>NC_072793.1:98682078-98985750 GCF_028583425.1 Eublepharis macularius | reverse complement strand
AGCCCGGTCCCCAAGTGGTGGCATGGGATCCCAAGTCTTGGCCTCCACCCCCCGCCACCACTCACCTGGCTGGTGGGGGGAAAAGGCACAGGAAGGGACCTCCCAGGTCACGCTCCCGGCACAGTGTGATGACATCACTTCCAGGAGTGATGTCATTGTGCAGGCTGCAGGAGTGCTCTCGTGCTTTGTGCCAGGCTGATTTGGGCCCCAAACAGGCTGATTCTTTAAGAATTGACTCAGTACAAAGCGTGGGAGCACTCCCACGGCCTGCACAATGATGCCACTACCAGAAGTGATGTCAGTGCAT
Organism: Eublepharis macularius; assembly: GCF_028583425.1. Taxonomy (NCBI): domain Eukaryota; kingdom Metazoa; phylum Chordata; class Lepidosauria; order Squamata; family Eublepharidae; genus Eublepharis; species Eublepharis macularius. The sequence goes on along the minus strand of NC_072793.1, from coordinate 98,985,443 downwards.
TGATGCCAGGAGCTTGCATGCTTTGCGTGAGCGCAAAGACTTGCTAAAGGTGAGTGCTGGATCTCCCCCCTTTGCTGGGAGGGTAAATCACAGCTGTGACTCACGAAAGCTCATACCTTACCACACATTTTGTTAGTCTTATAGGTGCTATTGGACTCTTGCTCTTTTCTACCACATCTGTGTAGTTTCACCAATCAGCAAATATAGATTTCAGATAGATTTTAAAAATAAATTTCATTAATGAGGTGGCTGCAATTTTTTTTAAAAAAAGATTTGGGCCTAAAGCTGTTGACTGCCTGGAGAAAAAAAATGTCCTGTCCCTTTAATAGAGGTTTTAACAGTATGTTACTTATCAGGCAATGTTATTTTCCTCCTTGCCATGAAAAACTTCAGCTGCCATTTCCCACATATTAAAGTATGGGGCATATTTTTCCAAGCCTGTTGGCAACCCTATTTGAGCCTCCTTGTACAGTAGTTGTTGTTTACTTCAGTTTTTGCAGCATGGATGTTTTGCACGTCACTGTGTTCTATGCTGCCCTTCACAATTGCTGCACAATGTGCAGCAATGTCTTGATGACATGGATACTCTTGTCTTCTTTTTAGTGGACAGAGCTTCTATACCTTTAAAAGCTGCACAACAGGCACAAATTAATAGATAAAGATTTCTCTATCATTACCTTTCCACACTGGGAAAGGCTTCACCTGTGGATTTCTGCCCCCAGTCTTAAAGACACCCTTAGATTCTTTAAGTAGCAGGCTAATGTTTCCATTCATTTCTGTTACTACATACTGTTTTAAAAGCTTGAATATTGTTGCTCATCTTGAGATTTTAGGGCTACAGAAAGCTGAAGTTTAAACACACACACAAACAAATACAATATGTGATTGCTTAGCCTGATAAAACTCTGTCAAGGCACCACAGGTTCAACAAAATCTTGAACATCATTTTAAATCCACCAGGCCATCTATCGGATTGATCTAATCTTGGCTAATTGTGATATCTGTCTGAATGACAAGAGATCCCTTTTATTCCAGGCAGGAAAGCAGATCTCTCTCTTATTTACTTGCAAAGAAGCTCCCATCTCTAATATTGCCAAGACCCTTTCAAGTGCATAGAATGCTCTCTCAACTGAACAAGATGAGGACTTATTAAACTCCCTGTTTGCTGCTGTCAAATGCATTGTAATTAGGTGTGGGAAATCAGATAAATACATCATTCCAGACAAGCAGTTAAGATAGCAGAATGGTTTAATCTTCAATAGGAATGGGTTACAGCCTGTTTAGTCAATAGACTACAAGGTGTAAAGTATGCGAGAGACCAGGATTTCTGACAAGCGGTAATGTAATGGCCTAACCTGGTTCTGGAAGGATTTTAAAAAAGAAATGGCTGATTTTTAACATGTGTTTGTAGCAAGGCTTTCATGAGACTATTTTTTCATTTCCCTGGTGCCAAGTCTTTTGAGTTTGCACCACCAGGTAAAAACATAATTGTTCTCACAGGCTTTTTCTTGTTGATATGATTTTGCTGACTGCCCCTCCCCACTTTGGAGATATCTTCTGAACTGTTTGTATTCAACTATTTTATGCCTTACTTGATTTTTATCTGATATTCTTAATGCACTGCCATAACAGTAACATTGCTGCTTTAAAAAGCTGTTAATTTTTTTTGTTGATTTCTGTGTTTTTGTCTTTTGGTCATTTTTATTTTCTTTTATCACTGTATTTTACCTTTTCTGCTTTGGTGAGCCACCATGACAGCCTATTTGAGAAGTAGGGTAGAAATATTAATAATAATACTTTATATGATTATTAGCAAATGTGTATTGTTTATAGAAATAGACCTAAGACTGCTTTCAAACAACTCCCTCCCAGACATCTAATCAGAACTGACAGCACATGTAAAACCATAGAGATTTTAGAGACTGGTAGAGCATTGCAGCAATGTATGATATCATTTCTAGTAAGGCAATCAAAGATTACTTTGCAACATCGCATGATTTCTAGCCTTGGCCCCCAGCCAAGGGCTGGCAATCCTACCTAATATGCATCCTGGAGAGTGGCCTAGAGGAACAAAATGGAAGGGTCTTGGTGTTGTCAGGAGGATCAACGGGGAGTCCCCTGGAGGCCCTTGAGACTCCTTTTGCCCGGAATTTACAAGGAGTGATAGATGGTATGCTTTTTGTTCAGTGAGGGAAAAGCACTCAGCACATGCTCACAGGTAGTCTTTATTACTTTCCATACTCCAAAGTCCTAGCACTAAGAATAGGCTTGAGGATTGTGCTCCCAGGCTTTGGAGCTTAATGAGGTTTTCCAATGCAGTATCTGAGGGTACCATGGTTCCCACCAGGACTTCCCTTGGCACTCACCAAGGTTTTCAGAAAGAAGATGGAGCCATTGTATGACAGGGCTTGTCATTGGCTTTCCACATTTAATTGCAAGGGTTTTCTGCTGGATGATGATGAGGACTGGTAAGCAACTGGGCTTTTCTTAATCACTATGTGGTTCTATTCTACCCTCAGGCTTTCCTCTTTCCCAGGAGGTGTGAGAAGTATTCCATTTGGCTCCACCTCTGAAGGCAGCCATTTGGGGGTGGTGCTCACATCCCTTCTCAAAATTCCAAAAGTGTCCACACTGTAAAAAGGTTGAGGACTTTGGTGTAGCTTCTGGGGCTGCTCTGCCCTCTAAAGATTTTCAGACTAAATGAAGAAAGGCATTTTGATGCAGGAAAGGATTTCCAGATGCCCAAGATGTTGTCCCTGAAAGGAAAGGATAAAATAAAGGGGTGAGTGAGGAAAAGAACAGGCATTTGGATAGCCTAGCATTAGGAGTGTACTATTTGGTATTTCTGAATAGAAAATATACCTGAATAATATGGTATTATTCAGGTGTAATTCGCAGGCCCAGATATATCCTGATACATTCGGGTATATTGACTACTTGATTCCTGAATATACCTGAATTGTTTGGGTTTATCCAGGAATCACCCTGCCAGCTACAGGTGTGTAATGGGAAAATTTTCATTATAAGTTCTGATCTGGACTCGGGGTGCGGAGGGTGGGATTCATATCATTATGGCTGATTTCTGGATAGGATATTTCTGGTTTGGGAGTAAAATCTGAGGATTTTTTCCTTCAAGACCATTATTTTCAATAAGAAATCTAAGACTTCCTTACTTTCAAGCAGATCAAATAAAGAAGGTCAATTTTATAGACCTCCAAAGTAGGTCTCTCTCTGCACTTATCTCTACAGCTGCACCTACCTCTACTGATTTCTAAAATGGCCACAGTCTAGCAGGAGAGCTCCAGACCAGGTGTAGGAATACCCCTCCCCCCACATCTGGATTCATTTCATTTTCTTACTCTTATAGTGACTGACTGACAATAAAAACTTTTACCTTTCTGCTGAAAACTATTCATTTGCTATGCTTCTTGTTGAGATGTGTTTAAGGAATGGGAAAGGAAAGTAAGGAATTAGATCAGCAGTTTTCCCATTATTTCTTATGGGAGAGTTTCAACCAAATATTACCAAAATTGCAGCAGTTCCTGTCCTTCAATAACCCAACTTTCAAGCAAACTATGCAAAGCGTTTGAATTCTACAGTCCCCTGAGTGACCTGCTCCACCCCAAGCCATAATTGTTCTTCCATTATTTTATATAGGGGATGCCTGCAGGGAAGTTGGGGAAGGCAATGGCAAACCACCCCATAACAAAAAGTCTGCCAAGAAAACATCATGATGTGATGTCCCCTCATGGGTCAGTAATGACTCGGTGCTTGCACAGGGGGCTACCTTTACCTACCAACCTGGGGGAAATAAAAAAAAAAGGTAAAGGTAGTCCACTGATCAAGCACTGAGTCATTACTGACCCATGGGGGGATGTCACATCAAGACATTTTCTTGGCAGACTTTTGTTAAGGTGAGGGAGGGAATAGAGTAATTGTTTTTCAGCCAAATGTCACTAAAATTGCAGTAGAGTGTCTGGTGCCTGACCTTCAAAGAACCCCCAAGTTTCAAGCAAATTGGGCAAAGTATTTGGATTTTACAGGTCCCTGAGCGTTTCTACTTTTACAAGAAAAAAAAAATCTCTCCCGCCCAAAAGGAGGGGGGATAGGGTTGCCAGGTCCCTATACCCTCCTGACAGGGGGGGGGACATGTTACTTACTGGGACAATCTTCTGGAAGTGATGTCATCATACCAGCTGTAGGACTGCTCCTACACTTTACACAAGGCTAATTCTTTAAGAATCAGTCCCTTTGGGGCCAAAATGGCCCCGTGCAAAGCAAATAAATCTGCGTGTTGGAAGCATGCAACAGAATGATACAGCATCTATAATATACAATCTTGAGTAAAAATATGGAGAATATCAGATCTTACATTTTGAAAAGCAATGGTAGCAAATGAAACCGTACTCTTGCTGATTTTTGTTAGAAACAAGCAATATAGAGAAGGGCAGGACACAAATTCAAGATGTTAAAGAATGAGATTGTCTCACCTAGCATAGCTAATCCCTGCCTGCATCTTTCCCCATCATCAAAGAGGCTTGCATCTCTGTATCAGGGCGCATGTTTTATAGATGCACAATTTGAGGTAGGAGGGAGAGTACATTAATACAGAACACATTCTCCTCCTAGCTTTTCCTTTCTTTTATTATTCTAGCTCTGCACATGCAATTGGTATTCAGTCTATACAATTTTTTTAAATGCATGTTGAGTGATTCTTATGTGACATTCCATGCATGTTTGGCCGAAGCATGAGATTTAAACCTGATATTTAGTACTAGTTCACCATTTTCTTTTTAAAAGGAATATATATTGGCTGTTTCTCTCAAACATTTGTACATGGTAGGAACACAGCATGCTCATGCACTCACTGTAAGATGTGTTATACTATGCCTGTTCCATTAGGGCAACTAAATATACAATCTTTTCTTACAGCAGTAAATATATATATATGTTGTAATGAAGAACAGCATAATTTTCCTTCCTAATGCAAACACTTTTTAAAAAATATTTAAGGCAGGCAAAAATGAGTGTTCCTGCCTCTTTAAACATGCAAGTCTTTTTGTACTCCCCATACTAATATTTATTCTTTCTTTAGATCCCTTGCATCCCACTTCCATTCTCTTCTTCCTCCTACGCCATCATTCATAAATGAGATAAACAATAGAGCACCAATGTTTCAGTCATAAAAAACTGGGCTTCAAATGCAGAGGATGCCAACTTTCAAACTGGCTCTGCATAAGTGTGTTTTTAATGGGCTCAAACATAAGGTTGCCAACTGACTAGTAAAAAAATTATGTCCTGATTTTTTGCCTTTAACCACAACTTGTGTGTGTGTGTTATGTGCCATCAAGTTGCCTCTGACCTATGGCAACACTATGAAGGAAAGACCTCCAAAACGTCCTATCATTAACAAACTTGCTCAGATCCTGTAAACTGGAGGGCGTGGCTTCTTTTACTGAGTCAAGCCATCTCATTTTAGATCTTCCTCTTTTCCTACTGCCTTCCACTTTTTCTAGTATTATTGATTTTTCCAGAGAATCTTATCTTCTCATAATGTGACCAAAGTACGGTAGCATTAGTTTTGTCATTTTAGCTTCTAGGATGAATTTAGGCTTGATTTGATCTAGTACCCACCTGGATACACACCTTAACATGGTGAGGGGGTTTGAGTGTGTCAGTGAAGCTGAGAGCAACACCATCAGGAGCACAGGCTTGGTCAAGAGTCGACTAGAAGAGTCACTCAAGGCAGAATGGTCAAAGCTGAGACACCAGACTAAGATGCAAGCACCCCCTTCAGGAATCAATGGTCACATTAGCAGAAGAGAACTGAATGTTCCAATGGTGATGGGAGCAGAAGAATTCTTGAAGGTTAGCTACTGGGCAGTAGCAGTAGTGGAAGGTGACACTGGTGTAGGATCTTTCACAGACAACGGCAGTGCCACTTCAACTAACCTTGGTGAGTACTGCAAAGCAGAAGGCAGCAATGGTAAATCGCTTCTGCTAATTTCTTACCTTGAAAACTGTATGATGAGACAAAACCACAACTTGGTCTGCATGAATTAACAAATGATGCTTTTCATGATTTTATCACCTATCAGTTTCTTCAAATCAAGTTGCAACTGAAGCCCCCCCCCCCCCTGCATTTTATAGGTAATTTATCAGTAATAAGACTTCAAGTAATTTCCTAACCTTTCTGGTTAGGAAATTGACTTGAGGACTGTTTCATATATTAACAATGCAATCCTATGCAGAATTACACCAGTCGAAGCAATTTCAGTAGATTTAGACTGGAATAATTCTGCATAGGATTACACTGTAAGTCTGAGAGAAGAGTACATATTTACATGCCAGCTGTGGAAGGTTAGCTGCAAAATATTTCTTGCCTTCAGACTTTGTGTGATGGACTCAGCTTCAAATGCTGAAATTGCCAAACAGTAAAGAGGATGATTGAAATGTTTCTCCACCTCCCTCCCCCCCCTTGTGGCTAGCCTGAAATGGCAGTTGGAGATGGAATGTTGAGGGATTGACAGTTGGAGTAAACAAGAGAGAGGGGAGTTGGAGACTGGCTTCTGACCAGAGAGAGTCAGCCAGAGAGTCCTCTGTGTGAGGAAAGAAGGGAAGGAGTACCCTTAAAAGTGAAATCAGTACATTCATGAAGCACTTTTAGTCCGTGGACTAAAGTGGGAAAGAGCACTAATTCCTGCGTAGACTCAAGAGATCTGGGAATTATAGTGGGCCAAGGAAGTGGGTAGAAAGGAGTCTCCTCTTCAGCACCAGGAACAGGGCTGTAACTCATAACTATAATGCCTGCCCAGTATCTTGAAAGGGTTTGACTCAGTGGCATACCCTAAGGTCTGAAGAGGAAGGGTAGTCATGTTGTGTCTGCGTGTTAAAAGTGGAGCATTTGTGAAGCAGTGCCAGCCTCTGAAAGAACTCACTTTAACATCTTTAAATCTAATCATATCAACATCTCTCAAAGAAGCCAGCAACTTAGAATCATACCAAGTGTTTTGTGCCTCACACCAGTGAAGTTTCTGTGCAAAAACCTTTCCATTACTTCAGTTCAAACACCTACCTACCTGCCATCTTACATTACCTACTTGTAAATAAAACTTCTGTTACATTTTGAATCTCCTCAAGCCTCGTGTGCCAGTTTCTGTTTATGGAAGAACAAACCCCTGATCTTCCCCCTACTTGGACTTGGCTGGGTAACCATTCCACTTATATGTTACTGAAGGGTGTGACAAGAAATAAAGTTGAAGTTTAACATCAACCACACTACTTAAGGCTTCCCAACCCAGTACACAGCTTCATAGGCTTAGAGAGGAGAAGTTTTACCTCAGGATAGGGAAAGGTCAGCCCAAGTCTGAGATGAGGGTTTGTGACACCTTGTTACGATACTTCTGAAAATTTAATCACTAAATTACATTTGGCTGTATCTCAGAAGAATAGCATCTTCCTAACTGAATGTTAAAATAGAGGGATAACAGGCTGAATGGGTAGGCATCATCTCATAGATTCATGTGCTACAGTCCCTTATCCTCAACAATATATCTCAGCATATCCCCTCAAAATAATGTATGAAAGGGGTTTGAATCTTGGTATCTTAAAGTCTTTGGACAAAGGAGCAACGTAAACAAAGTAAGTAAACTTACAGCACAATCCTGGGGTGGGGGGAGCACCCTGGGAGCCAACTAGGATTTATGCCGGTGTATCCTGGACTTACACTGGTGTAATCCTCCCTACATTGACACAGCTGCCTGGCACCACTCTGCCCAGATCCTCCACTGGTGCCTGGGTTACATAACTGGGGCATAAATCCCTGTGCCATTGGGCTGGGAAGTGACTTAGTCAGCTCCCTAAGCCATTTCTGGCATGGGAATGCCCCCAGCAGAGGCAGAAAGTTACACCATGAAAAATGACAGCATAGCCCATAGGCACCCATTGTACAGGAAAAGTCATCCCCCCCCCCATCTGTGCCTGATCCCGCCCAAGCAGCCTGGTGGAGCATAGGATGCCAACTACTGTGGAGACCATTCTGCTCTGGCCCCATGGCAGCCAAGCCCCCCGCACCCAATCAGCTCCCCAGGTACTTTACATAAACTCTGGCTGGGGCACCTGTGGGGAGGCGGCCAGATGCTCTACCTAAGATCTCCCTGCCATGGGGATTTAGAGAGTGAGGTGGGAGATGTTGCTCACAGTGGTGGGGCAAGAGTGTGCAGAGGGAACTTAGCAGAACATGGAGTGTGCCTCACACTCACATGTAGGAGGAGATCCATGTCCAGAATGTCTGACTATCTACTACCATTCAGGTAGTAGATAGTCAGGTTGCCCATCTCCTGAGTGCTGGCTTGAGGAGGGGTAGAGGTGCACTGTCAGGTAAGAGGGAGCTGGGGAAGTAGCTGCCTCAGCCTATTCTTTCACACTGGCCTCACCTCACCTCCCCCCCAATGCAGGCCTCTGCAGATGAGGATCACTAGGGAGGCGTGACACATTCCTGCCAAAGAGGCAGTCACTCAGGGAGCTATGTTTGACACAGTTGTTTTGGTGGGAGGCTCCCAAGCAGCCCATGGCAGGGCTCTGCTCAGACCCCTTTTCCCAGTCCCACACTTGAGCAGAGGAGAGGGGACAACCATGGGCTAGTGTGACTGGGTCCTAGCTCTGGCAACTCCCCCACGATAGTGGGCACACAACCCCTTGACTGTTTCCCTCACAGGATCAGCGCTCTAAGCAGCCACAGGAGTGAATGCTTGAATGCAGATGACGAGCACCTTCCCATTGGAAGAGCATCATCTGGTTGCTGGCAGCACCTCTGATGCTGGTGTTGCTACTGCTGCCTCTGGCCATGAAACCCTCCTAGGATGTGGCAGACCTGGTCATGGCTTGTGTGTGGCCCGGCCTCTTGCCACATGTCTGTTTCTTTTTCAGGCAGGTTTCAACCCATCAGGGAGACCAAGGAGCATGGCTGTTCCAGCTCCCAGTGATCTTTCCTTGGATACCATCTGAGACCAGCCCTTGGAGCCATTCCCCAAGCAGCCTTCGACTCAAATCCAATCCTGAAAAGATGGCATGACGAATGGCTCTTGTGGCTCCAACCGCAGCACAAACAGGCTCAGCTACCATCCTGGCTGAGAGGAGTTGGCAGCAAGCAGCCAGACATTCTCTTCACTCTTTGCAGTTCAATTAAGTCTGTGTCGAAAACTACTTCCTCTCTGCCTGTTTGTTCACACATGGCCGACAGTAGCCCCCCCTACTTCTTTCTGGGGCAGCCCCACAGCACATTCCCAGGGAAGGTCCATGGCCCTGGGCTGCCAGGGAAGTGGTGGCCCCGGGGAACCACCAGGCACCCCAAAAGGTGCAGTGGTCTGTTGATCCTGTGGAGGCCACTGCCACATACCACCTCTTTCCATCTAGCACCCCAGCTCAGCAGCACAGTAAATGGTGTGAGATGTAAATTCTTGCCCACGTGCTGGGGGTGGACTGTAAACCTCCTTTGCGCCACTGGGATCTGAGGCTCTAGGCTGATGGCAGTGGCAGCCTGGAGGGTGAGGATGATCTGCAGGAGTGTGGAAGGGTCAGTCCATGCACTACATGCACATGCCCACAGGATGGGAGCTCCCAGGGCCATTTTCACACTAATAACCTGCTTCCGTGATGTTGCGAAACATCGCGCAAAAAACACGGAAGATAGCATCTTCTTGTGAGAGTTTTGTGCTACGTCGCGCAAAACTCTCGTGAGAAGACGCTATCTTCCACGTTTTTTGCACAATGTTTTGCAACATCATGGAAGCAGGCTAGTAGTGTGAAAATGGTCCAGCACTTGGAAGGTTCTTCTCTTCACCAGTGACAGTGTGGGTCTGGACAAATGGCTGCTCAGCATTCCCCCATTCTAACTAGGACCTTTAAGACAGGAGTACCAAAGAAAAGAAAGATATGGAGGGAGGGAATTGTCCCCCCTGGATTGGTACTTCATGTAGAATACTGGTCTGGGAAGGATGGAGTACACATGTGGTTGTGCAAGCACACATCAGCTCTCTAGCAATACTACCAGGATTAGCAGTCTCAATAGGAATGGTCCAGGTAGCCTGAAGACTGCCCAAGTTGGATGAGCCACTTGCTTGCAATCTCCCTGCTTACCATCTCCCGGGGGGGGGGGTCTTTTGGGTCACAGCTATTGGCATTTCTGCTCCAGTGCTGGGAAGCTGCCAGGGAACACAGGATGGCTGCAGCAACCACTGGAGCAAGCTCCTCCCCGGCAGCACACCTCCCCTTGAGCACCTCCCTGGCAGTGTACAACTGAGAGTGGTTCTTGCCAGGACAGCCGTCTCATCTGCATAGAGAGATCCTCTGTGGTGACAGGATGATTGAGGAAGGGAGCAGTCCACCTCATTACATCCATGTGGGCATGCCCAGGTTGGTAATGCCAGCCCTGTCCAGTGGGGCATGTGATCTGGCAAGGGAGGATGTTGCTGACTGCAAGTGCCGTAGTCGGGGCATAGCCCTCCATACAGCAAGGGTCCAGCTTCCCGGACCATGTGGGGCAGCTGAGTGCCCCTGGCAGAGCCAGTGATGGGGGCTGCCCCCGCAGCACTGGGGTGCCCCCAGGGACAGCCTCTCCCCAGCCGGGTGCCCCAATATGAGTGCCGTGACCACGGGGGCATGTTGTCCCCTGCTGTTTGTTCTCTGGTGGGGGTGCGGAATGGAGGTGTTGACAGGCAGTGAGGATCACTACCCGTGCATTGGCTATGCCTTTGCTTGCCACTCATGTGCCTGTCATCAGGGCGGCGCAGCCATTGGGGGATGCTGGTAGGGTTGTCAGGGGAACGGTGGGGCAGGCAGTCTCAGCAGTGGCCTCACCATGCCTTGCTGGGCTTGGCTGTCAGTGTAGATCTCTCATGAAAGTCTTTAGGGAGAGGATGAGTGTTACCACAGCTATGCCTGCAAGTGGGCACAGGCAGTGTAGTGGGCCTCAGGGTTGTGCTGCCCATCACGTTCCTTTATTTTGTCCATTCCTTTTTGTTTACATACTCACTTGTAGTGGAGTGAAAGCCATAATATGGAGCTTTGAAGCAAAAGCAATTGAAATGAAATGGAAGGAGGCCATGTGTCTTGTTAGAGGCCTTCATGTGTTCCAGTGAGCCAACTTGTTTTGCTGCCATGGAATAGATACATCCATCTCACTGAAAACTGGGACCTGACCAAAGAAGGCAGCACACATTTATGAGCACAGGTGTTGCTGGCAGGTGTCTTGTTTCTGAGGAAGCTGCAGTCTGGCTATGCTGCTGCTAGCTCCTCTTTATGCTTCTCCTATCTTCTGCCCAGAAAGACTCTCAGGGAGGGCTATTTGGAAACCACAAGCAGAGCAATGAACACATCAGGTAATTAAATGGCAGATCAATTCAAGTTAACTTCTCCCAGGAAAGCATCTCTTGGGAGAGGGAAGAATAAGACAACAGGAGACAACAGCTGAGAGAGACAGAGGGAGGGAGAATGCAGCAGGAATACAGCAGTGTGAAAGATCATGATGAAACATAGAGAGGCAGCTTGGAGGGGGGGCAGTAATGACAGCAATCACAGCCTATGCACTGCAAGCTGCCTGTGCTGCTTTACTACCAAACGGTGTGTGTGTGGGGGGGACGGGGACGGGAAGGCCCTGTTTAGATTCCAGTGTACATCTTTGTGAATGAGTAGAGTGCAGCAGTCCTTTGTACATGTGAAAATTATTAGCATGTGCAAGTGGTAAACTGTGTCCTCTTTTCTTTAGTTGCCACATTTATAATAATGATCTACACTGATTGCAACTGGATGATAGCACGAGATCAAAGAGAACAGGCTAAAGTGGAAAGCCAGAAAGAAGAAAAGAAGAAAGCACGGAAGCTAAAGTTGAATAAGAAAAAGAGGATGTTTGCATTATTATTAATTATATTTATATCCTTCCTCCAATAAGGTTAAAGTGGGCTATATGAGGAGTTATGCTGTTTTACCTTCACAACACTAGTCCAGGTATTATTCTAATCCAGGATAATTCTGAAAGCCACAGAACAAAGTATTGCAATTTGCGATCTGGTCAAAGTTTCTTTCTAGCCTGAAGTTCCATCCTACATCCCAGGCTCATCACTCAATCGAAGCAAAAACCAAACCTATATAAACTTTAGTGCTGCCACTAGCTGGATTTTCAGGTCTCCAGAGGACCTATATCTGATTCTTCAGGTACATCTTTTTATTCTTTTATGGACAGCAAAAGTATTAGCTGGGAAGCCAACCTGATAACATGGGTGGATAAGTGTGAAGCCAGACAAGGCATAAATACTTATTTGCTAATAATGGAATACAGCAATGTCGAGTATACAAAAAAGAAGAAAACAACAAGCTCTTGGCAGACAAAACTATAGAGGAAATACTTTCTTAAGTACCTTTTCCCTTTGTTTGTCTGAAAAATGCTAATCTTAGTTTGTCCTTCTAGAATTCCCCACACTCACTTCTCTTTTAAGATAGCTAAGCTTATCTCTTCACTTTCCTATCCAGTTTTGTCAGTTCTAATAATAAAGCTTTTGTTAATCTTAAATTAGTTCAGTGCCCTGACTGCTGCAAAGGCCTTCTATCAGCAACTAAGTCCTGGACTTGAACTTGGATCTCCTGTGCTGCAGCTGTTTATTTTTGCCCTCATAAATATGCTTTATGACTGATGCATCATAGTTGTGCAGGCCATTGTAATTCTCCATGCACCTCCCCACTGCTGGCATTATGAGCTCAAGAAATAACTTCTTGAAGGGGAAGCATGAGCGATACAGCTACAGATAAAAATAACAATCACTGCCCAAGATGAAATTTCATGGGAAACACTTTTAAGACTCAGATTTCTTTCAATTGTTTTGTTTATTCCATTCTAAAAAGTTTCATGAACTGCATTTCCACTGCTACTGCCTGCTCAATAATTGCTTACCTCTGTTTATCAGCTCCCACTTTATTCCTGGCTCATGCTTCTTGCCTGAATGTGCATGGCTGTTCTCACACTTCTTGGAGGAAGGGAAACTGGGTGCCACAGTATATATGCAGAAGGAAAGGCAAGGGCAATTAATTGGGGAGTATGTGCTGCCTGACTTGGCACAGAAGCATCTTTTAAGGGAAGGAAGATAAAAGATGGGAAAAGTCAGAAATTAATATTCTAGTACAAAATATAACAAGTTCATAAGAGCAGCATTTAACACTTAATCAAAATGGTTCGACAATGCAAAAATTAGGTTTTCAAATGCCATTAGTGTTTTATAATAGGTTCAATTAATATCACTCCCATCCCAGTTTCATTCTTTGCTAATTGTGTTCATTCAGTTCCTTTCATTTTTTATAATGTTGTCTTGTTGCTTTTTAATATTTAATTGTAACACAGAGGTCCTCCCTCCATATGTTAACTGATCTATTTTTAAAAAATAGTTCTACTATTCTTGTTCATTCTTCTTCTCTTGGCGTGCCTACGTGGTATGTTATAGCAAAGTCTGGGACTTATTCTCATCAGTATAAAGTTCCTTCTGTGCTGATTTCCAGTTGCTATTGTTACCCACCAACATCCATGCTCCCTGGAGCGCACTAAGATCCCAGGAGCCTGTGGTACAGAAAGACTCCATCACACCATGACCAGGCCTGTGGAGTCAAGTACTTGATGAGAAAGCCCATTTCCCATGCCCCAAGTGTTATTTGTGACTATCTGGTGTCTCTCACACTCAGGATAATGATCAATGTTTACAGGACTATCACCTCTACATTTCTCCCCCATCAAAGGCATCCTTTATTATACAGACCCATCCAGTAACTCAATCAAGCCATTCATCAACAAGATAACTTCACCTCCAGTCACATTAGTGTGGTGGGAATTTTTATGGGTGGCTTCTTCCCACCTTTGATGGGGAGAGAGAAACTAGTGCCAGGGGGATCCCAGGGACCTACCAGCGGCCCTTCCCCCTGTGACTCCTACTCTCTCCCTCCCTGACCGGAGCCTGCCAGTTAGCTCTTTCTTCTTGGGTTCATTCTTATGGTTTTCCGTAGCCAGTCGTCCTGGTTTTGGGGGTAAGCTTTTGTCTCCCACCTTTAAGGGTACTTAACACTTACCCAATATAATGCTAAAGCAGAAGGGTTTATTAAAGCAGGGTAAAATGAAACACAAAGCAATTTGCTACAATTGGAATACAACTCAAATTTACAGCTTACAACTTAACTTTTAAAATCCTAAGAATCACTTAACACTTAACACACTAGATGAATACAGGCAGCTTATATTCTAACACTTAAACCTAAGGCAACTATAGAAAAACCTGGGCATTCCCTGGGCTGGAGCTGAAGTGCAGCAACGAGGCTCCCTAAAAGGGAGAGCCCCCCCCCCCCGGCTACTTGGCTGGGACACTCTGATGTTCTGGTCCCCAGCCGTCCAGGCTCCACGCGGGCAGGTAGCATCCCTAGACTCTCAGGTTCCGAGTCCAGAGCTCTCTACAGTGGCTTGTAACCCTCTTATATAGTGGTCCAATGGGCTGTGTGTCATCGCTACTGGAGTGATCCCATTGGCTAATGGACCTGATCCAGGGCGACCAAAAAGACTTGTTTACCTTATAGCCTTCTCTGCAAGACAGTCTTAGGAATTCGATGCTGAAGTCAGCAGAAATGTGCAGTGAAATCTAATGGCTTGTGCGCATGCGCGGCTTTTTAGTTCAGGCCTACAACCTTGCTTTTCCCCCCTATCCTTTATAGTGTGCCAAATGTAACACATTCCTTAGCAGGCTGCTTTGTAAAAGGAGATAAGGGAAAACCGAAAGTTAAGGAAAGAGAAAGGGAGGGGGTTGAAGAGGAGTAGAGAAAAAAAACCCTCCGCTTTGGGGAGTTTTAAACTGCTGCTTGTAATTTCTAGATGGAATGCTGCTTGGGCCTGGGTCTTTCAGAGCCAAACTCCAAAATTTCTCACGACAATTAGCAACTCCCTCACCCTCAGAATAACATCCATACCCTGAATTGCATTCCCTCCTTCGCCACTATCACGAAAGGGTGCAAATAAGGAGCCCTTCTGTGCCAGCATTTTAGGTTCATTCACACCCCTAGACTGTCCCTCTGCCACTACTACAGGAGAATATCATTCCCTCATGACTCTGGAACCCTGACACCATTTTCATTTTACAGGAAGAGGTTACATACAAATCTTCCCTCTTCCCTTCTTTAACCACTTCCAAATTTTCTTCACAGTTTCTGTCTTCCCTCCTTCACTCAAGCCTGACTTCCCACATCCCCCACTCCAGAGGCCACTTTTCCCCAAGGTCCATTAAACGTAGCCTTAATTTCCTGTTCCAACTACTCCTTTCCTACTACATCTCTATCTCCCCCCTCCTTCCATTCAAAATCTCCCTCTTCCTCTTGGGGACACCATACATGCATCTATTTATAGGCAGACAGCTTACACTAGGAAATGCCCAAAATTTCTTATTGATTGCTTATTCCCCATTTTGCAAGCTCTGCATATATTAGTTTTTAGTGCATTTCCTAACATCAACATGTATTATTGCATTATTTCTTCATCTGCCTTCCTTTCTCACTTTCTCCTTCTGTTTATGTATGTCCAATAAAGATCAAATCTGGTTGAAATGAAAGTTTCCATCTCCCTCTTTCTGTCACCTCCACCAGAAATATTACCCCAAGATCACACATGTGTATACATGGACTAAGATCCTTTGTTTGGGCTGAAATGCCACTAAGCCTTGCGCAATCCACCTCTTTCATGACTTCTGCAACTGATTTACATTTACTTGGCCCTCACTCCCTACACCCTCTCCCTCCTCCCCTCACCACCTATATATCTCTGGCCAGTTTCTTCATACCCTTCATGCATCTGACAAACCTGTGGTTCTCAAAAGCTTATGCTACAATAAAGTTGGTTAGTCTTAAAGGTGCTATTGGACTCTACTATTTTGCTACGACAGACTAACATGGCTAACTCCTCTGGATCTTCTTAGTCCACATGAAAAGCCTTGTGTTGACAGAAAGAATATTGTAAATCTCCACTTGTTATATGATGCTTCTTCTGGCCTGAATCCAACATGAAATGGGTCTTGTAGCACATATCCTTGCAATGAAACCCAGAGAACAGGTTGCCAGAACCAGGCATAATTTTCTAGATTGGAAATCATTGGGGAGTTGTTTACAGAATCAAGATTATCCTCATTTAAACGTGGTTGTTCTAGGTCTGATTGATACACATGAAGAAGATGTCCCAGGGTGTTTCGTCATGCTTTCTTATTAACTATTTTGGATAAGAATTTTGGGAGAAAATGTGTCACTCATGTAAACATTTGGCTATTCCTGTTTGGATTTTCTTTGTCATGGCTGAATCACTTCAGAATTTCAGCCTAATCACTTCAGTTCAGCTATTTACATTTTTTATGTTTACGGGTTCAGTGTGTTATGGGTTTTGTAGTCCTCCCAATAGGGTAGATATTTTGACACATGTGCTTGAGGTTGCATTGCTTAGGAGTGTTCATAGTCTTACATGTATTCAAAATATCAGTGAACCAAATTCAATTTTAAATGGATGCGAAAAATGGTGGTGTTGTAGGACTAGACAGGATTATTGGAAATGGTTTGACATTGCACTTAAAATATCACAAATATCTATGCAGGCTTTCGAGAGTTTTAATTTTGTCCCATGGAAGTGTAGGTGATAAATTCAAAAGACTGAGAATGGGAAACTACAGTTTCTTCCCTTTCCTCCCTTTCTAAAAATATTAAATTATAATTGTGTGGGCAGATGGCTGTTGATTGGAGAGAGCCATTTCTTATTTCAGACCATAATGATGAAGGTTTTAATCCCATCCTCATTGTAGCAACCTCATTGATCTACAGGAGTTGCCCATGAATCACCACAATTTACATATTTAAATGTGTGCCCCAGCAAAGGAATTATTATAATTGTGATGTGGGTAATATCTTTTATTGTCTTTCATTAGCATATGGGTTCAGTTGCTCATACCCAAAATAGCAGCTAAAACAAACAGACCCCACCCTGAATCATGGACTTGTCAAAGTAGTCCATGAACTGGCTAAACCACTGTTGCCTTCAGTCAAGTAGACAGCTGTGTTGACAAATAGCTGCTGGTGGTATTTTAAAGTTCCTTTCCACAGAGAAGCTTGTTTTCTTCCTACCCTACAGTCTCCTTGCCTCCCCCTCCCTCTTTGTCTTTGTGGATATTGTTTGCAAATGCCTAAGATAACCTAGTAAATAACAGAGAGCAGCCACCAAATCAAACCTTCAGAGGCTTGCAGGATGTTCATCTTGAGAGTGCTACCTTGACAAACTGCCAGAGTGCTGCATGGCCCTGGGAGACTTCTCGTTCAGTTTAATCTATTGCAGGCTCCAGGCAGCCTTCTGCTCTGTGCAGGACAGGCATGGCTTTGTCAAAGGTCTTAAATCAGGAGGAAACTGTACTTTGGGTTGCCAAGACTACACTGATGTAGGATAACAGGAAGACCTCTTTCAAATGGCTCTCATGTGTAGTGGGATGGGAATAGGATGTTTCTGTGGGTTACTTTAAAGGTTACTTCCTTCACAAGTTTGCCATGTAGCCAATCCAAGTTTGCACAGACACACAGCAGCTCTGGGGAATGGCTTGTATGAAAAAACCATGCTAGGGGGTCCTGTTTCTGCTGTCCCATGGGCACACAATGCCTCCACCTGTACCACCAGCAGAAATGAGAAAACTCTCCCCCACAGACACTGTTTTTGCACAGGATAAATGCTTGGGAGAAAGGCAAGAGCATTCTTTCCCCTAGTGACAGCTTTCCAAACCCATTTGGGTGCTCTGTCTCTCTCTTTTTTAATGCAAGCCATTCCCCAGAGCTGCTGTGTGACTACATGAGCCAAGGTTGGCTCTACAGTGAACTTGTGAAGGAAGTAACCTTTAGAGTGACTCTGTAGTACATGATTGAAATGTAAAAAGGCAGAATGATCAGCAGGCCTTTGTTGTGGGTAGTCCACATCAGGTTGTTTCAGAAATCTTCTATGAGTTCAGGGGACAAGCATTATAGAAAATGCAAGTCACTCCTCCAAGATTTTTGTTTTAGAAAACCCATACCTTCAAGCTAAAATGTCCCAGAAATTGCAAGTTCCTATCCTGTAAGTTAACAGATGAAGAGTCAAAATACATATGACTATTACAGTGCTGGCCTTGGACTTTTTTTTTCATCCCAAAGCACAAAATCAAGTGACTCAGCCAAATACTACCCACCCGTTTGGACTAGAATGGATTGAAATGAGACTCCTAGATGGAGGCTGTGACAGAATGAGCTTTTAAATGAAAGGTTTACTAAGTACAGCACCCAGAAAGTAGAAGAGAAAGGGTTAAAAATGCCTGAAGGGAGAATGATTGACAGGCTGCCCCCTAATCTGTGATTGGCCAGTGACAAGGTAACAATTGTCCAATTGGTTGGACAGAATTGTTGTAGTTTGGAGTTTGACAAAGAGGGTCAGACTAGTAACCTTCTGTGTGTGGAAAAAGGAAAAGTTTGCCCTAACTGGGACAGTTTTAGGTTTATGCAAGGCTCATTTTGAGGGGGAACGCACAGGAACGCAGGTCTGGCAGTTCCCCAAAGAGGTCACATGTCATGTGGCCCCGCTCACCTGACTCTCAGTCATTTTGGGCCCATTTCAGCCTGGATTGGGGCTGAAATGGGCTGGATCAGGCCTCTAACAGGTGGTGGATCACTCTCCCACTCAGCAGCGGTCCAATCCTGACCATTTGGGGCCCCTTTTCAGCCATTTTCAGCCCCTTTTTGCCATTTTGGGCCCAATTTCAGCCCTGAATGGCCAGGATTGGGTCCAAAACAGCCAGGATAGGTGATGTCAGGGAGTGTGGCATATGCAAATCAGTTATGCTAATGACACACTTCCGGTGATGGCAAGTGGTGTGGCATATGCTAATCAGTTATGCTAATCAGTTATGCTAATGAGTTCCTCCAGCTCTTTTTCCACGAAATGACTCCTGGGTTTATGGAAGACTTTTAGTTAAAGCACTTAAGTATGAAAGCCAACACTAATTTACACAGACAAGATAGAACTTGGGGATGGCAGGGTTGTTAGCAGAGGAAGTGGGTATTGAAAGAAGATTCCCCTTCAGCCAAATGATCACGGTTATGTCTTTTGGAGAAGAATAATTCCTGCCCAGTGTCTAAAAAGAGGGTTTCGGCTTTGAGGAGGACCCTTGGTCTGATGTAAAGGGTAAAGAAGAATGCTGTATTGAAGTCAGTACACCTAAGCTGTAAAGTGAAATCTGTGAAGAAACCTTGTTAAAGTAGCCTAAGTCTGAAACTATCTACCTCTCACTTTTAAGATACGTAACTACTGAAACTAAATTTTACGAAGATTATTGTGCCTAATGCTTGTAAAGTATTCTGTTCTACAATCTAAGTTTACCTCAGCTTTACTTTCCCTGCCTAGCTATATGCCAACCCTGCCTGTTTAATAAACCTACTGTTTACTTTTGAACTTAACTTAGCCTCTAGTGCCATTTCATTTAAAGAAGACATGGGCTCTTGCTTCTCCCCTATCAAAGATTTGTCTGGGGTAAAAACCATATATGAGTGTCTGTGTGTGAGTGTGTCTAAGTGTGGGACAAAAAGACATTAAATTATACTCAGAGATATGCTACAAGAGGCTGCCCAACCACAGCAAGCAATCTTGACTGTTTTAGCGGGAAAATCTGCCATACAGTGGGGGAGTGAGTGGGGCTTATGTTATAGAGGTATAAAAATAACACAGCCTTTGGAATCTGCTGCCCAAAGC
The DNA here is from genome assembly GCF_028583425.1 of Eublepharis macularius. NCBI lineage: Eukaryota > Metazoa > Chordata > Lepidosauria > Squamata > Eublepharidae > Eublepharis > Eublepharis macularius. The sequence goes on along the minus strand of NC_072793.1, from coordinate 98,965,636 downwards.
AGACTGTGTTTGTCATTTCTGGTAAGGCTGAATATTCTGGATTATTAAGAGCTAACATGCCCACTTGAGAAATTGGCTAGTCATTCCCATAGCTAGCTATGCTGTATTGGGGAATCTGCTGGGGTCTGATAAATAGTGACTGAAGGCTAAGGCAGCAACCCACATCCAGACCACCCAAGGATGTGGACCTGTCAGATGATATAAGCTAATTAGTATTAAATCCATGTTCTGCAGATACGGGAATTTTGAGGAAAAGGCAGGTGCTCCAGGAAATAGACTGCATTATCAAGTAAACAGCAACTTGGAATACTTTCAAAAGGCATTTAAGAAGACGAAATTTCTTATTCTCACATTCAGTACAGTTTAATACTGGAGAATGATTGTTGCAGCCACTCCATGTTCTTCTGTTCTGGCCTAATTATGTATTGCACTTCCACGATCTCCTAAGGAGAGAAAGAAGATCCTATCCAACTCCACTTATTGGCTACTACTGCCAACAGTAACCCTGTAGGAAGAAAGCCTAATTCTCAAGGTTCAAGTGCTGCAATGCTGTGCCTGTGCAGAGGCTTCTAAAGGCGACTTACTCTTTGCTTGTATGAAGCATCATAGCACCTATAGAGTGTGTGTGTGTGTGCGCGCTTGCCTGCCAGACATTCCCCCTCTCCTTTTGGTTCTTGGTCAGCAGCAATGGCCTGAAAGTTCAGCATAAATGCCTGTGAGGGATGTGTCTGGTTCTCGGCTCCTGGTTTCTATGGCCTTGCTAAATTCTAATTTAGCAATTGCACACACTACCTTCACTGAAACATCCACCCTGCTGTGTTGATTGGACACAATGTCTTGACTAGACAACTTGCCTTAAACTATTAAATGGCATTGCTAGGAGTTTTCAAAACCTGTCTGGTTCAATTTACTCAAAGGACAGCTGAAGTTTTTGTTAATATACCCTTATCTAGGATTCCTTGTCTCTTTGGGGTGAAATAGACAAATGTAATGTAAGAAATGAATATACTCTTCCTGGCTGTTTTGTGCCAGGATGATGCAGGCAATGTTATTCAATATGTCTAATCAAACTAGGGCTAGTAAGAGATGATAGTATAACAACACAGCTAGATAAAGTAAGTAGGAATTACAAACTGTGATATATCTTCTAGAATAACAATGTATTATGCTCTGGGTTCTCAAAAACATGCTGTGATGCCCTGATTACAGCCACTGAAGTCAATAGGAATTTTATTAATGCCAGGCAGGGAAATTAGGTTCTTAGAGTGCTTCTGGAAAGTCCTCATCTGCATGACATGGCCAGTCTGCAGATTTTGTGTGGCCCTTCTCATTTCATTTGATTTTAAAATCTCTTATCATAGAGCTGGATTGGATGCTTTTTCTGTTGTAGGTCTCTTGTTCTAGCAGGATACCACATTCTGTGACTTGGCATCACAGAGTCAGATCTCTTGTCAAATTATCTGTATCTCTGAGACCACTAGAAAGCAGGAGGAAGAACTGTGGGATGCAGTTGCAAGCCTCCTTGGATTCATACACAATCAGTTCAGGAATAGTTAGGTATATGCCTAATAGCACTAGGAAGCTCAGTTAATGCCATGCATATACTACTCTTACAGCAAAATATCTAATTTGCCTTGCGCTCCATCCTGCACCAACCCAAAGTGTTGATTCTGACTTTCCCAGCCTTGCTCTGCTTTCTGTTAAGCCTGCAAAAGTCAGTTTATTTCTTGTTATGTTCAGTTCTTACAACTGAACATTGTCCATAACAACTTGTACAATGTGCTTGCATCCTTGCTCACCTCCCATTTGTATGTCCTGGATTCTGACTAGATATGGGCACGAACAGCATTACGAACAGAAAAAACCCACGAACATCCCAAACTTTTGTTCGCAAGCAAGCTGTTCGTGAGGCCCCATCCTAAATGAACAGGTGGTTGTTAAAAGCCTTGTTCGTTGCCTTTGGCAGCCGCTGGGTAAGCCAGACAGTCTGGAGCCTGCTGCAATCAATCCCCTTGGCAACTGGAGGGAGGGAGGGAGGGACTGAACTCTGTCTGAACTCCTTCTGGCTTTTCTTCTGGCTTTAACCCTTCAAAGTACTTCCAGCAGAGAGTCCCATTTTTGCCACTGTGAAGAGAAAATGACAGCAAAGGGGAAGACCCATGCATCATGCCTTTCCCAGGGTGCAATCTCTCTGAAATTTGGGGGGGGGGCAGGTCTTCAGAGGACAGTGGGGACTATGTCCCCTGCAAATTTGGTGGGTATTGGGCATTGGGAAGGTCAATTTGTAACCCTCTCAAAGTAGCTTCCATCAGAGAGTCCCGTTTTTGCCACTGTGAACAGAAAATGACAACAAAGGGAAGGACCCATGAATCATGCCTTTTCTGGGGTGCAATCTCTCTGAAACTGGGGGGGGGATTCAGAGGACAGTGGGGACTAAAGGGGGAGAGCCATGGATCATGCCTTTCCCAGGGTGCAATCTCTCTGAAACTGGGGGAGTCTTCAGAGGACAGTGAGGACTAAAGGGGGAGAGCCATGGATCATGGTTTTCTGGAGTGCAATCTCTCTGAAACTGGGGGGGGTCTTCAGAAGACAGTGGGGACTATATCCCCTGCAAATTTGGTGGGTATTGGACATTGGGAAGATTCTCCCAGGTGCTAGAGGGACAGGGAGAATCTCCCCACCTCTCTCACACTGGGCAGGCAGCCTGGCTGTGTGACTGCTCTCCCAGCCCTTTAAACTATCAGTTGGCAGCCAGCAGGGGGAATCCCCCCCCTGCCACCTGCCAGCTGATAGTTTAAAGGGATCTTTAAAGGGCCAGGTAAGTGGGTTTGAGGGGAGGGGGGCTAAGGGGGGTTGGGGGGGGTTCTGGCCCCCACAAACAACGAACAATGAACATGTCCGGGAACAGTTCATGTTCGTCCATGTTCATTGTTCGTTATTTGTGGATGGCACCAAACGTCGAACACAGTGTTCGGGTTTTTTTCCCCATTTGTGCCCATATCTAATTCTGACATGCTGATCAGACTCACCCTTACTCAACATGTTCACTTATTTTTGGATTTATTGCTTTTAATTGTTTCTGGAATGTTCACTTGGACTTCTTCTCACCTCTGATGATTTCCCAAAGCAGAAAAGGATACATAATGTGTCTCATTCTCTCTCTCTCTCTCCAGCTATTTCTTGCTCTTTCCCCCTCTATTCACTAAAGTGAGCACAGCTCCATAGGGCAAGTACAGGGTGCGTGCCATAACTGAGTATTAGTTTCAGATGGGTAGCCATGTTGGTCTGCAGTAGGAGAGCAAGATTAGAGTCCTTAAAGATCAACAAGATTTTCCAGAATATAAGCTTTTGAGAGTCAAAGCTCCCTTCATCGAATACAATTAGGAATGGTATTTGAGTACTGATATTGTTGGGCTGTGTGGTATCTTGTGCTAAAATATAATGAAGTATTTTTCTAAATGCTTGCCTGTAACCCTGGTTCTCCTCAATAAACTATCTCTGATTATTTCAATTTATTAGTCTCTATTTTCCTTTCTAAGCCTTCTCTGGAACCCTATTTTTTCATGCCTAAGAAATTTCTAGACTAGACTGCTACAATGAACTCTGCATGGGGCTGCCCTTGAAATGATACAGAAATCTACACTGGTGCAAAATACTTCCAACATTCTTCTGTCTGGTGTTAGTAAAATTAAGTCATGCTATCGAAGCAACTGTGCTACCTCTGGGTTTTTTTTAGATTCAAGGAATTGTCATCCAGCTAGATATAGTATATATAAAATAGTCTATATAAATAGTCTAGATATTTCAAGGGGTGTCTATTTTCATATAAGCTTCCAACAAACCAAAAATCAGCCCAAGAGGTCCTTCTTCAGATTCCAACTTATGGAGAGCTAGACAGGCATCCACATATAGTGGAGCCTTCTCATTGATTGACCTGGACCACTAGAATTAGTGTTGGTTCAATTTTTCTAAATAAAATATTTTCTAAAAATAAATCTATATTGCTCCTGATGCCCATTTCTTCTTGGGGATTATTCCATATGATTACATTAATGATTTATTTACATTTTAAAACTAGCATCATTTCATGTCATTTTGTGGCCTTCGGTATGATGGGTGGCTTGGTGTTTGCTCACAGTTTATTGGCTTGCTGGGGTTATGTTTGTCCCAAGTTATCCTGGGCAGGTTATGCATCCTTTAAAAGTCGCTGTGTTTCAGGTGTATCTGATGCTTTTGTACCCGCATAGTTGGTGGCATTCATCATGTTGGCCCATGCTCAAAACATCCTAGATCACATTACTCTTGTCACATGCCATCGAATCCAAACACTCCACAGATGCACATACACTCAACTCTGGGAACTGAGCAGGCAACATTTGCAAGGCTGGAAAACCAAAGAGAGGCCATGTGGAGGTTCCCTTTAGTCACCATTGTTAGTAGCCAGTGATAAGCCTACATGCCATGAATCTCCAGCAGGAAAGGGGAGTCTCTTGGTTTTGAGCCACGTGAACCAAACCCTTAGTCATTTAAGTAGCACATCAGAAGAGGAATGAGACTTAACACCTCTCACCATTTTTCTTTGCAGTCTAGCATACAGGAGGCCAGCAGTAATGCTGACTGAATTTTGTGTCAGGCTGAAGTTGCCCCAATACTGGTTGCCTGGGCAGGCTGCCTGTTAGGAGAAACCCACACCACAAATTCAGAAGAAGACTTGTTGATGATGATCATCCATAAATAAACCTTGTTTTTTTATTTATGTCATTTATAGTCCTCCTTTCTCAGTAAGGCTCAAGGCAGATTACACAATGTGAGATTAGTACAGTCAATTTCATGGACATTTCCTTTTTTAAAAAAACATTTTTATTGGATGGGTCATTATACAAATATAAAAACATACACAGTTAACTTTCCATCATATTGTAATACCCCCCCTTTCCCCCCTTTTCTGTTGACTTCCGACAGTTTTCCATTCCCTTTATTACCTCTTAAATAAAACCTTAACCAAGCTAAAATATATATAATATAATAATACCTATCTAATGATAAATACCATTATCTAACATTCCATATCCTTTAGTACTATCTATCCATAATATCCAATAACCTACAATATAATATGCCCCCTATATTAATAGCTATATACTACATTCTAAGAATGGGTCATAGTAATATATTTTATACCATTGCATATCTTTAGATAGCACTATTACATATATCTATCATATCTATAATGTTCAAAATTATTAATATCCTTTATATTGTTATTCAATTCATGACGTTATAACCTAGTAAATTATAACATATTGTACATACATATATTAATAAAATGGTATATTATCACAAACTAGATTTTTTACCTCTAATGTAATATAATGATTACTACCTCTATATTAATTCAATGTAACAGAACACTATCCTCCCCTCAGAAAGTATCCAAAGACCACACCTTCCCTTTTATGTCCCACTTTTTTTCTATGTAATTCTTGAATTTCTCCCAACTTGTTACATACTCTTCCATATCTTCCTCTCGAAGTTTCCTCGTTAGTTTATCCATTTCAGCCAAGCTCAATGTTTTTAAAATCCAATCTTCCACCGACGGTATCTCTTTTGTCTTCCACAGCTGTGCATACATTATCCTAGCTGCCGTAGTCATATAAAATATCATTATCCTGTCCATTTTGTCAAAGTCTTCTAGGTTTATACATAACAATAATTCTGGGTTTCTAACAACTTTTTTCTTCAATATATCTGACATAGCGTCTACTATTTCTCCCCAGAAATGCTTAGCTTTTTCACATGTCCACCACATATGATAAAAAGAACCCTCATGCTTTCCACATTTCCAACATTTATCTGACATCTGACTATTTCATGGACATTTCCATAAGCAATGTCATAGAGTAAATAAACAGGATTTTACAAAGACATAGCGTTAGTAAGAATTCAACACAGAGTTGAAGAAATGCTAAAACAGAACATAAGCAATTCTAGGGCTGACATTAGACCACATGAAGCACAAGTAGCTCATAGGAGCACATATTTAAGAAAACAGGTAGTACATAAGGCAACATAGTGGTGAAGTCTATGGTCCTTAACTCATTAGCGAAACATCTAAGAGTCCTTTCCTACAATACAAAAGCTTTTTAAAATAATTTAATTTTACATCATTTGCAGAAAGCTAGGAGAGTGGGGGCTTTCCTGACCTCCTTAGGCACGTTGTTCCACAGGGTAGGGGCCACCACAGAGAAAGCCCATGTACAGGCTGCTGTTGATTTCACCCATGTGCAGGGTGGCACCTGCAGGAGACCCTGTTCAGATGAGCAAAGCAGCCGTCGAGGAACATAGGGAGGGAGATGGTCCCATAGGTATGCCGGGCCAAGACCATGAAGAGCTTTGTATGTGATAATCAATACCTTGAACTGAGCAAGGTAGCTGATAGGTAGCCAATCGAGTGACTGCAGAATGGGAGTGATGTTCATTCTCCTGCTCACGCCTGATAGCATATTCTGGTGTCTTATGTCTTCATTCTGAGATGTGAGGGTAATTAAAGAAAAATATGTATGTTTAAAATTAAAAAGAAAAAAATTGTCATGGGCACCCCTTATTATTATTGCCATCTTAGCAAAGCAGAGATCAAAAAGATCCTAAAAAGTTAGGCACATGCCAAGGAGAAAGGGTAAACTAGTCCTTTTTTTCCTCTGCAATCCCTGCTGGGTGGATGAAAATGAATCACATTTCATTCTGTTCTCAGTCAGCCAAGACTGCCCTATAATTTTGTTTTTACTCATTCGTGACTGAGACCTTCTCTGGGAAATTTAGTCACCCAGCATTTTTTGTGGCTTGGCCCAGGTCGCTTTAAGTCTTGGGAGAAATGGCTTCATAATGTAACAGCTGAGAGATGAGGCAGGGAAGAGCTGATGGATGCTGATAACTCATTCTGCTGACATTTGCTATTGTTTCTGTATCCCACCTGGCCACCCAGGGTTGCCCGATTCACTTATTTATGACCTTCTGCAAAAGATTCCAGTCTTTAATGTCATAATAGCTGATGGCCTCAAAGAGAGATAGTCAAGTAGTTTCGTATTTTAGCTTGAACTCGTTTAGAAGCTATTATAAATGGATGTGAATAAAAACAATATACTGTTTCCCCACCTGTCATCTTACTACTTTGTAAACAAACTGATGAAACCCAAAGATTATCTCTCATATACCACTACATCCCAGTACCTCAAAAACAGATGTGCACCTAAAACCCCAGTATTTTTGGATGTGGATTTCAAGAAAGGCCTAAATACTGGTATTCAGGGGGTATTTGTGCTCCCTACTACTGTTTTGGGATGCAGGTTCAGGTTTTTCTGCAATTCTGGAATTAATTGGGTCCATTATTTCTCATGAACAATTTTGTGAGTGGTAGTAAGTGGCTGTATTCCCACCAAATAACACTGAACTTGCAGGGGACCTAGAGCTGCCTGTCCACTAAATACCCCCTCCCAAGTTTCAAATGAATAAAATTAAGAGGTCCAATTCTACAGGCCCCTGAACAAGGTGCCCCCAGCCACCTTTCTTGCCTCCATTGTTTCCTATGAGGAAATATTCAAAGAAGCCAATAGATAAACAACCAAGAGCAAACTTTGGCCAAAAGTTTCCAGACGCAAACAGAATCCACAAGCCCAACTGAATCCATATAAAACAAGAGGATCCCAGCAGAGGCATGGGTCAATGTGGCAAGGCCAATGCAACCCACATCAAATTCAAGAATCCCAGACAAACCAATTTAAGCAAGGAACACTTTTGCAAGCCCAGAAAGGTGGTGAGCCAAACAGAACCAATAGTCCCTCATCACTGATGCTATTGTTCCCTCCCACCCCTGTAAAGAACACCAGTACAGAATATATCAACTTTAGATGCCTTTGTGGGACTTGCTTGTGCTAGTTTTAAATTGAGATACACATCTCTTTTCCTAATAGCTCTTGTTCCAGAGATATCTTTGTGTGTGGGTGTGGGCAGGGTTCTTTATGTGATTACAAGAACAACATTTTGGGCACTGTTTTTATTTATTTTTTGCATAGAGGTTCTCCCTGTAACATATGATCCCATTGCCTGGGAGAACTGTTTCCCTCCTGTTGCCCAGAAAACTTGTAAAATTAAAGAAAAACAGGCCTGGGAGTCTTAAAATGCCAGCCCCAGATATTTGCAGATATTCCCAATATTTCTGTATTTTTGGGGGGAATCAATTTCCAGTATTCCTGTGAATCCCAAATAGCACCCAGATACCCAAATATAAGGTATTTTTTAGGATATATTTTCAAATTGGAAGTATCCAAGTGCATATCCTAGTATCATGGGCTTGGCCAGCCCAAGCAGAGTTGTCAAATTCCAGTCCAAATTCTGAACATGAGTCCCAAGCCAGAGGTGAGTCCAAAAGCCAAGTCAGGGGTCCATAGGAAAGTTACCAGTAAGATCAGGTCTAGGTGCAGGCAGAGAAAGGACACCGTCCAAAGCTATAGGAGCAAGGCAAGGATCAAGGGAACAGCCACAGCAGTAACATGAATACAACACACCTAGTAGTTCCTCTAGACTGGCTTTTATAGCCAGGCGTGGTTTGCAGCTAGCTGCTTGAGTTCTATCCTGATGCTACTCATCGTCGCTATCCACAAGAAGCTGGCATCATCCTAGGATTGATTAGATTTTTAGCCCACCCTCCCCACAAGCAGGCTCAGGGTGGGTTACAATCATAAATAAATTACAATGGATAGAAACAATAAAATGAAATCTAAGTACAACATGAATTTCAGTATTCCAGATGGGGCACCCTATTCCAGATGGGGCACCCTTCTGGAGGCGAGCAGCGTGCCATCTCTCCTGCAGCTCCATCCTCTGCCTTCTTCTGCGGCCCTCTGTGGCTGTGGGCGAACCTAGGAGCAGGGAAATCCCTGGCTGAGCTTCCTCTGCGGTGATGGGGCTGGAAGGTGCTAGTGGCTCTGCCCCAGCTGCTGGCTGTGGACTCTGACTAGCCAGCAGCTGTTCTTCCTGATCACCAGCTTCTGCTGAGTCAGGGCTGGCTACATAAGGCTCCTCTTCTCCTGAGGAGTCCTCACTTTCACTGAGCCCAGTCTAGCCCATGATACCTAGTCTCAAATCCTTCAATGTGGGTGGTCTAGCAACTGCCTTGTGAAAGAAATATCACAGCCCATTTATATAATTCAGGCACACTGTAGCCAATTACTGAACTAAGTAACTTCTAGGAACTGTTCTTTACTGAAGTCATGCAAATTAAGTCAATTTGCATATGTACATAATTTTTGTTTCAAAGCTTGTTTTTTTTAAATACTTTGTTGTTGTTTTTTAAGTTTAGAGTTAGGATTGCCATATTGCTACTGAGTGTATTTCTGTGCTTCTGGCATCAACTTGTCATGCAGAAGGTAAACAGAGGAAGCTTTGTCTGTTCCCAGGCCAGGAAAAGCATAACCTATCAGGTTATGCTCCTATTAGGCACAGGAGGGAGGAGAGTTAAAACCTGGCAATACTAGTGGTAGGCCCATTGGACAAGAGGACAGAGGAAACAGCATGGAGGAGAAATCTTGCTGGAGACATGAATATGAATGAATATACATAGGATCAGACTGACAGACAATGAGACAGGACACAAAAGCCAGACTGACAGCTGTGTGAAGCAGTTAGGAAAAGTGCATTTGAGCTTCTGAGACAGACTGACCATTTAACTTTCAGAGAAAAGTCCTGGTGAACCACTGCCCTAGAGGGCCATGGGAAGCCAGGAGCAAGCAGAGTCAAGCTTTGTCAGTGCTGCAGAGGCCACTTAGCTCAGGGCCAAGCTACAAGTGACGAATGACACTTGAACGGCAAGTGTATTTCTCCCTGTTCACTTGCCCTCCACTCAATCCACTTGCCATTCAAGTGTCTTTCGTCACTTGTAGCTTGGCCCACTGATTTGGCCAGTGGTAACTATTGGTGGTGGTAAAATAACACCCATTGTGGGTGCCACTTGCCTGGTATAACTTGAGCAACCCAGGTAGCCTTGGTTTGTAGCACCACATGGTCCTTTCCAGCCTGGGCTCCTGGGCTTCCCCATCTTCCTTGCATAGTTTAGTGACAGAGCAAATGGTATACAACTATGCAGGTGCAAGGTGTGCAAAAGGGGGGATGAACGGACAATAATTCCACAACTTATACAAGCCGATCCATTTAATGACCTAAACAACCAGGGCCTCTGGGGATACTGCCTGCCCCCTCCCCAAAATCAATGAGATAATTTCGTGCTTGAACAGAAAAGCAGCTACAGAGAAGCACAAAATGCTACTATGCTTGAGACAAACTTCTCCAGGGAACATCAAGGTGATCCAGTCAGGAGTTGAATTTAACAAGGGCATTCAAACAAGTTGTGACCTCCTGTCAAGCATGTGTGCTGTGAAGTTCTCAGCCCACCAAGCTAATACAAGAGGAGCAAGCAAGAAAGGTGGTGACATGCTGCTGCACTCTGCTGTGTTTTGTGATCCTGGAGTGGGCCCCTGAGGAATTCTGTAGTCTTACTGAGTGGCAGAAAAATAATGGGCCTCTGGCTGGGCAGCATGCTGACCTGTGTGTGTCTCAGAACCAAGCTACAAGTGATGCCTGACACAGGTTGGACACTTGTCAGCTTCCCTCAAGTTTTGATGGGAAATGTAGGCATCCTGGTCTTACAGCTTGGCTCTCTATTTAACTGAAGGACCACATGTTCTCCCTTTCATAGACTGCTGCTCTGTAAACTTCAATTAAATGGACAGCCAAGCTGCAAGACCAGAATGCCTACATTTCCCATCAAAACTTGAGGGAAGCTGACAAGTGTCCAACCTGTGTCAGGCGTTACTTGTAGCTTGGCTCTCAGTGCAGCTTTCTCCTCTGCCTGGCAAACAGCCTGGAGAGGGAACAGAAAGGAGAAATTGACAAGGCTGAGTGATTAAAAAAAAGTCTGCCCCTCAAATGCACTCCAGTATATGTGGAGCAAGGGGACCAGAGCAGGTTAGAGTTTATCCAGGAGCTTCCAGATGTAAGTGACTTGCCAAAGTTCACAAAGGAAATCTGCTCTGGATCCCGGGTTGTTAATTTGTGCTAATAATTTAAGAACTAGGTTTTCTTTCTCATCATTTTCATTTGAGTTTGTCAGAAAGGAACAAAAGAAGCTTTTGGAGGAACATGCTTGTCCACTGAGATTTAGAGCTTAACATGTACTCAAGGTCTTTGGCCTTGTTATTCACATATTGCCTTCTTCCTTGGATTGTTTCCATCATTCTGAACATCTCCTCATTTGTTTCTTTAATGCTTGATTTTGCCAGAAATTGTGTAAGCCAAAAAAGGATGAACGAGTCCTCCCCTGCTGAGACTCCTGCCACTGCTTTGGACTCTATGGATACACCTGCCCTCTTCCCCTACCCCCAGCACTGTACACAGGGCTCAATAACAGCATCTGGTGAGAATGTGGCTGCGCTAAGATACCTCCCTTTTGACTTAAACAACTTAAATGGTGCAAGAGGTGTTTTAAAATTCAAAAATAAAAGATTTTATTTAACGTAGGCAGGGAAAGGTCAGGTGAAATCAGGGGTTGAAAATTTCTGAGGTAACTCAATATAGATAACTATGAGGTAAAATCAGTACATGGGCCATTTCCACACACTCTTAAAGGGATAACCCACTCACCAAATGCTGGCAGCTTTCCCCCAGGAATCCAGATGACTCTGTTTGCAAAATGGCTGTGGCCCATATTATGTAATGCGATTTCTGCTCATAGTGATTTCAGCAAGTCAGTAATTCAGCTCAGAACAACATCTTTATTGAGCGGGAACAGGCCCAACAGAAGCCAAATATATACACATAAGCCACGCCCCCATTATATAACAACCAATGAAAAATGCATAACTAGAATACTTGATTTGCATTAACTATCTACATAATAACATATTTACAAGATTGTGATTGGTCTTTATTAAAGAGAACCGGTTGGCTGCTGCCAAAAATAAACCACCAATAAGAAGAGAGACATTAGGAGTCTAGCATTTATTGAAGCTAGCCCAATACATAACATTCCTCCCCCCTAAGCTTGGGACACCCCATTCCAAACATAGTCCCCAAGGTAGGCTGGTGGATGGAGAACCCTCTGGGACCTGTGCAAACCTTCAGTGCCAGGGGGCCCCATGACAGAAGGCCCAGTGTCCATTACTGGTTGTGCTTCTGTGTCGGAGGAGTTCCTTGCAGAAACTTCCATTCCACTCGAAGCTGTTGGTAGGCCGCTTATAGACGATGGGTGGCTGGACGCTGCAGTCCTTGGCTGCTGCAGCTGGTTCATCTCCAGAGTCCGTGGAGCGAGGGGGGAAGTCCCTGTCCTGCCCCTGTTCCCGTGGCTGCCAGCATGGCCAAAGCTGGTCAATGTGCTGGCGGTAGACCTTGCCGGAGGAGTTGGCAACTTTGGATGACACAGGCCTGGTGACTTGGGTGATGGTTGCTGGAAATCACACTGGCTCACTCCCGTAGTTTTTAGCATACACAAAGTCACCCGGCTGGACCTTTCTCGATGACCCTGATGCTCCTGTCTCCCGCCTGGCATCTGGGGCAAAATCCAGATAGAGGTGTTCCAGTAGGGTGGTTAGCCTTTGCCCCATTAACAGCTCAGCGGGACTCTGGCCCATGGCGGCAAGTGGAGTGATATGCTGCCATAGAAGGAGTTCCATCAGCCGCAGGCTTAACTCCCCGTGACCGAGCCTGCACAGTGAGTCCTTTGTGGACCTCACCATGCATTCTGCTTGCCCATTTGTTGAAAGATGGAAGGGCGCTGACATTACGTGCTGGATGGCGTTATTGTCCATGGACATCTGGAACTCCCATGACGTGAATTGGGCACTGTTGTCTGACACGATGGTGTTGGGTATCCCATGAGTGGCAAACAGGTGCCACAGAGAGCAGATGATGACCTCTGATGTCATGGCTGACATGGAAATGACTTCCAGCCACTTGGAGAAGGAGTCCACAACGATTAGGAATGTGTGCCCTTGAAAAGGCCCCACAAAGTCTATGTGGAGCCATGACCACGATGTGCGCGTTGTCTCCCAGGCTTGTACAGGGGCCTGCGGCATGTCAGGGTGAGATTCCTGGTAAGGCTGGCAAGTCCAGACCATCTCTCCACTTCCAAGCCAATTCCTGGCCACCACACATAGCTGCAGTCCAGGGCCTTCATTTCATTTTCACAATTCCCGAGTGCCCACCATGAAGTGCCTCGAGCATTTGCTGATGCAGCTTGGGGGGAACTACAACTCTGCTTCCCCAGTTGAGGGATCCCTTGTGCACTGACAGTTCATGCTGGTGGGAGCTGTAAGGCTGGAACTCAGATTCAGACCTGTTAGCAGGCCACCCCCTCCACACCCAGTTGAGGACCCGGAAGATGGTGGTGTCCTTTGTGGAGCAGGCTGTGATGTCCGGTGCAAGAATGGTGGCTGAGACAAATCCTCAAGTGGCATGACCCCATACACAGGAGAGGGGGCAGCGGCAGGGCCCGGCAGTGGTAGCCGGCTGAGGGTGTCGATATGCCCAATGGGTTTGCCCGGTCTGTTGATAGTCATCAGCTGACCAGTGCAGCATCCAGGGAGATATTACTTCTGGTGTCTGCTAGTTGGGCGTGAAGAGGCCAAGAAGAGGCTTGTGGTCCATTGTGATTTCAAATTGGTGCCTGTATACGTAATCATAAAATTTCTTTGCTCCAGCAACCAAGGCTAGGGCTTCCTTATCAATCTGCATGTAGTTGTGCTCAGCTTTCGATAATGTCCTTAAAAAGTATGATATCGGGGCTTCCCGCCTGTCTTCTTGGAGGCGGCCGGCGAGTTAAGTGGAGGATGCTCCCATGATCAGGACGTCATCAAAATAGGGAATGACACCCAGAATTCCCTGTAGCAGGACTTCCACAAGTCCCTGGAAAATCCTGGGAGCCATGCTGACCTCGAATTGACCTTGAATGCCACACGGTGTGTTACCATGGTCTGTGCTTCCGCGGTGGTGTCGTCCACTGGGAGCTGCTGGTAGACCTGTGCCAGATCGATCTTGAAGAATGTCTTCCTCCTGCGAGAGATGCCAGGAGGTGGCTGATGACTGGTACCAGGTATGCATGCCGCTGGATTGCCTTGTTTATTGTGCACTTGTAGTCTGCACAAATTCGAACAGCCCCGTTGGCCTTGATGGACATGACAATCGGTGTCTCCCATCGGGTGTGCGATACATGCTCAAAGACTCCTTGGGAGATCAGGCACTCTAACTCCTTGTCGATGCACAGTTTGAGTGCAAAAGGGACTCGACACGCCTTGAGATGAGTTGGCAGTACAGCTGGATCGAGGTTGAGGGATACTGGCGACCCTGTGTAGCATCCTAAGGAGCCATCACACACAGTGGGAAACTCTGTGCAGACTGCATTGATATCAGATTGGGTGACTTGTTGGACTCCGGTGACTTGGATGCCCAATGCCTCAAACCAATTGTTATGATCTTCACTTTCTTTAGGGTGGATTTTGCTTTAATCTTTCCCTTCACACCCTCTGGGTAGTTAGCTGCCACCAGGAATATTAAATTCCAATATTTTTATTTAAGTTTTCCCTTTGGTAACGTGTTTTAAGCGTCAGGCTCCTTCGTGGTTCTATGTGGCCCTGAGGATAGGAATGGGAGATAACAATGACTGCTACTCTGGGGTATAACAAAACAAAATAAAAGTTTATTTTTTAAGAAGCGTATTGGTTACATAAAAGTCGTTCTTAGTTCTTCTAGTTGCTTCATCCAAACTCATTCACACAGATCTCTTGTAAGGCTTCACACACAGTTAGCCTCTTTCTCTAGGCTCTATATTTCTCACACAGAGAACTCCTCAGACAGCACACAGCTAGCCTGTTTTCTTTTCACTCTTAATTCTTTCTCTCTCAGGCGCACACACAGTTTGCCTGCTTCAAATAGAATTAATATATAGTCTCACAGACACATTCAGTTCAGGCTTCCACTCAGGTTGCCTTTCCCTCACAAATACATGAACACACTCAGGCTGCACACAGCTCGCCTCTCTTGCCCTAACTGAACCTTTTTTTCTCTCTCAATAACTGAAAACTGCCTTCACACCGCCCACTCTCTGTCATCAACCAATCATATCACTCACTCATCTCTCTCTTTCACCCCCACTCTTCACCTATCTCACCAAACATTTAAAGACTCATGCACCCATTTCTTGAAATCATTACACCAATCGTCCTGGCAAGCTAGTGAGGCGACCCATAACAACACCTAGACGGAGGGGGCCATGAAAGTCCTTATAGCTGACCACGACTCGGCCAACTCCTGCCACTGCAACCCGACGACCCTGGAAGTCTGTCAGGATGAGATCACAGGGCTCGAGCTGTCGGTTCTTCCCCCTGGGGCACACATGGTTGAAGGTGTCCATAGAGATGATAGAGAGCACTGACCTGGTATCAACCTCCGTCTTGCATGGTGGCCCTTCAGTAAGCACAGTGATACGGATCTTCTCTCTGGTGCCCATTTTGGTGTTGAGGACAACAGTTTTGCCCAAACCCCCAGTCAATGAATGGCATTCTTCCAGCTGAGAAGAAACCTTTACTGCCAACTGACGATGGTGCGGAGTGAGGTGTGGAGACTGCTGTGGAGAGCCTCCCTTTTTGACAGCTCTGCAGGCCCATGTGATGTGGCCCCTTTTGCTGCACACTTGGCACTCAGCATTGTGGAATCTGCACTTTTGGTGCTCATGGTCCACCCCCACAGCTGGCACAGGGGGACCCCCAATATAGCTGGCATTTGGAACACTTGGGTCACACTGCTTGCATTCGGAGAACTTCGTCCTCTTCCTCGGACTCACTCTCGAGGCTCTTGTGGTGAACCGGTTCTTCCTTCTTTGGTAACACTGAACTCTGCGACTGTTGCATGTTTTTTGTGGACTGGTCTGCTGCTTCTGCTGCGATGGCCTTTTCATAGGCCGTTTTGAAGTCTAAGTTCTTCTTTGTGAAGAGCTGCTGCTGCAGTTTTTTGTCCTGAACTCATACTAGCCAATCACAGAGGGCATCTTTGAGGTCAGTGAATTTGCACAGTCTGGCTAACTTCCGTAAGGCTGTGATGAATGTGGTGATTGTTTCACCCAGGGCCTGATCACACTTGTAGAAGGCATGGCGGCTAGCAATCTTTGGTGGCTGCGGCGAGAAGTGCTCTTTTAATTTTGCCTAGATCATGACGAGTGGCACTTATTTCAGCGCTTCTGGTGCCACAAGAGCATGGGTGATTTTGAATATGGGCACTGAGGAAGGGAACTTTCTCCCACACAGTGCAAGTGATTTCATTTGCTGTGAGGTAAAATTGGAAAGTTGGGACTTAGGAGTCCCAGTCCTCAGCGGCAGCATTGAACTGTTCAAACTGGCCTTGGCGGCCATGCTGTCTGTTGCTCTGGTGTGAACGAGGGTGGCAGAGGTGAAAATTCCTCACTGGTAAGTGATTCAGCTTATGGCAGTGGAGGAGACAATTCCTCGCTGGTAAGTGATTCAGCTTGCACACTGCAGGGCTACCTACCCACTTCCAGCTTGGAGCATTGCGGGGCTGCCTACCCGCCTTCAGCTCTTTTAGCTTTTGTCGCTGCGGGGCTGCCTACCCACTCTGTATCCCATCTTCATCGCCAGTATTATGTACTGTGATTTCTGCTCATAGTGATTTCAGTGAGTCAGTATTTCAGCTCAGAGCAACATCTTTATTGAGTGGGAACAAACAGATCAGGCCAAGGAATGGGCCTAACAGAAGCCAAATATATACACATAAGCCATGCCCCCGTTATACAACAACCAATGAAAAATGCATAACTAGAATCCTTGATTTGCAATAATATATTTACAAGATTGTGATTGGTCTTTATTAAAGAGGACCATTGGCTGCTGCCAACAATAAACCACCAATAAGAAAAGAGACATTAGGAGCCTAGCATTTATTGAAGCTATCCCAATACATAACAGGCTGTTTGACTTTCTTTCTTTTTTGGTCCCTTTTCTGGGAACGCATTTTCCACAGCGCAGCTGGTTTGCAAACAGTGCTGTCTGGATTGCTGGGGGAAAGCCTCCAGCATTCGGTGAGTTGGCCATCCCTTTAAGAGCGTGTGGAAATAACCATGCACAAACTTTAGTTCTCATGTTTCAAACTAATGAGAATTTCTTAGGCTCTTCAGTTATTTAAACCTTTTGTTGAGAGGCTTTTGTTCTAGTGTTTCCTCTAACTCTCTAGTACACTTTCTTTGAGTATTCTCTTACTCTTCATGGTTTCTAGAAGGCTGGTACCATCTTTCTAATACCCAAACCCCTTCTCTTGAAACACCACTACTCATCTTGAGTTTTTAACTGACCCTTAAGGTCTCCAAAGGCAGTTTCTAACCACACCAGATCAAGGAACTCTTCACTCTTCAGAGCTAACTCTCTGTGTGACTGGGTAGAGAAATTCTCCTCTAACTAGATCTATCCCCTTTCTTTGGCCTGAATCGAAGTCTGCATCTCCTTCCCAAACTTCCTTACCAACTTTTCCCCAGTTTCCAATCTGTGTCAAACTGTTCTCAGTCAGAATGCCAAAAACTGTCAGTACTTGACTCCTCTCAGCTAGGGCTGAAATCAGACTCTCTTCTCCCCAGCATCCAGTTCAGAAGTCTTTCTCTATTCAGCTCATGCTACGCATTCAGAGTACTTGGAGTAGCCTATCACTCAAGGCTCTGTTTCTGTGAAGAATTAATGCTTCACAGTCCTTCAGCTGTTTGTACAGCACTTCTAATCTTTTAAAAAGTGCAGTTTGTCCGAGAAGCACCCCCCCCCCTCCAAATCTCCTCACAATGCAAAATATAAACGGTGTCTTACTAAGGACTGGGCATATAAAATGGGGAAAGCTTTAGCTGATTACTTGCTGTGTGTCTGACTGGTGTTCAAGGCTGAGGAGCAGAGCCACAAAAAGGTGGCAGTCATAGCTCCAACAACAGAATACCCAGATGTGTTTGTGTGGCTACATCATGTGGTAGCTGTATAATGGTGTTCTCTGCAAGAACAAATGCCAATGATTTCGAAAGAACCTACATGCTTCCAAGACTGGGCTGTTAAGTCAGCATTTCCAGGCAGTTAAGGAATGACTGACAGAGGCAAGAACCTGAGGCCATGATTGCCATTATAAAGCTTGAAAATATAAAATGCAGAAGGGGGGAATAAAGGAAATTGTCTTTTTATGTGCTGGAGAACTTAAAGCTGAACGGCATGTTGCCATGGATACAGCATTTGGTTGCCAGCATTGTTACCTAAGAATACTGGCCTGATCCTATTCCTTACTGCACTTCCTCTGAGTTTAATAGGAAGTGTTTCAAGCTCCATAAAGTAAACAATAGGTTGGTGTAATTTTGTTCCCAGCAGCCAATCGAATTTATTATATGGGCCAAATAATTACCATACACCATGGCATTTCATTGCCTCAAATTGGTGCAAGATTTGTTCATTGTCCTCCTCAGCCCCACCTGGATACTGAGATTCTTCCATGCATTTCAGAATGGGAGGTTTCCAACGTCTGCCTGATTATCTTTTTTTTTTCTCTCCCTTATTCCCTGCAACAAATGACTGATGTCTCCTATTGAGGAATCTGCTTCATACATGCAGAGGTCTCCAGCCTTTCTTTCAAAGCCAGGGATGGGAGTAGGGCATACCAAATCAGAGTTGGCTAGAGAACTTCTGCTACCTTGAAGTGAGACTAGATAAGGATGCCCCCATATTGAGACCAAGCTAGTAGTTTTATCAGGAATTAACATGAATTGAATGGAGGCTTCCAGAATTTACTACAAAGGGGGTCAGGACAATAGAAGCCAACATGACTGTAAAGAAAGAGTGGGCAGGCATATTGTTAGCATTCCAGCTACAGAACAGAGAACATCTTATTACATAGACTTAAAACATCTGTCATACAGCCAAACAGAATATAGAGATCAAGGAAGCATTTTTGTGAAAACAACATTATGGCTCCTAGCTCCATTTGTATAGTCACATTGAAAACCAAAGAAGGCGAGGAACACCCTCCAGTGTTTTCTTACTTTGTGTGCAGTGTTAGTAAGGAACACCACTTACTTACCACCTTGCCCTTTTTGGAGGGATAGCTTCTGTATTGTTACCAACAAGCCGAAAACTACAACTGGTCCAGAATGGGGGCAGCCCAAGTATTGTCAGGGTCTAGTTGCTAAGTGCATATCTTGCCCATTTTGAAACAGCTACATTGGCTGCTGGTCTGTTTCTGAGTTCAATTTAAAGTGCTAGTTTTACCATTAAAGCTTCAGCAACCACATATTTGAAGGACCATCTTCTTCTATATGTAACTGTGTGCCAATTACAATCCTCAGGCAGCCATTTGCACCACTTAGGATGGTCCATCTACAATCAACAAGAACCCAGGCCTTTTCCATCATGGCTTCTGCTCTGTGGAGTGGACTTCTTGAAGAACTGAGGGGAGCCCCCTCCTTGAACATTTTCAGGAAGCACTTCGAGGTTTGATTAGTTTCCAGGGCTTTTAACGGTGTGTGAATATCAGGCATCTCTTAATGGGAGGGAGAAGGAGGGGGAGAATAGCTCTTTCTCCCTCTGCTTCTCCCTCCTCATGTTCTGAGGGCCCTGATTTGTCTTTTCTGGCTTTCTCTCCAGCCTACCAGGGGATTGGCAGATACTAGAAAAAGGGATGGACATGGCTCTGTTCATCACACCTGGCCTCCAGAGTTCAGAACCCACAAAATAGTGGCCATTTAATATTTAAAGAGCACATACACTGCTAAACAGGTCTTTGCCAGGGCATACTTCCTCTCCCTCAGTCCCCACTCCTGCTGCCTTCAGGGACAAAATGGAATGAGCATGGAAAAAATAATTATTGGAAATTCTGGAATGTGAAAAAAGTGCCCCAGATGGAATCCCAAACTAATAACTATACTATATCCCCTAATATTTGGGATAACAAGAAACATGCTCTCCGTGGAATCACAAGATGAAATTAATACAAATTCTTGAAGGGCACTCCCCTAGACATTTACATATGAAAACAAGCTGTCTAGAAGGTATATTTTATTATTTATATTAGCTATTAATCATACATATATCATGCTCAAAGTGGCCTGCACTCACATCAGTAGAACAATTATAGCAGAGTTGCTATTTCAAAATGTCTTATACAAGAAGAGTCCATGGAAGCATAATTTTACTTACTCAGTTAACATACAATGGTCCATGCGCTCAATTGTCATAAAATAAGTTTATAATAAGCAGACAGAATAAGTTAGCTGCTTCATCCATCAAATGTTGTCTGCATTGTCCTACATGCCCTGCGCCATTTCGAGAGAGAGTCACAACACCATAGCTCCTATATAAGGACTGCTAGCCCTGCCTTAGTAGCCCTTGTAAAGCAGTAAGCAAGGCTCAAGGTATGAACAGCCTGATTCCATTAAAACATTTGTCAATTCCATGTAGTTCAGGCAAGCATAGTTAACTAGTTCTCTGTTCAGCTCCCCATACAAAATATCGTATTTAGGATCCAAGTTCTTGATAAAAACAAGGACATATTTTGTCGAAGGCTTTCATGGCCAGAGAACGATGGTTGTTGTGGATTTTCTGGGCTGTATAGCCGTGGTCTTGGCATTGTAGTTCCTGACATTTCACCAGCAGCTGTGACTGGCATCTTCAGAGGTGTAGCACCAAAAGACAGAGATCTCTCAGTGTCACAGTGTGGAGAAGCTGTTGGCAGGTAATTTATATCTACTCAGGAAGGTGGGTTTAGGCTGAGTCATCCTGTAAGAGTTTCCCAGGGTGTGGAATGCGAATGGAAGGAGGCTTCACTGGAGGTTCTTTTGCATATGGATTGGTGCTTGATATGCTAATGTTCTCTGCAGGGCTATTGTAGGGTGTAGAGTATTTTGTTAGCCTGGTGTTTTTCAGGACTGGAAACCATGCTCTATTTATTCTTAAAGTCTCTTCTTTCCTGTTGAAATTATGCTTATGCTTATGAATTTCAATGGCTTCCCTGTGCAATCTGATGAAGTAGTTGGAAGTGTTGTCCAGTATTTTAGTGTCCTGGAATAGGATACTGTGTTCTGTTTGAGTTAGGCTATGTTCAGCTACTGCTGATTTTTCTGGATGTCCAAGTCTGCAGTGTCTTTCATGTTCTTTTATTCTTGTCTGGATGCTACGCTGTGTGGTCCCAATGTAAACTTTTCCACAGCTGCAGGGTATGCGGTATACTCCTGCAGAGGTTAGGGGGTCTCTACTGTCTTTTGCTGATCGTAGCATCTGTTGTACTTTTCTGGTGGGTCTGAATACTGTTTGTAAGTTGTGCCTTTTCATAAACTTTCCCATCTGATCAGTGATTCCTTTGATATATGGCAAAAACACTTTTCCTGTGGGAGACGGATATGTGAACCACACTTTCTCAATGAGGAAACTAATCATCTAAACCACGCACTTCAAGCAAATGGCTACTCCAGAAATGAAATCAGAAGAGCAATTAAACCAAGGATTAATCAAACAACTAAGGAAAAACAGTCTCCCACAGGAAAAGTGCTTTTGCCATATATCAAAGGAATTATTTTGAAGCTGCTGCCAAGTCGCATCTGGCCCTATTAATGTCAGTGTGAACTCTACACTCCCCTTCTGCTTCTCTTCTCTCCCTTCTCCTTTTCCCCGGGAGCTGATTGGTCTGTGCAGATTTAACCACTCCCACCCAACTCAGCTCTTTGAACTCTTTTTTGACCATTTTTATCAGTAAGGGTTATAAGGCTGCTTCTCCGTTGGCTTCCTTCCTCCCAGGTATGCAAGCACTTTTTATTTTTTGTTTCAAAGTTAGCAATGATTCCTAACGTTGCTGCTTATTCCCTGCTGGCTTTAAAAGCTGGGAAGGGGTTAAATAGCTGCTTTCCTCTTCCTCCCTTGGGGTATGCACACACTCTTTTTTCAAAGGCAAGAATGGGTTGTAACATTGTAACGTTACTGCATATTCCTCCAGGCTTTAAAAGCCAGGAAAGGATTAAATAACTGTTTTCCCTCTGGCTTTGCCAAAGAGAAAAAAAACCCTAAGCCTTTTGCACAGCCCTTTGGAAACAAAGCGGCAGGGAAGCTGCCCTGAGGGGATGAAGCAGCTGCATTTTTACCCTTTCCTGGCTTGGCTTTAAAAAAAAAAATAATGTGATTAGAACAAGCACTAAAATTACATGCTTTCTCCCCAGAACTCTACCACAAATTGCCTCTCCAATGGGCACAGGACAGCCCAATCAGCAAATACAGGTGGTGGTGGTGGTGGGATATGTTCCAACATTGCAATGTTATTACACCTGCTCAAAGTTTTTTTTAAAAAGTGTGATGTTAATTGCAAAGCCCTGAAAGCCTGAAACTGCACCTAGGCTTCAAAGCCCATCTGAAATGAAAAACAAGACACCAAATCGAAATGGCCTCAGACAGTGTGGAATGTGGGGGTGCCATGCCAAAGCCATTGTGATCACTGTGAATGCTCATAAATGGCAGTATAAACCGTAAGTGTGAAAAGGGCCCAAGTGCCTCATGCAAGTGAAATAATCTTTGTAAAAACCACCTAATTACTGCAGCTAAGGAAATTACCTGCCTACACTTCTACCTAGCCATCCTACCTGTAAATAAACCTTATGTTATCTGTTAAATTTCAATAAGCCTAGTGTGCCAGTTTCAGTTCTAAGGGAAATATAAACTCCTGCTTTCCCCTCTATATAACCTTGGCTGGGTAACATCACAACCTATATGTTCTTTAAGGGTGGGACAATAAAGAAAGTTAAAGTTACAGACATAAATAGCTACTGAAGGCTTCCCTGCCTAGGAAACAGCATCATATGTTTGGGGAGGAAAATTTTACCTCAAAGTATGGGAAGGACATTACCAGCTAGAGAAAGCAAAGGGTTTGCGACAGGGGGTGATTTAGTTTTGGAAAAGGTATGCTGTGTGCTTAAATGTGTTTACATAGCATTAGAAAGAGTTGAGACTGAGATTCCAGGAATTTCTTCCTTATAGATCTCACATGTCTCATCTCATTTGGTATCCTGTCTTTCATACAGATAGGAAGCAGTTCTAAGCAAATCTACTCAGAAATCCCATGTTATTCAATGGTTACTCCCAGGAAATATCCCTAGGACTGCAGCCATAGTTGTTCAACCTACCCCCATTTGCAGCATGTTTGGTTTCCTGCCCAAAGGACAGGATGCAAGCCACCCTTATTTTTCTCCTCTGTAGGAACTCTGTCATGCCTGTCATTGGGGACGGGGAAATATGATGTGACTTGCCTCTGCCTCTATTCTTCCCTCCCCATGCCTGCCTCTCATATCACAATATCTTCTATTGTGTAGCCCTACTAACATGCCTATCAGCAGGTACAAGCACAGCTTTGTAATGTGCAGGCACCACCCTCCTGAATGAAGCAGTTCACACGACATGAGATATATCTGTGTATAGAATCAGAAAGTCCTCCTCTAGCCTATGGCAGTGCAATAACTGATGAAAGGCAGAAATTCTGTGTGCAGAAAATCAACTGAGGCAGTCTTGTTTTATGGCAACCTGTTCTGGTTTGATGGTATCCTGTAATACATGCATCTGTTGAGTCACTTGTTCCCCATCCTGCCACCTGCCACCTGGGAAACAGAAACTAGAAAGTGGTGCACCAGAATTATTGTCAGACAGGAAGGTTTTCACATATTAGAAATAGTTCAGAGCAGAATAATTCTAAAAGGTTTCAGAGATTCAGAGCAATTATGATTTTAAAGACTGCAGTTAAATAGTAAAAATTCCAACTGTCCAGCCCTATGGCCTACACCTAACACGTGTTTCTAAAGACTGACAATCCTACCTGTTTTTAATTACAATCAAATCTGTCAGGGCTAGTGCCGCAGAGACACACAGCTGGTTCTATAGACAGTCAAACAGTCAAGAAGTATTATTTGCATGTAAAGAATAAACTGGATGGTCAGACAAAGAAGCCAACAGAGAGTCAGCAGCACCACTATTGAGCCAGGCTGGAGTCGTATCTGCTCCTTGTGTAACTTGATCCCTAACTGTCTGGAAACTAGCCCTTTGCAGTGTTGGCACTTCGGCGCAGCTAGTATTTACCTCCAGTTTGTATGGTGCCTGAGCCCTTTTGCAAGATCCTTCCTCTCCTGGAACCTTATACAAATTGTCAGCTGAATGTCATGCAGACTTTTTTTCCTGCAGTACTGCTTGTCTCTGCTTTGAAGGGCATGGCCATGGCTCAGTGGTAGTATCTCTGCTTGGCATGCAGAATACCCCAGGATCAATCCCTGGCAATTCCACTTAGAAGAATCAGATAATCAATAACATGGAAGTCCCCTTTGTGAGACCCTGAAGAGCCACTCCCAGTCTGAAACAGTCAGTACTGACCTTGATGGGCCAAAGGTCTGATTCAGTATAAGGCAGCTTCATGCATCCATGTGAACTCCAGCTTTCCCTAAAACTGAAGGATTCTTTCTACTTTTGCTTATCTCGCACTATCTTTTCCATTCATCGTACCTTGCCTAACAACAGCTAAGGATGACCCCACACCTACTCTGTTTTTCTTAAATCTTGTTATAAATGAGCATCTCTTTGTTACATCCCCCCTTTTGTTGTGAATATAAAATCATTCACCTAATGGATATATACTCCAATGCATCTAAGCTGGAAAGCTTATGCTGGAATTTATTAATTTTATTGTACTTACTTGTTTATAGCCCACCTTCCTTTTTGAGACTCAAGGTGAATAAATGTTGTTAGTCTTTAATGTGCCACTAGACTCATGTTTAATTTTCCTAAGACCCACTCTCCTGCCCACCTTTCCCCCTACATCTGTGCCATTCGAAAATTTAAAGCATGCTCAGCTGGAGTCTCTCTCACACCTCACACCAAACTTTCTATTGATATATATATATATATATTAGTTTGGTGTGATATATATATATCACACCAAACTAATATATATATCAATAGAAAGACTCCCTGGGGTCCAGCATCAGAGAGAAAATTAGGTTGTATATGAATTCCTAGGAGGAGTAAATCATTGTATGCTGTCTAGAATCAACAAAACTTAAAATGCACAATGAAGTACAGCTTTCCAAGTATTCACAAAAGCAGTGGTGGGGGAAGGGGAGGGCTTGTACTGACAAATATTTTCACACCATTCTACCATGGTTTTTAAAACATTTTAGCCCTGCACTCTCTCCTATGTGTGCACTTTTACCCTCCCTCCCATTCCTCCCTTTTGCACCTGACATTGTGTACTTTTACTGTTACAGAAGGGAGGAGGTTCTTGGTGCCAATAGAAAAATGAAGACTGACTTTACTGAATTACTACAAATGTAATTTAATACAAATGAGGATTTTAAATTTGACCCTAGAAATACGGGAGGAGCTCAAAGATATTTTGGTTTTCTGTCCTTCATCCTCTTTTATTCTTCAGCATGTACATGCAAGTTCTCAGCACTAATGCTAGCATTCTGTTAACAAAAGCAAGGGATTTGCTTTAACAAATAAGAGATGCTAGGGAATGTAGAAAGCATGATTTCCCCCATTCATCAAATCAAAACAACCTGTACTGGGAAATATTGAATTTTTACTTAAGATGGATGGTGCAATTGAATTTCTTTTTATAAATGAGTTATATTTTTGCTTACTGTTTCTGCATTTGTGTGTGAATTTTATAGCTTAGGAATGGATGCTAGGCTGTCTGAAATCTGTCTTAGTTCAACACAAAGGCAATGCAGATTAGACTCTTTAACTCCTCCTCACAAGAGTCCCTAAGGGATTAATCTGAACCTAGTTGCACCAAGACTAACTCCTGATTCAAAGCCTCATAACTCCCATCACATATTGCCAAAAAAAATAATAATCCTGGCTTGACAGAGAGTTTACAAAGAGTCTTCCCCTCATTATTGTACAGGATATGCACCTTAAGCAAATCAGTATTCTTTGGCTTCAGATTTTGGGAAGAGCATAATTACTAGTATTTTGGTTCCCCAATACTGTTTTGGGATTCAGGTTCAGTTTTTTTGGAGGGGAGGGGATTCCAGAATTATTTGGATTCCATTATTCCCTGTGTGGCACTTTAAGAGAGAGGCAGAGGACCATAGTGGCTGCTTTTTAACCAAATGACACAAAACTTGCAGGGGATTTACTTATGAATGTCCTCTAAAGGTCAAGTTTCAAGTAAATTGGAGCAAGGGGTCCAATTCTACAGACCCCTGAACAAGGTTTTCCCAGCCATCTATTTCTATTCATTGCTTCCAGGGGCAGGTGGGGAGGATGAAAGAAGCCAATAGCCAAACAACCAAAAGCAACCCCTGGCTAAATCCAACCAGCACCAACTAGCCTGACAGAACAAATGTTAAATCAGAGAATCCAACTTGAATGAAGGAATGAATTCTTTATTACAGTCAACGACCAGCAAAAAAATAGACATAATACCAGAAATTTGTACATAAAGAGAATCTAACTTAAGCAAGATATGCTATTGCAACCTCAAGAGAACCAATGTCAAACCAGAGAATCCAAGCAAAAAACAACCTTCTCCTTAAAAAAAATGCCTAAAGCCTCACCTACAGTTGACTGTTATTTAAACCTAGCCAGAAATTTTCTTCAGAACTTAAAAACAACCCAACATGACCACTAAAAAACTTTTAAAAACCCCTATTCCCTAAAAGATATCACACAGAAAAATCTTTAAACCAACTATAGAAGTACAACTGTAAAACCAGATCCAGAAGAACATCAAAAGATAAACTTTTTAGGGGGTGTGGCAAAGGCTCTGAAGGAGAAGGTTGCTTGAGAAGAAAGCTCTGTCCCTCCCCCGCCCCTAATTCCTCATTGTACATCATCATAACAAAACTAAAAATCAAAATAAGAGAAGAATATGGGCAAACAAGGGATGGGGAAGAAAAAAGGAAAGTTAAACATCTCAAAAAGACTGCAAGACTTCTTCCCAAACTCGCAGCAGGCAGCAGAGGAAAAGTGTGCTGCAATCAAAATTGTGGACGAAAGCAGCAGAGGTAGGAGCAATTTAACTACCCTTGCTGATCCCACACTAATTGAATTTCTGGCCCATATGGAACAAAAAATAGTGAACAAAATGTCAACTTTGCTTCAACCATTGATACATCAGCTAACAGAAATAAAATCAGCTTTAGATAAAACAGCACAGATTGCTGGACAAGCACTAGTATTAAGCACGTCATTACAGTTTAAACTATCTGGGTTACAAGAGAACAAGCAACTACAAGAAAAAATTGTGCGTATGGAGATAACAGCAAAAAAGTCAAATCTGAAGTTTAGAAATTTTGAAGAGCAAGCAACTTTAAATGTTGATCTGCCTTCTTTTCTAGCATCATGGTTAGCACAACACTTACAACTTTAAACAGGTGCAAATCCTTTGATTACCAAAGCTTACCGAGTGGGAACCCCAAAAAATCCAGAATCTAAGAAGCCTAGAGATATCTTAGCTACAATTCCAGACGGGGAAACAAGGAGAAAAATCCTGGAAATAGCAAGGAAGAAAGGCTCAATCCCTTATAAAGGAACACCTATCTCAATACTTACAGACTTGCCATCTTCAGTTTTAAACAAAAGAAGAGAACTTAGATCAATAACTGAAGCATTGAGGAAAGCTCAGATAAAATATAAATGGACCAACTATACGAAACTTCATGTTAAAACACAGGACTTTACTTATCAAGTTACAGACCAGGAATCTGGAAGATTACTTTTGCAAAACCTCTGCATTGAGTTTCCTAAGAACTGCAACAGTACCATACAGAAAAGAAAAGAACCCAATCTCTTGCCAACGCACAGGGGAAGCAGGATTCCAGTGAGATGCAGCCAGCAAGTCAAGCGCAAATAAAATTTGATGTAACAAAATGTGATGTAACAAATGCAAGTTAAATGCAAAATTTAATTTCATGTAAATATGTTATGACCGTATAATCCTTAAAAATCATATAGGAGTAGAGGTATGGGTGGGGGGAGGGAGCAGAGCTCATATAGGGCTCCCATTTATTTTTTTACAGTTCTTTAAGTTTGGTATATATTTAGATACCAATATTCTATAGGGTGTATCTCTTGGGCTACAGGGAACTGTTTAGCATAATTTAGACCATAGTTTATTTATCAGTATGTAAAATATTCATTATTTAACCGATCTAGTTATTAATATCATTGAAAAAGAGGGGGATTAGGGTTAAGTGTGGGAGGGGGGAATGAAGGAAGGAATTATCTTAGTTAATAAGAGTTCTAATAAAAGCTACATATCAATATTTTTCTTTTATGAAGGAACAGAGTTAAGAGAGGGAGGGGGGAAGGGAAGGAGGGATTAGTTAAGCAGGTTAATAAGTGTTTGAATAATGGTGAAAAATGACTGTTTTCTTTTTTACATATCATTTTCGGTAACCAATCTACTGAAGAAGATCTGGCACTATGACAATCTTTATTTAATCACCTTTATAAAAGAATCTATTTTTATATATTATCTTTACCAATATACTGAGTATCATCAATATAGAAATAGAGCCTTATATCATTATAAAGATTTTTCAATAATAATGTCAGATCTTTGGATAATGCTTAAGAAAAAAATTTACTCATTTATTTAACTATTTTTATAGGTAGTAAACATTGGAAAGAAAACTATAATATCATTGTATGCTATCTTTAACATCTGTAATAGAATACTTATTTGATATCATTGTATAATATCTACCTTTATTACATTTGTAACTGTTCATTAAGCATAATTTAATTAAAAATTATTTTTTAAAAAAAGATAAACTTTTTAAACTTGGAAAAATCCTGCCCCCTCAGACAAACCCTTTAAAAATTAAAACCCTTTTAAAAACAGAAGTAATTCTAAAACAAGTCAAGAGAAGAGCACAAAACAAAACCAATGAAAACACAAAGCATAGAAAAATTTGAAATAAAATTTTAAAATGGATGTGATCCCATTGTCTGGGAGAGCAACTGCCTCCCTTTCATTACCTGGAGGTCCCATATACTTGAAGGAAAACATAAATAAAACAGCTCTGGGAGCCTTAAAATGAATGTTACTGGATACATATGCACTGATGTACCATTAGGAAAAAACTTTTTCATGGTCAGAGTAGTTCAAAGGTGGAATCAGCTGCCTAGGGAGGTGGCGAGCTCCCCTTCACTGGCAGTTTTCAAGAAGAGGCTGGATTAATATTTGTCAGGGATGCTTTAGGCTCATCCTGCATTGGGCAGAAGGTTGGGCTAGAAGGTCTGTATGGCCCCTTCCAACTCTGTGATCAAGTTGCAAATGTCTTATGGCGATCCCATCAAGGGGCTTTCAAGGCAAGTGAAAATCAGAGGTGGTTTGCCATTGCCTTCCTCTGCAGAGTCTTCCTTGGTGGTCCCCATCCAAGTTCCAATCCAGTTTCGCTTCTGAGATCTGATGAAATTGGGCTATACTATGCAGCCTTCCATCCCATATTACTGTATATACACAAATATTTCCAGATTTTTCAGAACCAATTAATCAGTTTCCTGAAAAATACCAAATACTATCTGGATATCCAAATATATCTGAACATTTCCAGTAAAATATTTTGTGTGTATATATTCAGACCAGATATATCTGAGCATGCATCCCTAGCAGCCACATTTGATCTCCAATATCTTGAACTAGGATGTGCCTCTGACAGGATACTGATGCCTTTCATCACCAAATGATATGCAGAAATTCAGAAAATTAAAACTTTGTTAAATTCTATGCCTTGCCGCTGGAATAAAATTCCTGTATTTTTTCAAATCAGAATAAGTAAAACCTCCATTGTTCCCATATATAGCAAGCAGAAATGCCAATAAACCAAGGTAAAGTTTGGGTGAGTACATAAGCTGAGATTATTATTTTTTCTCTCTGTTGTGGCGGTGAACTAAATAAATTTTTCCTGTGTGTCCTTCAGCAGCTCAACTACTCTAGGGATGACCATGAGTTGGGCTGAGAGACATGGTTCTGCTCTTCCCAGGCATGCATGGACCAAATCTGTATCAGGACCATGGCACATGGGGAGGAGGACCTTAGATTTTCTCTCTAATGTCATTTCCCAACCTGAAATAGTCTGGAAAGCTGTCCCAGTGGATGCTTCACATGTAAGGATTGGTATACATCCCTGGGAAAATATAATATAGAGTTGGACCCCTTGTATCCAACAGTTCTGGCACACTAAGAGAGAGAGAGAGAGAGAGAGAGAGAGAGAGAGATTCACTAAGTGGTTGGGGAAGGAGAAGGAAGCAATGTTACCCAAATTTCTCCCAATCAGAAGTCTTTAATGGACCCAGCACTTTTTTCTAATGGACCCAGAGTCTTATATCCTCAATGAACATAAGGGAAGTATATGACTTCATCAGTAACAGGGTCAGAAGGTTTCAGATTTTCAAACAAATTCCATTTGTGTTCAGTGCTATTTAGCACTGAATTTTCAGTTTTGGTGTTTCCATGTGGTTACCTCCAGAATTCGTAGCTGTATTTGCAGAAATGCTTCTACTCCCCTGGATTTCCATGCACTATGCAAAACTGAATTATCCAGGAGGGTTTTTGTATACAGGAAACAGGGCTATATTGTAACAAAATGGTTCAGGAAGAGGCTTTGGTAAAAGGATGGGGACTGTGGACTATACTACTATGTACAGTATATATACTGTCTGTTGCTGTAAGTATGATCCTGCTATGTAATTTCTGCATCATTTAACATATCATATTAATGCTTTTGCTTTGTTTCAGCTCTGTTTCACATTTCTGCTTGGTTTCAGATTTCTGCAATCCAAATCGTATTTCATTGTTTACTTGATGTCCCATCCTGTTGATTGTATTGACTTACACTATGTAATCCACCTTGAGTCTTGGTGAGAAAGGCAGACTATACATGACATTAAGTAAGTAAATAAATGTTCATTCAATTTAAAAATTAAAGAGGATCAGATTTTTCAACATGTGAAGCATTCAGCAGTTCCCAATTTGTCACCTCTGCTTCTCCTCAAAGAGCACAGAATGCTGAGTAAACAGGAGCTGGGCTTTTTCTGAAAATGTGAGCTCTGGCTTTGTGCTAACATCTCCACCTTAAATGAATCCTTTGACTGTGAGCTCTGACTTTTTGTAGAAATATAACTATATTTTTAGAACATTATGCATGAGCCTCTGAAAGTCAAATCACAGCCACATGGGCGGCATCTTGGCAATGCCTGGAGCATCAATGAAACCCAGAAAGGCTCACTTCAAAAAGGCATTTCCTAGAGATATTAGAAATGTATGCAGAATTTTATTGGGGCTGTTTTCAATTCATTTTGTTCTTTAATACTTTGTATTCATTTTCTGTTTTATAGTTATTCCATATGTTCAGATTCTTTATCCTATTTGTTCAATTCCTTTGGTTTTAGTGGGAAACATATGTTTGCCTGTAACTTTTTTTTTATTTTTCACCTGATTGGAATTAATTTCTCAGGAATACTATCTCACTCAAGGGGTTCTCCCAGCCATCTTTTAGGAATATAGAAGAACGTATCCCTGTTTTAAAGGCCACTGAAATTCCCACTAGGAGACAGGGCAATTTCAAGGTATTTTCAGTCCAAGCAATGAATATATTTTTGGGGGAAAAAACCACGATTTCCTGAATAGCACAACACAAGTTCTTGGGAGCTACTTAACTACAAGACTGCATCTCTTAATATGATCTTCTGAGAAAGTTCAACTCATGCAAAAGCTTTCTGAAAGTGCCACCCTGAAAAGGAATAAAAACAACAATGGATCCTACCAGAACATTCTTGGTTGTGTTCCCTGTCTGGTGAAATGGTCTGCCTGATGAGCTTCAGGAAGGCTCCCACTCTTTTATTATTTTGCAGAATGTGCAAAATGCAACAGTTCAAAGCAGCATTTTATCAGTGGAATAGTGGGGTGGGAAAATGGAATTCTGTATGAAGGGCACTTTCTATAAAGGTAATAGAGCTCCAATTTTAACTTTCTGTGAAGGGGAGCTTTCGTTTCCACTGCATGGTTTATTGGAATTATCTTTGTTTCAATATTCTCTAATTGTGAAATCCAGTTTGTGAATGTGTTACACTGTTTTTATTTCATTGTTTTTTAATTGTGTAAGCCAGTTTTATAGCATTGTTCATTCTATGTATTATACTTGTCTTTATTGCATTTTTATAACTCTGTAATCCACCTTGAGTCTTAACAAAGAAGATAGAAAATAAATGGAATTAAAAAATAAAATAAGTGTAGCAACATTATCCAGATGTGAGGCTAAGAGACAGTAAGTTAACCATATTTGAGCTACTACTGGAAAGAGGAGGGGAGAAATCACTCTCTGGGGGGTGGAAGCTCTTGTGCCTGCGGAAACATTAGTCTGGACCCAAGCCGTTGTTGTTGTTGTTATTTCGATTTATAAACTGCCCATCCTCAGGGGCTCTGGGCGGTGGACAACAGTTAAAATCAATAAAAACAAGAAAATAATTCTAAAATCAACATACAATAAACAATAATAAAATAATTTAAGCAAATACATTAAGGTGCAATGGTGGGGAGAACCCCTGCATCCCAAAGGTGGGAGGCCGACATGGCACTGCCCCCTTCAACCACCTGGCAGAACATCTCTGTCTTACAGGCCTGGTGGAACGATAATATGTCCCGCTGGGCCCGGTTCTCCATTGACAGAGGGTTCCACCAGTCTGGGGCCAGGACTGAAAAGGCCCTGGCCCTGGTTGAAGTGAGGCGGGCTTCCTTAGGGCCAGGGACCACTAGTAAACATTTATCCACTGAATGAAGTGGTCTCTGGGGAACATACAGGGAGAGGTGGTCCCGAAGATATGCTGATCCCAACCCGCTCAGGGCTTTAAAGGTAAAAACCAATGCCTTGAACTTGATTCGGAATTCAACCGGAAGCCAGTGCAGCTGGCGCAGGACAGGTGTGATATGTGACTGGTAGGATATACTGGTCAGGACTGGCACTGCCGCATTCTGGACCAGTTGTAGTTTCCGGATCAGGCCCAGGGGTAGCCCAGCGTAGAGTGAGTTACAGTAATCTAGCCTGGAGGTGACCATTGCATGGGTCACTGTAGCCAGGTCCTGGGGCATCAGGTAAGGGGCAAGTTGCCTGATCTGATGGAGATGGAAAAATGCAGACTTGGCAACTGCCGTGACCTGAGCCTTCATCGACAGGGAGGCATCCAGGAGCACACCCAGACTCTTCACCACTGGCAGTAGATCTAGTCCTGCCCTCTGCAGCAGCACAGAACAAGTCCTTCTCTATGTGACAGTTCTTCGGGTTTTTGATGAGTACAATCATGTTCTCACTTAGTCTTTTCTTCTCCAAGCTAAACATACTGGTTTATTTAAATTTATTTGCTGCATGTCCAGAGAACCTGATCAAAATGGCTTATAAGTAGCCAGAGTAATATTGTGGTTAATGTCTTAGACTATGATCTGGGACACCAAGGCTTGAATCCCCACTCTGTTATGAAAGCTCATCAGGTGATCTAGGGCCAGACACTGTCTCTCAGCCTAGCCTACCTCACAGGGCTGTTGTGAGGATAAAATGGAGAAAAGGAGAATGTTGTTAGCAATTTTGGTTTCCTGTGGCAGAGAAAAGTGGAGTACAAATGAAGTAAACACCTATATACAGTTTATTTATTTAGAACATTTTTAAACCACCACTTCAGGAACCTGCCCAGGGCAGCTTAACAAACCAATGCAAGATATTGATTAAAATCCAACTTTAGAAAGCCCCAGCTCTGCATAAAAACAGACCACCAACATCTTAAATTAATAGTTTCCAGATTAAAAGAGTGGTTTTTTAAAAAAAACAGCCCTTTAATTAATAGCCAAGATGAACAGAAACACTTGGGCCTGGTGTCTAAACAAAAGTAATATAGGTGCCAGGTAAATCTCAAGGGGAAAAGGCATTCCAGAAGCAAAATGCCACTACAGAATAAGCTCTATCTCTGATTCTCACCCACGTCACCTCTAAATGCTGAAGCTTAGAGACCAGAGCTTGTGAGACAGATCTTGAATCGTGGGTTCAACTATACGGGAGCGGGTGGTCCTTTAAGTTCTCTGGCCCTAAACCATTTAAATCCCTAAACCAGGGATTTAAAGGTAAGAACCAACACTTTGAATTGTGCCCAGAAACAAATGGGCAGTCAATGTAGATATTTCAGCACTGGAGTGATATGATCCCTATAAAAGCTTGGCTGCTGCATTTTGGACAAGCTGAAGTTTCTAGACCATTTTCAAAGACAGCTCATGTAAAATGCATTACAGTAATCTAACCTGGATGTACTCACTACGTGGATCACTGTAACCAGCTCATACCTTTCAAGGAATGGCCGTAATTGGTATATTAGCCAAAGCTATGTGCAATAGAGCTATATGCAATAGAGAAGATTTGGGCCTCCAGCTGTATCTCCAAGCTACAAACCTCTTCCTTCATGGAGATTGCAGCCTCCTCCAGGACCAGTTGAATCCTCAGTTTATTAACAAAGCAAACTGTCCAGGATCTGAGGCTCAGCTCATGAACTTACCAGGAGGTGGGGATGGGAGGCAGTTGGGGGACAGCCACCTAGCCACTCCAACGGGCACCCAGGACCAGAACAGGCCAACAACTGAAGGGGGGAAGGAGGCATCCCAGCCACAGAAGGGCAGAGAAGTCAGACGAGCCAGGTGGAAGCCAGCTGGCCCCGCCCTGTGGTGGGAGGCCAGGGGGTGAGGCAGGGAGAGTGAGGACCCCCAGGAGGTGAGTAGACCTGAGGGAGGAGGTGCAGGAAGCAAGGGCAGTCAGCCAGCAGCCTTACCAGCCAGGGAGGAGAGGCAGCCAAAGCAGCACAGAGCTACGCCCCAGCCTGCAGGCCAGCTAGAAGGCAGTAGCCTGGTCCAGGCAAAGCTGGGAGCAAAACAACCCCAGGTGGGGCTGCCTGAAGCACTCTACAGGAAAAGCTTGGCAGCCAGCCAAGGAGGCACAGGTGTGCCTGCCCCAAGCAGCCAGCTCAGTAAAGAAAGCTTGACAGCCAGCCACGGAGGCACAGGTGTGCCTGCCCAGGGCAGCCAGCAAAGCAAACCCAGGAGCGGCTGCCTGAGTTAGCCAGGGCATGGCTAGAGTGCAGGAGGGGGCGAGGCTAACAGGTGGGGCAGGGAATGGGTGAAGGGATAAAAGGGAAGTCCACCCACAGGGCAGGGTGGGTTGTGTGGGGGTGTGGAGGAGTCTAGGAGAGAGAGAAAAAATCTGAGCAGAAGGAAGATGAAGGGGAGAAGGAAGAGTAAGTCTGGAGGAGGGAAGGGGCCAGCTGTCATGAAACGCAGCTGGGACTCTGTCAGGTTGAGTGGGCCTGCAAGTGGATTAAGAGGATGTGAGGGTGAGGTATGCCCTCTCCTTCCACAGAGCGGGAGCTCACATAATCCCTGATGGTACCCCTGGTCCAAAGTCAGGTATGACAGCCCCTCACAGGGCAACACCCAAGGCAGAACCTGACACTAACTTGATAAAATAATAAAACAGCCTCAAATCATTAACACACTATGAAATTATCAGCATAAAAACAGTAACCCTCTCTTTTAGTACCCCAAAATAATCAACAGATTGAAAAAAAGCAGTTCTAAAAGAGGAGAACCCTTAGGTCCTTCATTGGTTCCCCAACCACCTTTGCTGTCCTTCTATGAACCCCTTCTGATTTGTTTACAGCCTTTTTAAAGCATCCATAATTGGACACAATTCTCCAAACAACCTCTGATCTGAGCAGAGAAATGTGGAACTACTATTTCTTGTGACTGGGATACTATATTTCTATAAATGCAGCCTAAAACTGCACTAATCTTTTTGCAGCCTCATCACACTGATGCCTCATGTTTAGCGTGAGACCAAGTGCAACTCCAAGATCCTTTTCACATCTATAACTTTCTGCCTGTCTAAGGACATGACTATACCTTGACTGGGCTCCCCCAAGAGCACTTAAACAATTCTTGCTGTTGTACATTTAATATATTTAATTTAAATACATATAATATTATTATTATCATTATTTATTTTAATATTATTAATATTATTAATATTTTTAATATGAAGTCTTCAGCATAATTTGCAAATGCACAGTTTTCAGTGGAAGAGTAAAAAAAAAAAATTGTCAGTCACTGTAAGAGTAGGGAAATGCATACCCCAGTAGAGAGATATGAATTGGAGGTGAAGCTAGAAAGATCTCAATTTCTGAATCCAGATTTTGTGGCAATATGGAAGGATCCTTACTATTTATTTAAAATATGTATATACCTAACATTTTCTTATGACCCGAAGTGAGTAGCAATAATATTAAATAAGTAAATAAAATACAAACATTAAAACAGATCTATAGTATGTTAAGACTGTATTAAAACTGATCTGAAAACAGATTGCATCCCACTAATTGGGTATTGCCCTTTTCCTAGGCTCAGGAAAGCTCAAAGCTCAAAGCTCCACAGAATAATTCTGTTCTGTAACCTTGCTGGAAGGCTGACAGAATTGGGGGTGGGGGGCGGGGCGGGGCTGACCTCTTCCAGGAGCTACCGCACTGAAACATGCAAGGTGAAATGTCCTTCAGCTATGGGGACCCCAAATCATGAAGCACTTTAGGGGTGAGCACCAACATTTTGAATTGGACCTAGAAACTGATCAACAGCCAGTGAAGGGATCTCAGAGCCTCGCTACAAGTGACATCTTTCACACGAAGGGCACTTGATCATTTTCGCAAGTCTTTCTGGGTACTGAAGTTCCTCTCCCACACCCCTTTTCCTTCTGTTCCTTCCCCTCTCTGTTAGCACGGCTGCCTGAAGAGACGGAGAAAG
The DNA here is from genome assembly GCF_028583425.1 of Eublepharis macularius. Lineage (NCBI taxonomy): Eukaryota > Metazoa > Chordata > Lepidosauria > Squamata > Eublepharidae > Eublepharis > Eublepharis macularius. The sequence continues at coordinate 98,928,718 of NC_072793.1, read as the reverse complement.
CCTACGACAGCAGCGTTTGCAAATCGTCTTGCTGGGGGGTGGGGAATGCTCTAGAGAAAGCTGACATGTCGGTGAAGTCCTCCCCTCTCTGTTAGAACTGTTAGGATCGCTGCCTTAAAAGTCAGAGAAAGCCTGCGTTTGCAAATCGTTTCTCTAGTCACAAGCCTGCTCTCAATGATCTTTGGGGGCGGGCAGCTGCAACTTTTCAAATCGTCTTGCTCGGGGAGGGGGGGATGCTCTGGAGAAAGCTAAGAAAGTTGCAGCTGCCCGCCCCCAAAGATCATTGAGAGCAGGCTTGCGACTGGAGAAACGATTTGCAAACGCAGGCTTTCTCTGACTTTTAAGGCAGCGATCCTAACAGTTCTAACAGAGAGGGGAGGACTTCACCGACATGTCAGCTTTCTCTAGAGCATTCCCCACCCCCCAGCAAGACGATTTGCAAACGCTGCTGTCGTAGGCTTTCTCCGTCTCTTCAGGCAGCCGTGCTAACAGAGAGGGGAAGGAACAGAAGGAAAAGGGGTGTGGGAGAGGAACTTCAGTACCCAGAAAGACTTGCGAAAATGATCAAGTGCCCTTCGCGTGAAAGATGTCACTTGTAGCGAGGCTCTCAGAGAGAGAGTAATAGGGTTCTACCAGCTAGTCCCCTATAACAAACGGACTGCTGCATTTTGTACCAGTTAGAGTTTCCAGATCATCTTCAAGGGCAAACCCGTGTACAGAATGTTATAGTAATCTAGCCTCAAGCTTACTTGAAGCATTGATCAGCATAGCCAGATCTGGTGACTGCAGAGAGCCTGTTTCCTAACTAAGTGTAACTGGAAAAGGAGTAAATTTGCACATTATAGACATACTGAAAACTATGCATATACCCCAATTTGAAAGAGCTATGCATTTGAAAGTTTTCCACCAGTACGCACATTCCCTTCTGATTGGCAGAGATCAGGAAGGATTATAAAGACAAAGTAGATAAGGTGTGCATATGTAGCTGTTGGGACTATGAAAGTTCTTGCCTTCTGCATCTGCAAGCTAAATATTCTCAGAACAAACTTTATTTCTGCAGAACCTAGATAAGGTTGCAGCCAAGATTATCATCTTTGTAGATCCATCCCTGCCCTAATGATCTTCCCCTGATCCTTCTAGACAAACAGGAGATATGACTCCTGTAAAGCAGTCAGATGAGCAGCCTCAGAAGAAATAGGAGCAGAACTGAAGTTTCTGGTTTCATGCTCCAATACCCTTTCTCCGAGGTATTGCTATCACTTTCACAAGCTTGCTGAAGAACAGCCAACCTTCTAGAATTGTTCTTAAGATAAACATGCTAGGGACCCAGCAACACTTGTCTTCAGACCACCCTAACTGTATTCATTATAACGCTCCTCATAGGAAACACTGATAAACATTTTGCAAAAATATACATGACTGGTCTGTACCTGGCACATCTTCCTCATACATCAAATGTGGAAAGCAACCCATGGTATGGACTCTTTTATGTCAGTATGAACTTCCTTCTTAATTAATTTGCATTTCACCTTTAAAGGAAAACGTTTTAAACGGCTGTCACCTGGAGACCTAGAGAATCTTTCTGCCTCTGCATATCCAGCATTTGTAATTAATCACAGCATGGAAGCAATTATGAATTGCCCAGCATTATCTGTGGAAAGGGATACATACCCTCTCAAAAAGACTGAAATTCAGAGTTCAGTAAGAATACAACAGTATATATAAGCCAGCCTTGCTTTATGATTGGACTTACGAAGCTCCCTTGTACCAACTCAGACCATTGTTCAATCTGGCTCAGTATTGTTTATTCTAACTGGCAGAGGGTCTCTAAAAGAAGACTTATATAGGCACAGCAAGTTTGTTCTGCAAACCTTCTCCCTGAGACCCTTTAACTAGATTGACTGTGGCACTTTCCTTATGCAATGCATGTGCTTTACCTTTGAGCCATAGTCCCTCCCCAACTGCTATCTATGAAGGATTATTTACTTATGTATTTATTTAAAACATTTATTAGCTACCTTTCTACCTTGCAGAAATCCAAGGCAGTTTACCATTGTCCCAAACTATTGTCAGGACTGCACTCCTAAAAACACTTCCCTGGGAGCAAGTCCCATCAACCTTGTTTACAAGTTTTCTTTCTTATCTTGCTTCCTACAAGTGCTATTTTTTCCCTTGGCAGAGGTCTGCATCACAGAAAGACATTCGTTAGATGCTGCTTTTTGTCAGCATGAATGAATAGCTTTTAATCTTGATTATAAATTAAATTCAAGGAACATTAATGAAAACACCACTAACTACCATTGTCCAATATGCTTCAAATAAATCTATCACTTGAGCATCCATGTTGAGTTGTCAAGAGCAAACGGAGATGCTTTCTTTGCAACTGATCACACCCTGCTCAAGAGCAGAAATTCCATTTTTCTGGTAAGTTAACCTAAAATCAAATTGGCAAGGAAGTTAGGGGTGGGGGTGGGGAATTGACATTTATTTATTTATTTAATTTGACGTATATCCCGCCCTCCCCACAAATGGGCTCTTCCCTTCTTATTGATAGAACCCCTTAATAAATCATGAGAAATACGTGTTCAACGATGGCTGCACCACAGATACAATGTCTTTAATTGTACAGGATATTCCTATAAGGTCATCCCGGCCAATAGAAGACATTTAGCTGAATTTTAAAGCTCTCTTTTCCAGACATACTCTGAAATCTTATCATAATTATCAATGTCATATTTCTCATATCTGATCATACAGAATCAAGAAGTGCTATTAAAATTTAGTAGCACTTTACCAGCACAGAAAAATCTAACAGGTAGAAAATCCACCAATTTCTTCTAAAAATTTGCTTTGGAAGCCAGTAAGGTCAAAACATGCTAAGGCATGGTCAAAGAACTATATTGTCTCAAGCTTGTGTTTTTGTGGAACCATTAGATAATCATTTCTTAGAAGAGAGCTTTGGTAACATTTCTTCCTCTGTAACTTTTAAAACCATAAGCTGTAAATTAACTGGTAAACCATCACTTCATCAAGCAGAATGACCTGTTGCTACTTTCAAGAAAAGAGCAGTAAGTGTTCTTTTGGAGTTACCCACTATTGTACTGGCTAGGGGTGTGCACTGAGAAAATATTTGTTTCACTTTTGGTTGGTTCCAAGGGTTCTGGAATAATTCCATTCCATTATTGGTTTGTTCCAGCTGGGCCAATGCTAAATCAGATCTGATCCATTTATTTGCTGACTTAGCCGGAAAAAGAGACAGACACAGGCTTGGAGATAAATGGCCGTTTATTAATATAACAACAATATACTGCATAACTACGGCAAGGGCCAACTATGCGGTACAGGCCAAGCCACGGGGTCACACCAGACCACCGCCTTGGCCTGTCTGGGCGAGCCCCAAAGCCCCGGGTATAGGCCATCCATTGGATAGCTGCCACCCGGCCAGCCAGGCTAACGGATCCCCCCACCAAGCTCCAAACGCCCCAGCCGTACAGCATGAGGGAAGGACTTGTACCTGGGGATCCCCGCAGGCGTCTGCCTGTGCTGTGGTAGCCGTCACAAGCATACCGCACTGATGGCAGACCCTGTTCCCCCACATCTGGGGGAAATGCCAGTGGGTGCTCACCGGCCCGCTCCCTATTCCCCAGAAATCTCCTGCCAAGGGGACCGAAACGGCGCCACCCAGGCCAAAACCCTCAACCTCTGCCACAGTGCAAGGTAGGCGAAAAAACTCCCAATCCAACAGCCAATCAGGAACAGGAGCAAAAAATTCCTACCTGGCTCTGGGAACAGCAGCCGGCTAATCCTGCACTATGACAGGGCGGGTGGGTGGGCCGAGCTAAAAGGCAGACTGAGAGGCCGGGAGAACGGAGCAGCCTACTAAGGCGCAAGCTCCGCCCCCCCAGCCAAATGCCCGTATGCCCGGGAAGGGGCTGTCTCCTTCCGGGCAAGCCAGCAACACATGGCCCCCGGCTTATGCAGCGTTGCTGCAGCCGGGTGTGCCAATTTGCTGACTTAGCCGGAAAAAGAGACAGACACAGGCTTGGAGATAAATGGCCGTTTATTAATATAACAACAATATACTGCATAACTACGGCAAGGGCCAACTATGCGGTACAGGCCAAGCCACGGGGTCACACCAGACCACCGCCTTGGCCTGTCTGGGCGAGCCCCAAAGCCCCGGGTATAGGCCATCCATTGGATAGCTGCCACCCGGCCAGCCAGGCTAACGGATCCCCCCACCAAGCTCCAAACGCCCCAGCCGTACAGCATGAGGGAAGGACTTGTACCTGGGGATCCCCGCAGGCGTCTGCCTGTGCTGTGGTAGCCGTCACAAGCATACCGCACTGATGGCAGACCCTGTTCCCCCACATCTGGGGGAAATGCCAGTGGGTGCTCACCGGCCCGCTCCCTATTCCCCAGAAATCTCCTGCCACCGCCAGGGCCAAGCCTCTGCTTAGGCCCTGACGCCCCACAGGTGGCTTAGGGCCAACCTCAGCCCTTGCCGCAGATCATCAAGGAATATCTCGTTGCCCTCTGGTGACAAATGGACACCATCATCTCGGTAGAGATGGGCAAATTCGGCCTTAATCCTCGGGTGAGGCAAATAAATCCCCAGGCCTGCCCCTAAAGGTTTCTTCATAGCCCGGTTTGCCTTGCGCCGCGCTCCCTCTATCGCCCGCGGGTCAAGTGCGTTGCGCCACACCCGACGCTGCAACATTTCGGACCAAAAGATGAGCACACCAGGCCACCGGCGGCTTATCTCGCGCAGGTCCGCAGCTGCCTGCAAAGAAAGGGCCTTACCTTGCACAAGGCCAAGGTCATTCCCGCCCAAGTGTATAACCAAGATGTGTGGGGGTGGACCCGTCCGCCCCCTGAACAAGAGTGGTAACAAGGCCGGCCACCGAAGGCCACGCCTTCCAAGCCACTCGACCGTGGCAACAGCACTCAGCCCGAGCTGGGATCCGATGGAAGTCCGTCTGGCCTGGTGGGCAGCCCAGAACACCATGCTGTGCCCGCAAATTATGATTCTGCGCTTCACAGGGCCCGGAGCCGCACCTAAGAAAACAACAGTTAGCAAGGGCTGTCAACAATGGGACAAGGGGCGGATATACGAGCGAAACGCGCCAGACCGCCACCTGCCTACCCGCTGAATAGCCCCCTGGGGATAACCCATCGCAGCGGCAGTAGAAGCTGCTCCAATTCGAAAAGAGTGGGTCCCGAACTTGACCCCCGACAATCCAAGCTTACCAAGGGCCCGCTCTGTAACCGCCCAGAACTGATAACGGGTCAATGGGGCCCCATCAGCGTGCCGAAAGAAGGCCCCGGGAGCGTCACCCCGCAGCTCAACGTAATCCTTAAGGGCATGCACTGGGCAGAGCTCCCCGTCCGAACAAGGACCAAGAACCAGAGTGGTTCCAAGCTGCCTCTGATCCGTCTTTGAGCGACGGATCCTAACGGATACCTTATCCCCCACAAATTTAATGTCCCCAGCCGCCAAGGCCCTACCAGACGAATCAACACGAGACTGCACAACCAGCTCGCTGACCCTCAATGCCCCAAAAAAGGCCAGTAAAGACGCCGCATGAAACAGCCTTTGCTCATAAGATGATGAGCACACCTCAGCCCACGTGGCACCCAAACCCTTCAGGACTGAAGGGGAAATCGGCTGCCTCTGGTCCCTAGGAGCCGCAGCTTCCCGCGACCAACCCTCGAGCATTTTGCGGATCCTAAAGTCCGCCGTGGCCTCTGGAAGGCCGCGCGCTTTACTAACAAAGGCCAGGGCAGCCAACTGGCCCCTGATGGACTTAACGGACAAGCCACGACCATGCTGAACCACACAAAAGTGCATGAGATGCTCCGAAGGAATGGGCCATATATCCCGGAGACCCACCGTCCCCCTGAACTCGGAGAACTGCCCTACCGCACGATCATATGCCCTCCGAGTACTAGGAGCTAAGGCCGACTGGATCGCCCGGTTCGCTTCCACCTTCCAAGATGCCAAAGCTCGCTGGGCATCCGTGCTGGCAGACGATCGGCCTCCGGGGCGAGGAGCCAGAACCGTTCCATCTGTTGGTGAGACAACGCGTCTGCCACACCGTTATTAATTCCAGGAACATGTCTGGCTCTGAACAATATATTCAATCGCAGGCACCTAAGGGTAAAAGCCCGCACCAGCCGCATGACTCTTGGCGACTTAGAGGTCAAAGAGTTAACAACATGCACCACAGCCTGGTTATCACACCAGAACTGTACAGTGTGGTTTGACAGCTCATCCCCCCAAAGCCAGACCGCCACAAGCAAAGGAAAAAATTCCAGGAACGTCAAGTCCCGGGACAACCCCTGCTCCAACCAATCAGCCGGCCAACGGGCTGAACACCAGTGACCCCTAAAGTAGACCCCAAACCCCAGGGAACCAGATGCATCGGAAGTGACCTGAAGCTCGGCCTCGAGCAACAAATCCTCCCTCCAAAACGTAACTCCGTTAAATGAACCCAAAAAATCCCTCCAAACCTGGAGGTCCGCCCGCATGTCGCGGCTGAGGCGCAGCCGGTGATGAGGCAATTTCAGGGACCCCATGGCATCACAAAGATGCCTCAAAAAGGCTCTACCCGGAGCAACTGCCTTGCAAGCAAAGTTCAAGTGCCCCACCAACTGCTGCAATTCATGGAGGGAAACTTTATTCCGCCCCATAAATGCATCCAGCCGCTCGCGAAGGTCCTGGACCTTGTCCCCGGGGAGTCGTAATGACTGCTGAACAGTATCCAACTCAATCCCCAAAAAGGTCAACACCGTGGAGGGACCCTCAGTCTTCTCGTGAGCTAAGGGGACCCCTATCTCGTCGGCTAGGGAAATAAAGGTGGCAAGCAGCCTGGCACACTGCCCGGTGCCACACGGCCCAACGAACAAAAAATCATCCAAATAATGACAGGTATCAGAACTGGCTGAGCGGCACCGCAGCTCCCATTCCAAAAAGGAACTGAAGCGCTCAAAGGCCGCGCACGAAATGGAACAGCCCATGGGGAGGGCCCTGTCCATGTAAAACTTGCCCTCAAAAGCAAAGCCGAGGAGCTCAAAGTCCTCAGGGTGGACCGGGAGAAGGCGGAACGCTGACTTAATGTCGCACTTTGACATTTCAGCACCGATACCACAACGGCGCACGACCTTGACCGCCTGGTCAAAAGACGTATAACGCACCGAACACAGATGCTCAGGAATGGCATCATTCACCGAATCTCCCCTAGGAAAAGACAAGTGGTGAATGAGGCGGAACTCACCAGCCGCCTTTTTTGGCACCACACCGAGTGGGGAAACCCGCAAACAAGGAACGGGAGGGGTGTCAAATGGGCCGAGAACACGGCCCTCTGCACACTCCTTTGCAATCTTAGCGCGCACTATGTCTTCCATGCCAGCCACAGACCGAAGGTTGGCTGCCATAAAAGGCATGCGTTGGCCCTGAAACGGAATCCGAAAACCAAACTTAAACCCCGAAACTAAATATTCCGCATCAACGCGGCGAGGGTAAAAGGCCAATAGGCCCTCAAGTACCCTCAGATTTATTGGGCTGGGCCCCTTTTCCAGGCCCCTGCTGATTACCCCCACCACCGTATCGTCTACCTCCCCCACCGGGCTTGGCCTTGGGGCAAGCGGCATAGGAATGGGGGCCAGCACAGGCCGGGCATTCATGCCTGTATTTACAGGCCTTCCGATTGCAATGCCCCTTGGATGTGAAATCCCAGCAAAGCAGCCGGGGTTGAACCTGCTGCCCTGCCGGAGCGCGGGAACCAGTGACATTTTGCGGGCGGGAAATTAAGTGGCCACTGTCAGATCTATCACCCGAATTAGGCTTAGCCGGGGTCATAACCTGCAGCCAAAGCTGCTGGTGAACCTGATCCCATGGCAGGTTTGGGTTCAGAGCAGCACGCATCCTGAACTCTTCATCATATTGGAGCCAGGCAGGGCCAACAAATATCGTGTAGCCCTTATAGATAATATCCAAGTATTGGAAAAGGGAAACAGCCCTCCAGGGCTGCGCTCTCACCAACACGCCCGCGTAAATCAAAAACCCGGGTAACCAATTCGACCAGTTCCTATCCACCTTACGCCGCCTAATTTTTTCCTTGTCTTTCTCATCCAAATCGTCTTTGTCCTTCTTCTCCAGTTCCCTGAAGAGAAGGGTAAAGACATCCACGTATTCCCCCCGAACAATTTTGTCCCGGGTGGCCTGAGTGAGATGGTCACCAAGAGGTAAAGCCGTATCCCCGAATGGCAGGGCTCTATATGGCACAAAACCATAAGGAGAAGACCCGAAAGAAGGGAATCCTCCCTGACCTCCATAACCATACGGCCAACTCGAGGATGGCAGCCCGAAAGGCAAAGTCGGCACCGAGGCTGGCAGCTGGCCCTGAGAAGTACTAGCACTACCATGCCAACCCAAAGGAGATGTAGGTGGCCACGCAGACGTGGAAGGAGAAGGTGATGAGTTAAGAGCAGTGTTCCAGGCCTGAGCCGAGTGTGGCAAGGCCGGAGAAGTGAAGCCAGGGGGCGCTGAGGCAGCAGGCTGACCCCAGGGCCCCCAAGGCCAGGTGCAAGGCTGCTGAGACACAGCCAACTTACCATCCTGTGACACCGGATCCACAGCAATGGCCACTTGCCCTCCCTCAGCAGCAGCCTCCTGCTCGTGCTCGGGCACAGGAACCTCCTCCACCGGGTGCACTTGATCCTGGCTAACGCTGGGCTCACCACTCTCAAGGGGAGAGGACGATTCCAGAGCAGCGATGCGCCTCAAGATGTCTTTCTGAAAGGCAACCGGTGCAACTTTAGTAGTGGGCCGCCGAACCCTGGCACTGGATGCCCCCGGCTGGCTCCCAACCCGAGCCCGTTCCAAAGCAACTAAGCGCTCAAGGATCTCCTCCATATTGGAACCCCCTTCATCCTCGTCAGAAGAGGACACTGTTGGAGGGTGGGGTCTCTTAGCGGCCTTTTTTGCTGGCTGTTTGCCCTTAGATGGGCCACCTCCCTTCTTAGGAGGCATAATGAGAGCACACCCGCTATTAAACAAGGGGCAATGAACTGCTAAGTAAAGCAAGGAAGGCTTGCCGTGCCCTGGGTTAAGCTTGCAGTTGCATATAAGAATAAAGCTATAATTGCGCCAAAACCACCCACACTCCCAAGCACGAGAGTGGGACTCAGACCCCTGTGCGAACCACGGCTCACAGGGACCCAAAATGGCCGCCCGGCACACTCAAAATGGCGGCCACCCAATTAAGAATAGGCTGTAAAGCCACCTCTGTAAAGCCCCCAGACAAAATTTTCTTAAATGCAAGGGAAGCCACCCACTACCAGCCCGAGCAAAGCCTGCAACCCCCAGCTGCAAAGAAGTGTGTGTGGGGAAAACAGGCCCCCACCGCCGCAAGTATGGGCCAATAACAAGAGGGGGGGGAATTCGCAATCCACCCCCAACCACCACGCAGGAAGACCCTGCAGCAGGCGAAGCCTGGGAAAAAACTAGGCAGGGCCCACCGGAACACGCTGCCGCCGCCCCCGAACGGCCAGCCGGGCAAGCACTGCAAAGCGCAGAGCAGCCGCGGCGTCAGGCCGCGGCGTCCCACCGCCGGGTAAACAGGGAGCGCCCGGCCGAACAATGCTGCGGCGCCACCCCCACAATCCCCGAAAAAAGGGGGGGGAGTGCGCGCCGAAAAAACGCCTCGTCCTCCGCGCCCAGAGCCGAGCGCAGCGCTGCCCCGTTCCTCGCCGCCGCGACCGCCGACTCCGACGCCTCCAAAGCAGCCTCTTCCAGCTGCAACGATCCCCTCTGCCTAAGCTCTCCGTTGCCCTGCGACGCAGGCCACCAGAGCTACTCGGAGGGAGGAAGCACCTTCCACCACCGAGCTAAAAGGCAAACTGAGAGGCCGGGAGAACGGAGCAGCCTACTAAGGCGCAAGCTCCGCCCCCCCAGCCAAATGCCCGTATGCCCGGGAAGGGGCTGTCTCCTTCCGGGCAAGCCAGCAACACATGGCCCCCGGCTTATGCAGCGTTGCTGCAGCCGGGTGTGCCAATTTTTTTTCATTTTCGTGAGTTTTGGCCCATTGTGCATGCACAAGACAGGTGTTGGCTGCTCATGCACAGACACACACTGTTCTTTTTAAGGGAGGTTGGAGAAAAGAGGCTCTGGGGCAGCTGTTTTTGCACTTAATGACACCAAAGTTGGACGCACACAGTCCTCCCTCCAAATCATTGATTGCCCCTCTGAGTTTCAGCACATATCACAACAATGGGGTTCAGTCACAGACCCTCAAGAATGCTTGGGAAAAGGTATCAAGACAAGTGTGGGAGCTGCACAGTGCGCATAAAAATGCTGTTCTTTTCAAGGGGGCTGGGGTGAAAACAAGGCTCTATTCATGCTGAATCAAGCAAAACTGCAAACTTTGCAGGGAGGGTGGAAAGTAAATAAAATAAATCCAGCAAGTTTTTCCTCCAGAATAAAACACAACAACAAATGGACCCTGAAGAAGGCAAGTGTTGGCAGGTGCACACAATCACAGGAAACTGGTTGGCAAATTGGCGGCAGTACCAGCACACAAGCAGGAGAGTGCTTCATTGCCAACCAGTGCAGTGAAAGTTTTTAAAAACCTGCTTTATAGTGCCAATAAATTACCTTTGCATCCTATTGTTGCTTGTTGACATCATGTTTACTTGCACTTTTCCCATGATGAGGGGTGAATCCTTCCCTTCTACTCTTAGGAGGAGCCGCCTGCCACCGTTGATGCAGGTGGATCTGACCTGGCTCCTTTTTCAGCTCTCTCCAGTACCGAAAAGCCTGAGCCACGCACATTCCCCTCCCTGCCAACAGGGTTAATGTTAAGAATAGTTTAGCCTCTCTTCTTTGTGCCTTAAAAAAAAATTGCAAGTTTCCTCAGTCGATCAACTGATGAAACTGACATGTTCCCCAGGAAACCCACAGCAGGCATTTTTCTATTGCAGAAAAAATAAACATCACTTCGGTTTGACTCCCTCAAGGGTGGAATGACAGAGGCCCAAAGTGGATCCAATTCTCGCAGATCGAATATGCAGAAAACCTGGTGTAAGTGTACATGTGGAAAAAACATGTACAGATCTGTGTACACATGTACACAAATCTGGAGGACCATGAAGACACACAACTGGTCTGATTTATACAGATTTCTCATAGAAGAGACATGCCTGAGGTATTTCTGTCTGTTGTGCCCCTGTTAAAAGCCAGAATCCTTTATCAGAGGAAAAAAGATGGCAACCCCATTCACACTTGCTGCTGTCCTAGTCCAAGGATCCAGAAGTGAAACCAAACCTTCTGGAAAATTTTCTGCTAACAACTAATGAGGCATCTTGCTAATTGGCATCCAGCTGAGACCACATTCTGCTATCTCTAGCCTCCCACTTCCGCTAATTTAGTTTGACCTTTCAGGGCAATAATGGGGAAAGTGAAAATACTAAAGACAATGCAATGATCAAATCGCAGAGCAGGGGAAAAGACAGTGATAGGAGAGGACTTTCAGCTGCTGATATTGCTGCTGATTCTACCTTTTTCTTTAAAAAATAATATGAATTTTTTATATTTAAAATATATGAAAAGGTTGAAACTATAATTCTACTGTTAGACCAATTGCACACATGCTATGTGAAGCATTTTCCAAGCATTCTTCTGGCTTGGGGAGTATGTGTGAAAAGCAGAAATGCAGACTTAAATGTATTTGTGAGCTTTTATGCACAGATTATTCCCCCCACCCCCCCAATTTGGCTCTATGCTGTCAGATGTTTTATGCACAGCATTCAGTAGCTTCAGTGGTGATCCTGACACTATGCTGGGTTTTGTCCAAGTTTAGTGAATGCTGGTTTTTCTGACTTTTTCCTCAATATGAGAACAGGCTAGATCTGAATCCCATGCAGAGGTTTACATTTGCCTTTCCTTGATCAACCCTAGATCCACCTCATGTGTGATGATTGGTCTGTTCGGGTTTTAAGTATCTTGGGGTGATGTTTAGTGAAACCCTCTTGTGGAAAGCCCACTTGTTGATAACAAAAGCATCAGTTTTTAGAAGTTCTAGGGCCATCTTTAAATTTGACACCTTGAAAGGAGGATTTTTAGTTGAGCTGGCCTTGAAACTGTTCCAGTATAAGGCCATCCTGCAGCTTCTATATGGTGCAAAGATCTGGGGTTGGAATGAATGTCTGATTTCAATCCTGGAACCAATCCAAAATGAAAGTTCATTTGTACTTGGCCTTATTTAGATTTTGGAGAAAACAAAGGAATCTTTCCACTATTCCACTGTTAAGGCAAACTAATGCAGTGCTGTGTTCAGATGCTGTTTGCACAACCGGCTTTAACAATGGCCGTTCCCACACGGCTTACCTGAACCCAGAACGCTGCGCAGCATGCCGAAAAAAATGCAGAAGATCGCGTTTTCTCTCGCGAGTTTTGCGCGATGTTGCGCAACATCGCGCAAAACTCGTGAGAGAAAACGCGATCTTCCACGTTTTTTTCGCTATGCTGAGCAGCGTTCCGGGTTCAGGTAAGCCGTGTGGGAACGGCCAATATCTCTCATTGTTATTCTCTGCTGGATAACTTTCAGGGTGTCCCTTTGCCTGCTCTCAATATATAAGATTGGATCTTCAAGATGGATGCCGCGTTGGACAGAAGTACAACTCTCTGCTCCAAATTTTCTCCCTGATTCAAATTATTCAATGGACTATGGCAGATGACTCGCCAAGGAGCAAGAGGTTCTTTAGGATTTGACAGCAATAAGCACACAAGTGTGGAAGGAAAGCAATCTATTAAACAAAGTAAGTAAAATACAAGAGTTACATAAATGCATAATCAAGACAGAGCATACATACAAAGAAATAACAGGGAAAATATAAAGTATTTCAGCACAATAACATAGCAGAACAGAAGAAAGATACCACCTGATGGTTACAATGCCAACTTCAGTCGTCTGGGATCCCAAAAGACAACAGCAGACCCCGATAGCCAATTTGCGCCCAGCCAGTTCATATGGGTTGAAGTCCCATTTGAGAGGGAATTTACTCAGACTTATATAGGTTAAACTTATACATGCCCTCCCTGATGCATCAATCCTCCTTAAAAGAGGGATGATTAAAGTGAAGTTGATTGATTGTCACAAAGGGAAGGTTCAAGACCAAAGTGTGCTTCCAGTGTCCCAAGCCAGCTGGTGCCAGTTCAAGAAATTATTGCCTGCCTCCCTTTCTGTCAGGTGCATTAATTTAGTATCCTTGTGTCCAGTTTGCTTGACCTCTTTGGGAATCTATGTATCCTTCTACTCAAAACACCAGCAAGGCCAGAGCTTACATCAGCAAAAACAGTATAGCTTAGCAAGGAGATTCATATGTAATAGAAAACATATGCAGGCCAAAAATGGCTCTTTAGATAAGATGGAAGAACTGTGGCACCACTAACTCCTCGCCATACAATATTCTTCTGCAGTTCCACTACAGCAGAGCCTCTTATTTGATCAAAATCAACTTTCCCAATGGCTTTAACTTCTCTGAGGTTTCCTCAGCCATTCTAGACAATCATTACACACAAATACTGACTGCTGCCCGTTTTTGTATTTGTGAAACTTCAGATTCCAAAGACTTTCTCTATTATATTTTGTTCTGGTGAAACCTTTAGAAACATTTATTCTTCTCCTGTGGTGAAAAAACTAACCCTCCTTCTTTCTGGTTTGGATCCATACATCTCAACTTAATGGTTGAGACTCCTTCACCTGTGTATAACAAAGGTGCTAATGTGTTTTAATGTAATGTACTTTTATGTGTTGGAGATTGGAAATAATTTGTGGCATGCACTTGAAGAAGGGATTTGGAAACAAGGTGCAAGCCAGGCTCCTTGCTGGGTGGTGCTACAGGGATGGCATATCCTCTCCTGTGTGAAAGAGAAAAAATAAGAAATAAATCACACACAAAAAATATTTATTTATTTATTTATTTATTTATTCATTCATTCATTCAGTCAGTCAGTCAGTCAGTCAGTCAGTCAGTCAATTAATTAATTGACTAATTGACTAATTAATTGATTAATTAATTAATTAATGGTCCTCTCTCCTTGCATGTGGGCACCCAGCAAAGATATTATTAATTGGAGACATGGTCTATTGGTTATAGATGGATTTGACTTATTTTTGTACTTTGTATTTATTAACACTGTGCACTTTATATGGTACTCTTTAAAGCATGTGTGGAAGTTTATAACTTTTATCAGTGACTATACTGTAACCTGTTTCAGTGTTGATTCTTGAATGGTATATTTATTGTATTTGGGATCTAACTTTGCAGTAGTTAGTCACAGTGGACTTTGGCTTACTATTGCAGCCTAGTGCTGATGGCGCGGAGGACAGCAGGCGCAGACGACAGACTGAGACCACACAATGGCTGGGTGAAAATAGGCCACAACTTTATTGTAAACAGCAGGTAAGGAGCGAAGGCAATCATATGGATCGGATCCCCAAGCATCGGCTGGCCCGCCTGCCAGCCGATGAACCCTCCCCCCTCAGACCCCCAGCTGAGGGGGGCACCCAAGGAGCGGCATTGAGGGGGAGATCATCTGGGTGTACACCCCTGCATGATTCCCCTGCTGCCTGGTGGTGAGTCTGACCTGGCAGCCCCCGAGCTGGGCATGCATCTCCGTGACTCACCCCCAAGATTCCTTATGGGAATCCCCTTAACAGGAACCAGGGCAGAGGCCCTGATTCCCCCAAAAGAGATCCGATCCAATGACCAACTGCCAAACAAGTTGTGACAAAGAAAGCCCCTCAAACCCCACAAACAACAGAGCGGTGGGTGGGATTCCACAGCCCGAAGCCAAGTGAAGCGAGGCTGGCCGGGCGCCTAATTATATACCCAGCCAGCGGACCAGAGGGAAGACTGCCTCCCTGAGGTCCAGTGGCTGGCCCCGCCCCGGCCTGCCTCCCAGCCGCCGCGGATTGGCTGGCCGGGGTTTGAATCCAATTGGCTGCTGGCTGCCCGAAGGAGATTGGGCCAGCTAGCATGCCGGCCGCCGTGCCCGCTCCACCTCCTCACCCCCCGCGGCAGCAAACCGAGCACCCGGTAAGTCGGGCGCTCGTGCTTCTTGTGTTCTTCCATGATTCTCCTTTCTGTTGTGATTTCCTCCAGGGGAACTGATCTCTGTAGGCTGATGATCAACTGTTAAGCCAGGAGCACTCCAGACCCCATCTAGAAATTAGCAAGCCTACCCCACTGATGCTCTTCAGCAACTGGAAGCAAAAATGAAGATGGGAAGTTATATTGTGTGATGTTGCAATGTAATTTCCAGTTGTACCCAGAAGTGACAACTCTTTAAGAACTACCCCAATCTCTGTGGTTTTTACTCTGTCTCTCCCCTTCCCACCTTTTGCTCCCACTTGAATGGTCACCTGGCAACCTGAAACACTGTATAAATTTACAGACCAAGCTACTATTTATTGAAACATCTGTACCCTGTTTCCCATCATGTAAGTTCTTTTCATTTTAAAGCGCAAAAAAATCATACACAATTTGTACAAAACATGTGAAAAGAACTCTTCTTGTGACTGTCCAATAAAGTAGATGTCATCACTGAAAAGGAACAGACTCTGTTAGTTGCCACATTGGCAGCCTTGAGTGGGAGAATATCTCAAAAAGATGATGTATAGGAACATATGGAGATAGACTGTTCTTCAGATATGTGGATCACAGAGATCATGAAGAACTTTTAAGATAATAATTGCCACATTAAATTGAATTCAGAAACAAATTATGGCTCACCAATTCACTGGCATGCTGGTTTATGAGGCCATGGGGGCGAGCAGCAGGTGGAGGCTCATGGCGGCATCCAGGTTGGGCCTGGGCTGTCAGGGGCCTATCACCAGGCCAGGGCCCATCTGGCCAATTTGAGAGCAGCCAGCTCGGCTGAAGGGGTGGACCCTGCACCTTTAAGGTGCAGCTGCCCCTCGCTGCCTCATGCTTCTCTGCCTCGTGCGCCCCACATGGCCCACCCTTCCTTTGTGGTGCATTGAGGGGCATCCATTTGGGGTTTACACAGCCTGCGTGCTCTGTTTACTTGTAGTGGGGATCTCCTTATGGGATCTGGGAAGTGGAGCAGGATAGTAACGAGCCCAGCTCAGGGGCTGTCTGGGCATGCTCATTCCCTGGTGATAGGGGAACCACACCAAGGCATACACCCACATGCATTCCCACTTGCTGTCACTCCATGATGCCCCCCCCCAGCTGAGGGGGTGAGGGGGTGATTGGCTGAAAAGTGGGGCAGCCAGTAGGGGATCCACACCCTGTGCAGTGCCTATGCTCTTTAAAGCTGTAAGTAATAAAGTTGTGGCCTTTTTATACCTTCACACATGGTTTTCTACCTCCCTCCTTTGCCTCAGCCCTCTCCCCTCAAACTAGCAGTGCAAACTCATACCACTGAACTCAACAAAAATTATTTTAGTGAACACATGCCTCAGAGTCGGCTGAAAAATGGGTTTTTATAGTTTGCCACATTTGTACATTGAATGAAAATTTCATACATCGACTTACACTATGTGTTAGATTTTTAATTACTCGTGTCTGCTTTTTCTTTCAATGACAAAATTTAAATCTGATACACCTGAAAGGTGTTCTTAGGGTGACTCTAGATGATACTTTTCTGCATGGGCACATATTCATTTTAATGTACTTGCTGCAGTCACATGGCCACTGCAGAGAACTGCTTCTAGAAAAAAAGGAGAGCCCAGACAGGCTTGGAACATCATCATGGGGTGGGTGGGGGAGGAAAGGCTCCTGCCTCCCCCAATGCAGTTTTCTCATGTGAAAACCACACACAGGGAATTATTTTGCCAATATTGTTGCTCCACATGGAGCATCTGTGCACAGATGAGATGTTATTTACTTCCATGATATGAAAAGCTTCAAGTGCCCATTTCCCCACATTAAGCCTCTATCAAAGGAACAGGATATCTTTCTCCAGGCACATCTTACTATTTCAAATGGAGATTTAGCTGTCATCCTTTCTTTCCAAGAAATCCTAGAATTGTAATTCTGCAAATGGAATTAGTAGAGAACTCAAAGAGAAAATACTCAGCATATTCCTGACCTATGATTCCTAGGATTCCTTGAGGGATGCTGTGGCAAGGAAGGCCTTGATACTTCAGCTTTTGTGCCTTGCATGAATAAATTATTATGTTAAGTGGAGAAATACAAAGCTAGATGAACACAGGTGAGGGCCTAGCTTGCATGGGTAAAACATTAGTACAGAAACATTAATGAGGATAGAAACATGGCCTTCTTGCTGCTTCTTGCTAGAATATGAGACTGGTCTGATGGATTGTTACCAAATTGCTTTAAAAAACAAACCGTTCCATCACAGTGCCAAGTAATAAGCTGTGCTATATTTGCATGAACAATACATAACATACTTAACATAGACATACTTAACACACACCAGCTAACATTTGCAGACTAGTTGTTTGCCCATCTGGCCACCCTTAAATAACATGGGACAAGGTGACTTAGATAATAAATGAAGTATTCTAGAAAACACTGTTGATTACATCCATTCACACACCCCACCCCCACACACCCCATTCATTTCTGTATTCCTGTCTAGTTCTAATGGCCTTTTGTTCTTTGCTGGCTGCTATATCCAGTCTCAAACATGTATTTAATTTTAAATGTCAAATGTTCTATGTAGCACTCTGAGAAAACAGAGTTTAATGTAGCCCTACAACCAGTGGGTATAGGGAGAGTAGATGGCAATTTTGAAAGAAATGTATGCATTTGCTTCTTGTTACCTGCAGTGTTTCGATCTCAAGCTGTCTAAATTAAAGTGTTTCTGAACCATGGCTAACTTGAGTTCTCACCTCATTCAGTTCACAGACAACAGAAAACAATTTAGCTCTTGCAGCAATGACAGAGTGATGCAGTCGATAAGAGAACATCAAGGTTAAATCAACCATTTTCTGGTCAAAGGAGAGGAGGAAGACCTTTTCTAGTCAGCTAAAGGAGGCAGAGCCTATGCGCAGGAATGGATGCAAAGCTGCATGTGAACAGGAAGCAGCCACCAGAGTGGATGAGGGTCATGGATAGACATGGGCATGAACCCCAAAAATTTAATGATTCTGCGGTTCGTGGTTTGGTGCCACTGCTGATCCTGAAGTCGCGAACCGCAATGAGCATTTTCCTTTGCCGAACCGGTTCGTGGTTCATGGGGCTCAGAATGGCCCTTGTTGCACTTAGAGAGCCCATATTCCCGGGGAGTGTTTTGCAGGCTCTCCTACAGCCATCACCCGAGTTTGGACAAGATTGCAAAAGGGATCTTGGAGTTATACCCTCTCCAATCCAAGGCCCCCAGGAAACTCCCACTCGATACAATTAGAGCCACCGGTTGACGTTTGCCCAGTGCACAGAAGGTGGGTGTTGACGGCGGCCACAGGGCCTGGCTGGAATGGGGAGGCAGCGACGAGCCACTTCCCCTCAGGAGGTGGGGGGGGTCTGGCTGCTTGCTGGCGGCACCCCCCATGTGCCCGCCCACCAGGCGAAAGAGGAGGGCGCTGGTATTCCAAGCACAGGCCGGAAGGAGGGTGATGACGGCAGCTGCCAGGCCTGGTGGGCACAGGGAGGCGGCAACAAGTAATCCACCTTCCCAAGGACACAGGGAAAGGCAATGCCTCTGTGTCTATGGCATCCACTCTTGTAAACAACCAAATGGAAAGGTGTCAGTGTAACTATGATAAGATTGCAGGTCCTGGTAATTTGTATTAATACAAACTGTATTGCTTCGATCATCAATTTATCGTGTTCATCAAAGCTACCAAGGTGTGGACATCCTTTTTTTTTCTTTCAAATAAATTTTTATTGGATGGTTAACATACACATAATATTGCGACATCTTACTTATTTCCCATATACCTACTATATGCTTCCCACCCCCTTTCCTTTATTGACTTCCAACAGCACTACAACCCCCCGTTTCTTATCACTAATTTTGTCTCCTAGTTGTCATTTTAATGTTATTGGTAAAGATTTATGTTATACCTTATTTAATAACTTTCAAAAGAACATAATTGTCCTTTAACATCCCATCTTTTCTCTAGATATTTTCTCAATTTCCCCCAATCCTCGAAAAATTCCTTTGGATCTTGATCTCTCAATTTTCTTGTTAATTTGTCCATTTCCACCATGTACAGCAATTTTTGTATCCACTCTTCAATCTCTGGTATTTCTTCTTTCTTCCAATATTGTGCATACAGAGTTCTTGCCGCTGTTATCATATAATACAATAATACTCTGTCTTTTCTATTAATATCTTCTAAGTGCAAAGACAACAATAACATTTCTGGATTCTTAACAACATTATTTTGGAGTATTAAAGACATTTCAGCACACATTTTAGACCAGAAGGCTCTAGCCTTGCCACAAGTCCACCACATATGAAATGGAGAACCTTCGTGCTCCTTACATTTCCAACACTTGTTGGATAGCTGTTTATTAGCATTGGCTAGCTTTTTTGGTGTTAAATACCATCTATATATCATTTTATAGCCATTATCTTTAATACTGGTACATGTTGAAATTTTTAAAGTATTTTTCCACAATTGCTCCCATGCTTCCATCATTATCTCATTATTACAATTTATCGCCCATTTTACCATTTGAACTTTAACTGTCTCGTCTTCTGTATGCCATTTTAACAATAACTTGTACATTTTGGAAATTATTTTATTATTATCCCCCAGTAAAAGTTCTTCTAACTCTGAATTTTTATTCCTAAAGCCTGTCTTCCTTTGATCTGATTCAAATAAGTCTTTAATTTGTCGATATTGTAACCAGCCATACTTAAATGGTATTTCCTTGTTCAGTCTAAGTTTAAGTTCATTATTTTCAGTTTTTATTAATTCTTTATAGGTCAGCCATTCATCTCCCTTATATTCCAGATTCGGATTGATCACCTCCACTGGAACAATCCACATTGGTTTCTCTTGATCTATAAACTTTTTATATTTTATATTTTAGCCAGGTTAGAAATAAGTTTCTTCTCAAATAGTGGTGCTGGAACATCGCATCTATTTTGTGTTTGTCATACCATAGATATGCATGCCATCCAAAAAGTTTGTTATAACCTTCCAGCGTTAACAGTTTGTGATTGGATAAGGACACCCATTCTTTTAGCCATACTAAACATATTGCTTCATGATACAAACTGAGATCAGGTAATTGCATACCTCCTCTTTCTTTGGCATCACAGAGCACTTTCATTTTTGACTCTGGGTTTTCTTCCTGCCCACACAAATTCCGATATCTTCCTCTGCCATTTTCCAAATTGTTTTTTGTCTTTAACAATTGGTATCGTTTGCATCAAGAACTCTAGGCAATACATGCATTTTAATTGTGGCAATTCGACCTAACCATGATAAATTCAATTTATTCCATTTTGACATGTCTCTTTCAATTTGTATCCAGAGCTTTTCATAATTGTTCTTAAATAAATCAATATTTTTAGCTGTCAGCTTTATTCCCAAATATTTTGTTTTTGTACCACCTTGCAGTTTGTTTCTTCCATCAATTCTTGTTGTTTCTTCTTAGCCATATTTTTAGTTATTATTTTCGACTTCTTTTTATTTATATAAAAACCTGCCAAGTCTCCAAACTCTTTAATCTTATCTAGCAGTCTTGGCAGAGTTTGTACTGGGTCTTCCACTATAAACATCACATCATCAGCAAATGCTGATGACACTTGTCATAGTACTCAATGGCGTTTATAACCACCCTCAGATTGTCCTTTAATTGTCTATTTGGCAAAAACCCAGCCTGATCTTCTCCTACAAAATCCATTAGCCATATTTTAAGTCTATCTGCTAATATTCTTGCAAATATTTTGTAGTAATTATTTATTATTTATTAACAAAATTGGTCTATAATTTTTGACATCGGTTAATTCCTGTGTCTCCTTTGGTATCAAGGCAATATTTGCTTCATTCCACATATCTGGAAGACCTTCTCCTTTCAATATATCATTCATTACAACTCGTAATACTGGCACAAGGTCTTCCTTCATTGCTTTATAAAACTTCGCTGTAATTCCATCCGGTCCGGGTGCTTTACCTATCTTTGCCACATCTATAGCTTGCTTAATTTCTTCTTCTGTTATTGGAGCATTTAGCTTCTCCTTCATGTTGGTTGATATAGTTGGTAATTCTATTCCCTGTAGATATTGGTCTATCTTTTCTTGGGCTATTGCTTTCCTTTGAAATAATTTTGCATAATATTTGTAGAAAACTCGTTTAATTGTTTGCTGGTCTTTTAGTTCTTTCCCTTCTTCAATTATTCTACTAATTATTTTCTTTTCTCTTTTTTTCTTCAGTTGCCAGGCTAGATACTTTCCGGGCTTGTTGGCACCTTCAAATGATTTTTGCTGTAATGTTCTCAATTTCCATTCTAGTTCTTTGTTTTCAATTGCTCTTATTTGCTCCTGTAATATTTTAATTTCTTGTACTATTGATTTTTCCCCTGGTTTCTTCTTTAATTCCTGCTCTTTATTACGTAATTTCTCTTGTATCTCTTGACTTTTTTCCTGCTTCCTTTTTTAATCTCTATTGTTTAATGTAATTAGTATTCCTCTTATCACTGCTTTAGATGTGTCCCATACCATCCGGGTTGAAACTTGATTGTTTTTATTGGTTTGGAAAAAAATATTTTGTTTCTTTCTGCATATATTCCATATTTTCTTGGTTTGGCAGTAAATCTTCGTTTATTCTCCATCGTAATTTCTTTTGTCCCATTGTAGCTTTCCACAACAATGGATTATGGTCTGAACTCACTCTCAGCATTATTTCTATTTTTTTTGTCCGTACAGCTAATTCTTTTGTTGTCCAAATCATATCAATTCTTGAGAATGATTGATGTCTCACAGAGTAGCACGTATAGTCTTTACCTTTGAGATTTTCTTTCCTCCAAATATCCTCCAATTTTTCTTGTTCTATTAGTTCAAAAAAAGATTTTGGCAGTTTTCCTGATTTCTGTTTGCCTCCCTTTATTTTCCTATCCATTTGCAAATCCTCAACCCCATTAAAATCTCCCACCATTACGATCTGACCGTATGAATCTTGATCTAAATTGTCTATTATTTCCCTCTAAAATTGATCTTTTGCTCCATTGGGTGCATATATACCTATTATTAAGGTTTTCTTGCTGCTTACATTGATTTCTACAGCAAGATATCTTCCATTTTGGTTCCGGAGAATTAATTTAGAGTCCAGATCCTCCTTAATATACATTACTACTCCTTTTTTCTTTTGTTTTGCCGAAGCTGTAAATTCTCTTCCTAATTGTCTGTTTTTAAAGAACTTAACATCTTGGTCCTTAATATGTGTTTCTTGTAGACAAATTATATTACAATTTTGTTTCTTTAACCAATGAAAAACGGTCCTTCTTTTTTGTGGTGAGTTTAGTCCATTTACATTCCATGATATTAATTTGTACTCCATCATATTATTTTCTTACTGATCTAGGAAAGTCATTAGCATTTTCAAAAGAAACAACTCCATTTCATGTCTTGATTTGATTGTAACTCTCAAACCCTTAAATTGGAAACTCAGCCCTTCTGGTAATTCCCATCTGTATCTGATATCCTTCTCTCTCAACTTTTGAATCAATTCTCTGTATTTTTTCCTCTTGGAGAATTCTTCTGGGTATCTCTTTCATTATCTTGATCCTGTTCCCCTCCAGTGATAGGGGATTTTCAAAATGCCTTTTGATAATTTCTTCTTTCATTCTTTTTGTTATTAACTGAACACTAATGTCTCTTGGTAGATTCTTTTGTTGTGCATAGGCAGAGTTGACCCTATACACTAGATTGAAATTTGCTGTGATTTCTTCTGGTTGCTTATTCAAAAAATCAGCCAAAATACCTGTCATCTGTTCTTGCACACTTTGCGTAATCGATTCTGGCACACCCCTAAATCTTAGTTGTCTTTCCGTGGTCTTGCATTCCATCACTGCCATCCTTTCCTGTAGCACTTGATTTTCCGCCTTTACTTTTGTAGCTAGATCATTGGTTTTCTGTTCCACTTCTTGCACCTTATTATTTGTTGCTTGTAATTCATTTTTAATTCCATCCATATTCTTTGCCAGTTCCGCTACTTCCGTTTTGATTATATCTTTTAAATCCAAGGTTTCATGCATCTTTTGTATCGATTGATTCAATTCTTTATAACCTTCTGTAACTTTTCCCCCAGTCCTTCTATCGCTGCGTCTACTGTGGCTTGCCATTCTTTATCTATTTTTTTCGTCATACTTGGACTCGGTTTGGTGCCACCCCATGTGTCTGCTCTCTTTCTTAGATCCGTTTTGCCTTCTTTTCTTTTTTTTCCCTCTTAATGTAATTCGCTTTTACTGGCCCTGCTTAAAGAAAAATTTTCAATTTAGTCCCAAAATGTTGGGTGCAATTTCTCTATGGTATCTGGAATCGCTTCTTCCCTCAGTTAAAATGGCATGCTTCCTGTTCCTTTAATCCCAGTTTTCTCACGATATTTCTTTGTTTTGCTTCCGCGTCTTCTTTCTTCTTGCTGTTCTTCCTGCTTCCTGTTTGTTCCTGTTCCCTCTAGGCACAAGTTGTCTCCACCTCTTTCAGTCTCGTCTCGTCTCGCGATGTTTGTTACGATATTTCCCAGCTCCCTCCTCCTCTCTCACACCGGTTATCTCTCTTCAAACTGCAAGTATGCATAAACAATATTATATATCACTCTTTTTGTCCTTAAAAACTTGCCGAATTGGAGATTTCTTACTCGATAATTGTTCCTTATTGTTTCCTCTCTTTAATTAAGCCTTTATAATATTTTAACTTTTGGTCTTTTTTCTCCATTTTCATTTAAAAAGTCCGATAGCAATCTTTACCTTGTGTTGTTTTTTCGGGTTGTCTGTGTTGTTTCCTCTGTTTATAGTTGGTCAAAGCTGGTATTGAGGCTTGGTTTCTGATGGTCTTATGCCAATTAATGACTCCAGAGGTACTGCAGAGTTAGTAGCTCACCCTTCTCCGAGGGGACCTCAAGGTCCTGGGGAGAATCCTTGATTCAGAACCCCCACCACCACCGAGATCACACACTCTCGGGGTCGCGTAGCGTTCTGGACCCCCTTCTCCCTGAAGGGGGGACGGTAGCAGGCATTCAAGCACCTCGCTTTCCAAAAACAGTATCTCGGATAGCCCAGCTCACTAGGCTACATCAGATCACCATTAATCCCAAACCGGAAGTCCAGGGTGTGGACATCCTTACCTGTTGAACTCGCTCAGGAAATTGCATCTCTCACAGTCCTGTTTCTCACACTTAAGATGTTACATTAAGGGGATCTTCCAATCTCTGAACCCCAGATATTCAGCCTCTGTCTCCAGACAATTCTTATGGTTAATCCATCATGCACTCCCTATTTTCCCACCTCATAGTCATGCTTCTCAACTTCCAATTAATCCAAGATGCCCAATTGGCACAGAGACACGTACCAACTTTCCATTTTGAATAGCTTCTTTTACATGGGGTATGGATTGCCACAGGTATAAAATAATCACTGGTATAAAGATGAATAGTTTTTGCCTTCCTCAAAACTCATTACTTTCTTTGGAAGCCAACATTAGCTAGCTGGATTCTCTCAAGACTTGCTTTCAAGGACCTTGATGTGCCCTATTCCAGTGGAGAGTATCCCATCTACTCACACTTCAGGATAGGTAGTATGAGTTCTATTTCACACTTAAACACACACTTGGGAGACTCACAGATCCTAGCCCCAGCATTTTAAACATCACTGATGTGTGGTGGAACTAAATTTCTGTAAAATCATTACAACTCTGCCCTGAGCAGGGGTGCCTCAAAAACTTTTTGCAGGCAATACAAATTATATACATGAGTTCATCAAGAAATTTTTTTAGGTTCACAAGAAATTTCAGAAATCTTCACAAGCTTAGAATGGAGCTGCAGAAAAAAGTCCCAAATCAAAGAAAAGCATCTATTTTATTAGAAAACCTAAGTAATAACCACAGACCTAAGTTATACAAGGAGCAAGAGAATGAGCTATACTTAGCTCAAGAGAATGTCTGCTTAGCTTGCAGTTCTCAGTTAAATCTCCAGCATATTCAGTTAAAACGATTGAATAGAAAGTGATGAAGGCAACTTTGTGTAATCCTATGAAATTGCCTCACGGTAAGATCACTGTTCCATCTAGTCCAGTATTGTTTACTCTTCATAATCATACCACTCATTTTAATGCTAGGGGTGTGCACTGAAAAAGAAATTGTTTTAGTTTTGAATCTTGGGTTTCCAAACAAGCTCTGTTCCATTTTTTTTTCTGGATGGAGTATTGCCAGGTCAGATCTAATCTGTTTGGTTTTTTTCATTATCATGCATTTCGGTCCTGTTCTTTGCAAATGAGACATTCAAGACTCTTTGGGTCAGCTGTTTTTGTGGTTAACAGCACCAAAATCATACAAAACACATTCCTCCCTCTAACCCATAGAGTTTGAGCACACACAATAACAGGGTTTGGTATTTACAGACCCTGAAGAAAGCTTTGGGAAGGTGTCATGGTTAAGTGAGTGTTGGGTGGCTGCACACATGCATTGCACATGGATCATTTCAGGGGAGTTGGGGAAATGAAGGTCTGAATTAGCTATTTTTATGCTTAACCAAAAAAACTTATCATCCATTAGTCCCCCTCCCTCTAACCCATGGATCTACCAAGATTTTCCTCAAGCACAACAACAGATCCTGAAGAAGAAAGTGTCAGTAGGTGCACAGGGAAACTAGCTGGCAAAGTGGCGGGGGGGGGGCAGCTGTGACTGGCACCCAAGCAAGACAGCTCTCCAACCAGTACAATACAGCAGCATTTTTAAAGTCTTTTTTTATATTCACTTCTTTCTTTTTATAAGTGGTGATGATAGTACCAATAAATTATTTACCCTTGCATCTTGCTGTTGCTGCCAAGTTTCTTTGTGCTTTGCAGTTTTGTTTCCACGAAGCAGGGCGAATCTGAATCCTTCCTTTTGATGCTCAGCATTCCGCTGCAAAACGGGGTGTTCTCACCACCAGTCTCCATTGATTGACTGACCATCCAAGAGCTCTGATGGGGGTGGGAGAGACAGAACAGTGCCCAGGTAGCACTGCAAAAATTGTTTACAAATTCTCTCTTCTGAACATTTCCAAAGTCAATAGGTGGAGAGAGGTCTCCCCTTGTAAGGACTCACCCCATCAGCAGGGAGACAATGCCATTGCCTGGGTTACTGGGTAGTATCCAAAAAAATATACACCCATTACCATCACTCACATTTCCCCTTCCTGACAATATAGTCTGCAGAGAGCCATTGCCCACAAAACAAAAAAAGCTGCACTCATGCACATTGCACAGTTCCTTCTCATTAAATCACATGTTCTGCTCCCCCTAATTGGCAAACAAGATTTTAGTCCAGTGGCATCTTAGAGACCAATAAGATTTTCAAAGTATAAGCTTTTGAGAGTCAGCGCTCCCTTTTCAAACACCTGGGAGCTCTGATTCTTGAAACCTTACACTCTGAAAATTTTGTTGGTCTCTGAGGTGTCACTGGATTAAAATCTTACTACTGCAGACCAATATGGCTACCCACCTAACTCTCCTAATTGGCAAGTGTGTCTGATTTCCAAGCTAGCCAAGCTGTGGAAGCAGGAAAAGGTTTCCCCCTGATGCTGAGCTTAATTCCTCCAAATTGGTTGAAGTTCTGGGTGAGTGTTCTGAGAGAGTCCACATATGTCTAAGGAAACGTGAAAGGGAGCACATGTGGTAACAAGTTCTGTTTCCTCTGTAATGACAAATAGCAGTGATAGATCTGCAATTAGAGAGATGTTTCTAAAGGAATCTCAGGACCTCCACAAAATTACAATCTCAGGCCTAGTTGGCAGAAGCCATTTTGGGTCAAATGAGATACAGCCATTTTCAATATGCGCTGTAGATGGGCTCTGTGTGTGAGTGATCAAGTGACAGCTGGCTTATGGCAACCCCTCATGGGGTTTTCAAGGCAAGAGACATTCAGAGGTGGTTTGCCATTTCCTGCTTTTGTGTAGCAATCCCTGGACTTCCTTTGTGGTCTCCCAGGTACTAACCAGGGCCAACCCTGCTTACTTTCCAAGAGCTGATTAGATCAGGCTCCCTGGACCATCAAGGCAAGAGCTCTAATATCTGTTAAAGTCCATTTCATGAACTAACAGAATATTTATAATAATTTCATTGGAAGAACATTGTCATAATCAATTGTGGACGATAACCCCCCTCTCCAAAGTTATTGTACATTGTTCTGTTGTGAAACGTTTCTTGTTTGATGAACAGTGCACCATTAAAGGTTTTGTGTGTGTGTGATATATGAACTCTTTGGTCTAATGAGGGTAAATCATGGATCTTTTTCTTAAAGCCAAGTTGGATCCTACATCAGGTTGTGCATATGAAGGCAGATTTGCTTCCAAGTAAGGCTGTTTAAAACAGGCCAGGAAATATCTGGTCCTCATAATTTCTGTAGCTGAATGTAAAGAAAAAAAATTCAAAGTCTAAAAAACGTTAAAAAATCCAAATCAGCTGTCAACAACAATACTAATAGTGTCTTAATTCGTGCTTGGAGAAAGGTAGAGTCTCTGTGCATCTTTTTGTAGTTATATGGCATTTAGGGGAGGGCGGGGTATGTAACTGTACTGGCAGTATCATAGAACTCTAAAAGTTTTAACACTTATAAAGTCGTTTACCCTTTTCACCTCTGCTTCAAGCAGTCAATTTCTAAGGGTAACAGATCTAACTTTAAGGACCTGTGAAAAGATATATAAATCATGTCAGAAACATCTGGACCCCTTGGCTAACTAGACACTAAATATAAATCTAAGAAAAAGCTTCTTGATATTTTGCAGGTTTTATATTGACTGAGGCAAGAGAGGGAAAAACACTTTCCATCAGGGTGTGCATAACAAAAAAAAGTGATCCCAAAATACAAACACAAGTCACTGGATTTGCTCTTTAAAGTGACTTTCTGAATGGCAGAACAAATTTGGGAAATGAGGCTGTAATGACTCCCACCCCCCTCATCCCCTGCCAAAATGTTTGTGTGTTTTGTTTCAATTCTTATTGCGCAGAGGCAGTGCAGGCAGGCCAGGCTGTGGGAGCTATACAGCAGCATCTTGTTTTCTGTCTGTCTGCACTTGTCAATGATGCAATCATTTGGAAAGGGGAAAGACTGAGCCCTTAGTGTTAACTCTGTTGAAAGGAAGGGGGTGTGCATGGTGCTCATGAGTGCATTTTCTTTTCAGCACTTCCTGAGCAATGGCATTGGCATTGAGTAGCTCGCAGGGATCAAATTGCAAAAGGTTTGCCTTGTGCCAGGGAGGGGAGCAACAGATGGCATGGTACCATCGGCACCAGCATTGCTTTGCCATCACCATCCCTATCTGTATGTTTTTATGCACAATGCAGGAAAAGACCAGCAACATCCACATGGGCGTGCACACATGGGCTTGAGGAGGGAGGTGTCTCCTTCATCCTCCACACCCACCACTGCTACAAAGGCTCATGTTATGCAGGTTAGGGTCAAAATTGGAAAGAAAAAACAATTATTAAAAGAGAGCTACAGTGAGGAGTTCCCAGGCATGGGGAGTTGGTTCATGCCCATTCAGGTGCCATTATGGCAGGGCCACTATTGTGACTAGAGAGGTCCTCCAAAGATTGTAGGGTCAAGGAGCACAAGGAGGAATTTCATCTTGCCCAGAAAGCCTTCTTGCAGGCCTTTTGGGATTCACTGATTAAAACTGTTAACCCAGCAGTAAGTGAAGGGGGGATAGCAGGCATGCATATTGCACACTCACATGTGTACTCACACTTAAGTCTTTCTAGATCAGTATTCCATGTGGAAAGACCAATCTGATCAGATTATTTTCTTTCTGCTTGTCTTATATTGATTTCTCCTCTCTCCTTTTCATTCAACTCTGAGAGCTGAACTACATGAGAAGAATTACGTGTGGGAGAACACATGATTGCACTTACATGTATTTCCCCTGCAGTCGATCCCATATAGGGACTGGCATGGGTCTCCTTCCTGTTCCTCTGAGATGATGGATGGTATCCCATGAGGTATTTTCTCTTTGCACATGCTCAAATCTTCCTCAGCAGTACAGAGCAAATTTGGTAAAATTCAGCTATTGTTTCTAATGGGAAACACAATTTGGGGCTTTCCAGGGGCCTGGGGAGGCATCTTTGGACCGAATTTTTCCAAATTTGCTGGGGACCTACTCCTAACTGTCCATTAATGACTTCTCAAGTTTCATGAAGATAGGACTTCACCCACCCCTCAAATAAGGTGCCCCCAGCCACCTCTAATCTCCAGTTTTCCCTATGGGGAAAACTATGGGGGGTATCCAGGGGGATGGTGATGGCATTTTGCAAAAGAAATCTTCAAAATTTTCAGGGGACATACTCCTAACTGTCCTCTAAAGGCTTCCCAAGTTTCATGAAGATTGGACCATTATATGGCTCCTCAAAGAAGGTGTCCCCAGCCACTTCCAATCTTCCTTATTCCCTATGGGGAAAACTAAGGAACTATCTAGGGGAACTAGGGGACATATCTAAGGGCCCAGGGTGGTGTTTTGCAAGCAAAATCCACTGAATTTTCAGAGGACCTACTCCCAACTTCTAAAGTCTCCCAAAGTTTCAGGGAGATTGGACCATGGGGGGCCATTTTATGGCCTTGCAAAGAAGATGCCCCCAGCCATCCTGTTTGTTTTTATCGTATGAAAAAACTGACTCCTACTGCAGAAACACATGGATCATTGCCCCTCCCCCAGGGTCCAATCTCCCTGAAACTTGAGGGATCTTTAGAGGACAGGTAGGAATAGGTTCCCTGCAAATTTAGTGGATTTTGCTTGCAAAATGCCGCCCCCAGCTCCCTACATAGCTCCCCTAGTTTTCCTCATAGGGAATAATGAAGATTAGAAGTGGCTTGGGCACCTTCTTTGGGGAGCCATAATATGCTCTCCCAAAGTCCAGTCTTCATGAAAATTGGGAGGTTATTAGAGGACAGTTAGGAGTAGGTCCCCAGAAAATGTGATAAAAATTGATCTAAAAATGCCCCCCAGGGCCCCCCGAAGCCCAAAATTGCATTTCTCATTGGAAACAATGGTTGAATTTTGCCAAATGCAGAAAGAAAAGGTGCATCATGGGATACCATCCCTGATCTCCCCCATGCTGACCAAAATTGGCACTCTGCATTGGCAACTCTCTGGTTATGACCATGGACCCTTGAAAACGCAGCTACATGAAGTTACAGGGCACGTGCATGGACTGAAGTTACAGGATACATGTCCAGCTTTGGGAAAAGTCAACACGGGGAGGTTGGAGCAGATGTACTTCTAATCACTCATACTTGCTCAAGTCATCTCGTGTAGCATTGCTCTTTGTTAATAGTTTTAGTCAGAGGGAGACTGGCAGCCAGCAACCTGTCCATCTCCCACTTTTACTAGTAAAAAATAGGGGGGGGAAGAGGGCCATCCTACTTCTACTTCCCTTCCTGTGAAGAAAAAAATCAACATCTAGCCCTCCCTTTCTGTGCACTTTTATGCAAAATGCAAGAACAGGCAGACAGCCAATAGGTTTAAACAAGAATTTCAGGGCAGCTGCAAAGCAGATTAGATTGAGGAATTGCCCCTATCCTTTTTTTTTAATTTTTATTGTTTGAATTTTCAAATTTAATACATACGTTCCCTTCATATCTAATTAGTTCTGTTCCCCACCCCTTTCCTCCCCCCTCCCTATTGACTTCCAACAGCTTTCCAACCCTTACCCCCTTTTATTGCTTAATTCTATTTCACTTATATTTTCCTGCAACACATAGATCATAATATCTCTTACTCTAAGCATATTCTGATTCTTTTATGCATATGCTCTATCAAATATACTATCAATATAGTATTTGTTATATACTATACCATCCAATATAGCATAGCATGCATTGTAATATAACATAACATATATTTATCTGCAACACATAGATCATAATATCTCTTACTCTAAACATGTTCTAGTTCTTTTATGCATATTCTCTATCAAATATACTATCAATATAGTATTTGTTATATACTATTCCATACAATATATCATAGCATACAATATAACATAGCATGCATTATAATATAACATATCATAACATCCCAATATAGTATGCAATGTGATATGCTAACGCCATACATCATAATATATTATATATAGTATATAGTATAAATTTTCTAATGTATAAATTTTACTTTTCCTTTGTTAAACTATATAATCTAAATCAAATTTTCTTAATCATAAAATTAGCTTAGATTGTTATGATTGAATTTCCCCCTTAATGGTAAAGTCACTTCTCTCCTCCATTTACAACACCGCCCTTTAGAAATTCTCAAACTGCCACAGTTCTCCTTTCACATCCCATTTTTTCTCTAAATATTGTTTCAATTTCCCCCAATCAGCAATATATTGTCCTAGGTCAAGATCTTTCTTCCTTGTCATTTTGTCCATTTCTGCCATGTACAGCAATTTATAAATCCAGTCTTCTATGGTTGGTATTTCTTGTACTTTCCACTTCTGCGCGTACAAAAGTCTTGCCGCTGTAGTCATGTAAAATAGCAATGTTCTGTACTGCATTGGAACAGCTTCCATCCCCAAGTTCAGTAGCAACAATTCTGGGTTCTTATTTATTTGAATTTGTAAAATCTCATTAATTACTTCAGTTATATCTCCCCAATATTGCTTAGCTACTTCACAAGTCCACCACATATGGTACAATGATCCTTCATGCTTTTTGCATTTCCAGCATTTGTCTGACATATTCGTATTCCCTAGCGCAATTTTCTTTGGTGTTAAGTACCATCTGTAGATCATTTTGTATACATTCTCTTTAATATTCGTACAAGTTGAAATCTTCAGTGTATTTTTCCACAGGTGTTCCCACGCCTCCATTGTTATTTCTTTATGAAAGTTTATTGCCCACTTCACCATCTGGATTTTAACTGTTTCATCCTCCGTATGCCATTTCAGAAGTAGTTTATAAATCTTAGATATTTCTTTCTTGCCTTCTTGTAGCATCGCTTCTTCTAGTTCAGAATTTTCCATTCTTATACCTCCTTTTAAGCAGTCCGTGTTATAAAGATCTCTGATCTGTCTATATTGAAACCATCCATAACAAGGAGACAACTCTTCTTCTGTTTTTATTCTTAGCATTGAATGTTGTACTTGTGTTATCTCCTTGTAGGTTAGACATTGCTGCTCATTGTCGACAGTTCTCGGATCTATTACTTCATACGGAACCACCCATGAAGGAATTCCATCTTCCATGTAAACCTTATATTTTTTCCAGACTGTGAAGAGGCTTCTCCGAATATAATGGTGCAAAAACATCGAATCCACTTTTACTTTATCATACCACATGTATGCATGCCATCCAAATATTTTTTATGTCCCTCCAAGGCCAGCGATTTACGATTTTTTAACGTTATCCAATCTTTTAACCATACCAGGCATATTGCTTCATAATATAGTCTTATATTGGGCAGTTGCAAGCCACCTCTTTCCTTCGCATCCTGTAATACTTTCATTTTCACGCGTGGTTTCTTGCCTGCCCACACAAAGTCTGAAATTTTCCTTTGCCATTTATCAAACTGTTTTGAGTCTCGAATAATTGGAATTGTTTGCAGCAAGAACATCACTCGTGGTAAAACATTCATCTTTACTGCTGCTATTCTTCCCAACCATGATAAATTCAATTTGTTCCATTTTATCAAGTCTCTCTCTATTTGTATCCACAGTTTATCATAGTTATTTTTGAATAAATCTATATTTTTCGCAGTTAGTTCAATACCCAGATATTTTACTTTATTAGTTACCTCACAGTCCGTTATCACCGTTAGTTCTTGTTGCTTCTGTTTAGTCATATTCTTGCATAGTATTTTTGACTTCTTTTTATTCACATAAAATCCAGCTAGATCCCCAAACTGCTTTATTTTCTCTATTACCTTTGGCATGTTTTCAATTGGATCTTCTACTATTAACATTATGTCATCCGCAAATGCTCTGACCTTGTAGGAAAATTCCTTTATTTTTATACCTCGGATTGTATCTTCTTCTCGTATTTGAACCATCAATATTTCCAAAACCAGAATAAACAACAATGGAGACAGAGGGCAACCCTGTCTTGTTCCTTTGCTTATTTTCAATTTTTTGGTTAAGTCCTCATTCACTACAATCGCTGCACTTTGGTCTCTGTAAATTTCTCTGACCGCTTGTATGAACCTTTCTCCCATTTGCAGCTTTTCCATAGTGGCAAACATAAAGTCCCAGTTCAGATTGTCAAATGCTTTTTCTGCATCCACGAAAAAGAAACCAACTTCCCTATCACAATGCTTGTCATAATATTCAATAGCATTTATTACTGTCCTTAAATTGTCTTTGATTTGTCTGTTAGGTAGAAATCCTGCCTGTTCCTCTGCAATGAATTCCACCAGCCATCCTTTTATTCTCTCTGCCAAAACGTTTGCAAATATTTTATAGTCATTGTTCAATAACGAAATTGGCCTATAATTTTTAACATTAGTCCAGTCCAGTCCATCTTTCGGAATCAGTGATATATTAGCTTCATTCCATGAATCAGGAATTTTTTGGCCTTGCATAGTTTCATTCATTACCTCTCTCAGAAAAGGTGCCAATTCGTTAGCCATCACTTTATAAAACTTTGCTGTTAGTCCATCCGGTCCTGGTGCTTTCCCCAATTTCGTTGATTGGATGGCCTCTTTTATTTCTTCCTCTGTCACTTCTCTGTTTAATTTTTCTTTCCATTCCTCCGACATCTTTGGTAATTTCATTTTCTCTAGGTATTCCTCTATTGAACCCCTATTCACGTCTTTTTTCTGGTACAGTTTTGCATAAAATTTATAGAAGGCTTTACTGATGGCTGTTTGGTCCAATAATATTCTATCTTCCTCTTGGATTTTAATTATAGTTTTCTTCTCTTTTTTCTTTGTCAATTGCCAAGCTAGGTATTTGCCAGGTTTATTTGCACCTTCAAATATTTTTGGTTCATTTTTTTCAGGTTCCACTCCAATTCTTTGTTATTCATTGCTGTCAATTGCTCCTGCAATATTTTTATATCTTCCCTGGTCTTTTCTTAAGTCGCATCTCTTTGGCTTTAATTTTTTCCATTATTTCCTTTCTTTTTTCTTCTTTTCTCCTTCTATCTCTTCCGTTTAAGTCCATCAGTATTCCTCTAATTACCACTTTGTAGGTGTCCCATACCTTGTAAGTTGACACATCCTTATTTATGTTGCATTGTATAAAGAACTTGGTCTCCTTTCGCAGCAACGCCATATTGTCTTCTATCTGCAGCAAGTCTTCATTTATCCTCCATCCTCTTTTTTTGATATTTTTTCCAAATCTCCACATAATTGGATTATGATCTGAGCTTACTTTAGGCATAATCTCCACATCTCTAGTCCACAACGTCAATTCTTTGGAAGCCCAGATCATATCTATTCTTGATAGTGTAAAATGTCTTGCAGAGTAAAAAGTGTATTGTCTATTTTTAGGATTTTGTCTCCTCCATACATCCTCCAGACTTTCTTGCTCTTTAATCGCAAAAAATGACTTTGGCAAAAGTCCTCTTTTTTTCTGTGCAATTTTAGATTTCTTGTCTTCTTCCAAGCTTGTAACTCCGTTAAAGTCGCCCGCCATAATTATTTGATCATAAGTCAACTCTTCTAGTTGTCCTTGTAAGTCCTTAAAAAAGTTTCTTTTGCGCCGTTCGGTGCATAAATTCCAATCACCAAAATCTTTTTTGAGTTCCAGATTATTTCCACCGCTAGATATCTGGCTTCTACATCGCTTAAAACTAGTTTTGGCTGTAGCTCCTCCTTTATGTACAGTGCAACTCCTCTCTTCTTCTTTTTGGAGGCAGCTGCAAATTCATTTCCCAGTTTTGCCAATTTTAAATACTTTAAGTCCTGTTTTCTAATATGTGTCTCTTGCAAGCATACTATATTACATTTTTGTTTTAGAAGCCAATGGAAAATAGCCTTACGTTTACAAGGTGAATTTAGTCCATTTACATTCCAAGATATAATTTTACACTCCATGGTTACATTCTTTTACTTTTTGGTAAGTCCTTTTCATTGTTCCTAATAAAAACTTCCATCTCATGGCCAGATCTAATGTTCTTCCTTGTTCCACCAAATTCAAATGCCAGTCCTTCCGGTATTTCCCATCTATATCTAATTTTCAAGTCCTTTAACATTTGGACCAGCTCTCTGTATTTTTTCCGCTCCACCAACACCGATCTGGGCAGTTCTTTCATGATTCTCACCACCTTCCCATTGACTTCTAATGGTTCTTGGAATTGTTTGCTTACAATTGTCTCTCTTATACTTCTAGTCGTAAATTGCACAATCATATCTCTTGGTAACTTTCTCTGTGCTGCAAATTTTGAATTAATTCTGTATGTCACGTCCAGGAGAGCTGCAATCTCCTCTTCCTCTCTTCCCAGGTAGCCTGCCAAAATTTCTGAAATCTGTTCTTGGGCTGACTTTTCTGTAATCTCCAGAATTCCGTGCATTCTAAGTTGTTTTTCCATTTGTTTACATTCAGCTATGGCCATTCTTCCCTTCATTCCTCTCATCTCTGTTCTCTGCACGTCTGCTAAAGTATCAAGTGTATTCTCTACAACATTTACTCTCTGCTGTGTAGCTTGCAGTTCATTCTGTACTTGATCAATTTTCTTTGTGAGTTCTGCCATCCCCGATTTGAGTGCCTCTTTAAAATCTTTAAAGTTCTCTTGCATCATTTCTTTAAGCTCTTTATTTCCTTCTGAGACTTTTTTGTCCAAATTTTCCAGCGCAGTTTGTCACTCCTTCTTTGACATTGTGGGGCTAGATCTACCTCGCTCCCACGAGTCCGCTCTTTTCCTCAACTCCATGGCGCTAATTCACTCCTTTCTGTTAATTTTAAATGTCCCAATTTGGCTTATTTTTTAAAAGTTAATGCTTGCACGGTCCAAAATGTCGGGCGTCTTTTCTCTATGGTTTTATATTGAAGTAATCTCCCTTACCCTCATCCAAGATGGCCTACTTCCGTTTTCTTTGAAGCCACAGCTTTGCCCTTCTTCAAAATGATGGCTTTCTACTTCCGCTTTTAGCAAACCGCTTCTCACCAGTCTCTCTATGATTTTGACGCACTTCCTGTTCCTCCTTTCTTCACGGCAGTTCTCGCGATGTTAAAACTTTCTCACAGTTCGTTATCTCCTCTTAGCCACAGGTATGTAAACAATAATCAGTTTTCCGCGTTTATTTCTCTTTATAATGTCACTTTTTAAAAAATTTAATTTGCCGGAGTTCTCTCCTATATATAACAAGTCCCTTGCAGTTTTTAAGTCGTCTTTATCTCTTTACTCCTTTTTATAATCTGTCCCGTACTGAGAGATAGCAATCTTTACCTTCTTAGACATGTATCTTGGGTTGTAATCGCTGCTTCAATTATCCGATCAATTCCAATTCCCTTCCTGGTTTACTGAAGCTTGGGCATGTAGGTCTTATGCCAGAAACTGACTCCAGAGCCGTTGCAGAGATTTTAGCAAACCTTTCTTCGGGTGGGACCTCAAGGGTAGAAGGGGGCTCATTGTGTAGAACCCCCCTCACACCCGAGATCAACGTGCCCTCAGGTTCTCGAGCGTACTTGCCTGTTCCCCGCCTGGGAACAGGGGGCTGCGGGCAGTTTGCGCCCCTCCAGCCTCCACAAACAACGGCACAGACAGCCCAGCTCTTTGAGCTGCGTTAGACCTCCATGAATCCCAAACCAGAAGTCCCAATTGCCCCTATCCTGAAAACAAAACTACAAGGCACAGGGAGACATGTGAGTTTCACGTGCTTGAGGAGAAATTCATTGCATTGATGACTTTTTTTGGATGATGAGGTTTTGGTTAAAAGCAAATAGAGCCTCATTTCACCAACTTCCCCCTCAAAAAAAGAAGTATGTGCAAGTGTGCAGACTGTGCAGCTGCCCAAGACTCAGTTGGACATGTGCCTTCCCTAAGCATTCCTTGGGGTCTGTAAATACAGAACCCCACACCTGCATGCTTTCAAACTTGGGGGGGAGGAGTTTAGAGGTAGGACTGTGTTCTGTGCAATTTTGGTGCCATTGTGTGCAAAAACTGCTGCCCCAGAGCCTTGTTTCCCGACTCCATTGAAAATAACAATATGTGTCTGCGCACGTGTGATCAATGTGCACACAATGGGCTGAAACTCATGAAAATGAAAAAAAAAATCAGTTCCAAGCTGGCACCACCCCAGCCATGACCAAACAGTAATGGAATGGGATTATTTTGGACCCCAGAACTGAAACTGGACTGGAAATTTTCTCGGTGCATGCTCCTACTGACCATGAAACTTGTTGGTAAGAGATGCAGTTTGTACACTGTTGTATTGGAGACTTTTGTGAACATAGGAATATTAGATGGTGGGAGGTGGTTGTGGGAATGAACTGGTTTGTACTAAAAATGTCAATACAGTTAACAGGATTAAGGATGATGGATGCTAAGAAAACCGGATGATCTCTGAAGAGACAAATGGCAAATACTATTCTTCTATGTCTAATGAACATTCCCTGCCTTTGTGCTTCACTTTATTGCTCACTGGACATAGATAAAGGGGGAAGGTTATAAAAATGTACCTGCTGTCTTCATCAAAGAATAAGTAAACAAAAAAGACATTCTTGGTGCAGAAATGGGGAGAAGGAGTTGCATGTCAGTGTCTAATTAATATATTCCCCTCTGGAAGTTTACAGATCACCTGAAGCTGATCAATACCACTGGGGATACTTCCAGTATGACCCACTCTTAATTTATCACCCAATTTCACCTAAGCAGCAGATCTAATTACATTGCTGGTTTACTGTTTTTGCTGTTTATGTTTTCTCCCTTTAGTTGATATTACACTATCTAGTGGGGAAGCAAAGTTACAATTGTGCTGAAGAAGTAATCAGCCTAAATGCACTGAATGGCTTGTGTGTAATAACAGCACATAGGGTTGGATCAGACTAGTTTTTTTTGCTAATGGAAGGGGGGGCAATTTCCACTAATTTCCCCTACCACTGCAGATCCTTAATTCACCCCATATGCAGTTCCTGAGGGCCCCCTGTCCCCATGAAGCTGCATTTGGGGAAAGTCAGTGGACTGCAGAAGGAGGGGGAGGCAGGAAAATTCCATATGCATACAATATAGTCTGGATCCTGTGCATTGTTAGCAATGGTACTGAATCCCATAAATAATACCTGGAACAAAACACAGGTTTGTAATGCTTATAACGTCAAGTTAGTTTGCAAACCAAGTGCCATTTCTCCCTGGGATCCTTTACTTGCCTGTGGATAGAGGAATGGCTACACACACTCTGTTCAGTACACCAGACACCCAAAGTCAGCTGCTCTCATAGATGCATGCACAAAAAGTGTTGTTTGCTGTTGAAATAGCCATTTGTTTTAGAAAGCAATAATGTTGTACTTGTCTTGCATGATTAAACTAGCCACTTGTTTACTGCCATTGCCTGTTAGCAAATCACATCAGAAACATATATGTATTTTTTTAAAGTGTTCTTCCTTTCCTATCTCATGCAATTGTAGTGTTCTGCAACCAGATTTAGAAGTATTGTATGCTTGGCCAAGGATCCTTCACTTGCCCTTCACCTGTCAATCCTGGGCTGGCCCATTTTATCAAAGGGTGCACAACCAACCATCATCCAACTGAGTAACCAATTCTAGTGAATATCTTCTTTGTTGGAGACCCTTTTCCTCAGTTTGGTTTTGGAAGCGGATTATGTTGCCTCCAATCTTAATTTGTCTACTTCCAGGCAAAGTCCCTGCATAAGCCCACTCTTCCCCTGCTTGTTCCATGGCTATTTGTGAATGACTAATGTAACACAGTCATGATAATGCTCCTCTGTGCTTGTTCTTCAGTGGTTTCGTGCAGGTCACTGAGGCATGGA
Organism: Eublepharis macularius; assembly: GCF_028583425.1. Taxonomy (NCBI): domain Eukaryota; kingdom Metazoa; phylum Chordata; class Lepidosauria; order Squamata; family Eublepharidae; genus Eublepharis; species Eublepharis macularius. The sequence goes on along the minus strand of NC_072793.1, from coordinate 98,889,656 downwards.
TCCTAAGCAGCACAAAAGAGACATGCTAGAGGAAGGTAATTTCTTTACCTTCCCCTCTTGCTTCCCTCCAAATTGTGCTCCTGTGGGTATGTGGACCCCAGGAAAAGTGTGGAGGCCAACTAGAGCCTGCACAGTAGGAAGGGGGAATTAGCAAAAAACAAACTCCTTTCCTTTCTTCCTCCACAGATGGAAAAGTCATTTCATCAGAGGATTTGTTGCTGCTGTATCAGTGGAATGCCACTTTAGGATCCATAGCATGAACACACTCACAACTATTAAATCAGACATCTGCCGAAACTAGGACTACCAAGGTTTGCATATTCTGTTGTCTACATATGAACGAAGATACAATGCACCACTACGGCTAACTTACAACATGTATATTGGTTTGTTCCATTCCAGCCTTATTCTGTCCAATCTGCCCAAGATGACAATTGGTTTACAAACTGCGTGTTGTTGATACAGTTTTTGCCTACTCTAAAATAAGTCCACAGCTTTGAAAATAATTTATGTTTTTATGGCCACTGTTTTAACAGAGGTTGCCAGCTATACCACAATAAGCAGGAGCATTCTATCTACCTTGTTGCCAAGATGTAAACTAACATTATAAGAATGAGCAGTGGTTAGTAGTGCTATAGAAAAAGTCATCTCAAGACTCTGCAAATTACACCTGCTTGTATGGATTTCAGTCAGCTTCAACTGAGGATGCCAACAAAGCACTTCAATAGATCCTTCCCACGGCTTGGACAGGTCCATCACCTCTTGAGACGTGCAGTTAATCGCACAAATAGGCATAATGTCATGGAACACTGTGCTGAAGCTAATGTGGTACAGAAATGGAACCATGATTTCCAAAGTGCAATGCAATAATGTAGATTACCATACAGTGGGAGTCGAGGGGGGGGGGCGCGCCATGATATTCCATCTAACCAGCTTTCAAGAGAAGAGTAGCATGCAGTAAGCATTCTATTTCACTTCTGCATCCATGTAATTTCTGGTCCTCCACCATGAGGTCTTATTCCCTTTTCTTTCTTTATAAATAAGAGTCTGTATATCTGTTAAGAAACTGACTGCTTTATCCAGAACAAATATCTGTAACAGTTAACAATGATTTTCACTTCTGGAATAAAGCATAACAGCTAGTTGTGGCATTCTGTACAACTAATGACATTAAATGTCTGTTCTTCTTAACATCCCACTGTAAATCTATGTTTTGCTGTCCTTTAGGTTTTGACATTCATAAGGACATTCTCTTCTAAAAGCCCTGCCAGAAAAAGGCTAGCCTGTTTAAAGGAAGCAAGTAGAATGAATAGCAGTGTGGTATCTATAGTACTTGCTATGTGGCTATTAATTGTTACTGCCAGGTTGGTACATTGATTGGGGCTTCAGGAACACAGATAGAGAGAGATTTGTTACAGGACTTTTTAAAAGCTAAGTGATGGATTTTACTGCACAGCAAAATGCCTTTTTTGTGTGCAGTAAAATTAAACCCCTTATCTGAAGAAAGACCAGTATTACATGAAAGGGTTATTACTGGAACACTGTGTATTGTGTGTTTCCCCTCCTCTGGTTAGGGACATCCAGTGAAATAAATGAGAAGACGGTAATATACAGGAAATATCTCAAAATAATCCAAGGCATAAATGGATAGAGTTAGATATGTTAGGAATATCTGAAATCCTGCTGAATGGATTGTCAGTACAAGTGGCATTTACTGGAGAAATCCACCCGTGCTTTGAGTGCATGAAAACTTATTACAGGATCCATATGTTTACATTTTGGAAGATCATAGACTCATAAAGTTGGAAGGGTCTTACAGATCATCTAGTCCAGCCCCCTGCTTGATGCAGGAATAGCCTAAAGCATCCCTGGCAAGTATTTATCCAGCTGCTCCTTGAAGACTGCCTATGAGAGGGAAATCCACCTCATCCCTAGGCAGCCAATTCCACTGTTGAATTATGCTTAATGTAAAAAAACAATTTCTAATGTCCAGCTGGTACCTTTCCTCCTGTAGCTTATACCCATTGTTTCAAGTCCTATCCTCTGTTGCCAACAGGAACAGCTCCCTTCCCTCCTTTAAGTAACAGCCTTTTAAATACTTAAAGAGTGAGATCATCTCTCTCCTCAGCCTTTTCTTCTCCTCAACCTCAACATTCCCAGGTCACTTAGTCTTTCCTCATAGGGATTGGTATCCAGGCCCCTGATCATCCTGGTTGCTCTCCTCTGCACTTGTTCCAATTTGTCCACATCCTTTTTGAAATCAGGCCTTCAGAACTGCACACAATACTCCAGGTGGGGCCTGACCAATGTGGTATATAGTGGGACAGTGACATTCTGTGATTTGGATGTTATGCCTTTGTTGATACACCCTGAAATTGCATTTGCCTTTTTTGCTGCTGCATCACACTGACTGCTCATATTTAGCTTCCTATCCATCCGTACCTCAAGATCTTGTTCACACACACTGCTGCCCAGAAGTATATCCCCCATCCATGCTTTGCATTTTTGTTACCCAGCACTTAACGATGTTAAATTGCATCTTATTCCAATCTGCCCACTTACCCTTTGTGTTCAGATCTCTTTGAATTCTATCCCTATCTTCAAGGGTGTTTGCTACTCCTCCCAGTTTAGTGTCATCTGCAAATTTAATGAGTAATCCCTTCACACCCTCATCCAGATCATTGATAAAAATATTGAAAAGCACTGGACCCAGTACCAAGCCCTGTGGCAATCCACTGGACACTTCCCCCTAATCAGATGTGATGCCATTGACAACTACTCTTGGGTGTGGTTATCCAACCTGTTCCCTATACATCTCACCATCCTAGAGTCCAGTCCACAATCCACCAGTTTACCCATCAGAGCATCATGAGGAACCTTGTCAAAAGCTTTACTGAAATCCAGATTACCTAAATCAACAGCATTCTTGTGATCCGGTAAGCCTATCACTCGATCATAGAAGGAGATGAGGTTGGACTGGCAGGACCTGTTGGGGACAAATCCATGCTGACTTTCCTGTATTGCCATGTTGTCCATCACTTGCTAGCAGACTGATGCCTTTAATATCTACTCCAGTCTCTGGGACAGAGGTCAGGCTAACTGGCCTGTAGTTCTCAGGATTGCCCTTTCCCCCTTTCTTGAAGATTGAGATATTTGCCCTCCTCCAGTCTTCCAGCACATCACCTGTCCTCCAAGAGGTCTGGAGATGGACCCCAAATGTCAAACTTTCCCTACAAAAAGTGTAAGTTTCCTCCCCCTCTACCCCTCACCCCATCAAATACACCAACAAAACTTGGAACTTGCTTGAAACTCCAGGAGCAAACTTCTAGGATATGGATTTATCTGTGTAATCTAAGCAGAGGTTCTTATCAGAACTCTGCCTAACAGCTACTACTCTAGACAAATTAAAACAAGCACCCCTATTTGTTACCTGAGACATCAAGGAAACATTAGGCATTAGGTTTAGTACTTCCAAAGACGGAGGTTTCAGCAATTATTGATCTTCAGGTAAGGAAGAAATGTAGCAAAGCGTGGCAAATTGCCATCCATTCTGAATACACACAGTAGTCTATCAGAGTCCTCAAGCATCAAATCTACAAGAGAATTTAACACATGAATGGATTTGAGCCATCTAATACACTCACGATATATGAGTTGTAGAAATTGTTCAATATGCACAATGACACGGTCAGTCCTGTAGGATTTAGCCAATCATGTGAACAAGATTTTATATTTTATGTTCCTATGACATCATAGAAGAAGCCTTCTAAGGATGCCTTTGAGAAACTGTACTTTCAGCATGCTTCCATTATGCATCAGTCTTGCAAGTCAACATCACACTTAACTTTAGGGATTTACATTTAAAGTCAGAGCCTTTGCAGATGATGTAATGGTTATTGTAGAAGACCCAATTCAAAACATGTCAAGATTGTTGGATAAGATAAAAGAATTTGGAGATTTGGCTGGATTTTATGTTAATAAAAGAAAATCTAAGCTATTGTGCAAGAATATGGTGAAACAAAGACAAGAAGAGTTAATGGAAATTACCAATTGTGAGGTAACACATAAAGTAAAATATTTAGGAATAGAACTTACTGCTAAAAATATTGACTTATTCAAGAACAATTATGAAAAGCTATGGCAACAAATAGACAGAGACTTAATCAAATGGAATAAGTTGAATTTGTCATGGCTGGGAAAAATAGCAGCAATTAAAATGAATGTACTACCACGGATTATGTTTTTATTGCAAACAATACCAATAATAAGAGACAATAAACAATTTGATAAGTGGCAAAGGAGAATATCGGACTTTGTATGGGCAGGGAAGAAGCCTCGAGTGAAGATGAAAGTGTTATGTGATGCCAAAGAAAGAGGGGGACTACAATTACAAAATATAGGACTATACCATGAAGCAATATGTTTGGTGTGGCTCAGGGAATGGATGTCGTTAGAGAATCTTAAACTTTTAACACTTGAAGGATACAAGAAACTCTTTGGTTGGCATGCGTACTTATAGTATGACAAAATTAAAGCGGACTCTATGTTCCTGCATCATTATATTAGACGAAGCCTCTACATGTTCTGGCAAAACTATAAAAAATATTTGGATGAGGGTATCCCGACGTGGGTGGTGCCACTGGAAGTTATTGACCCGAGAACAATTTACAACAGAGAGGAATGTTTGTCATATAAGGAGGTGTTGAAAATGGAGCAAAATATGATTAAACTTAAAACAGGAGAAGAATTATCCTCTCACTATGGATGGTTCCAATACAGACAGATTAAAGACTTATATGACAAGGATCGTTTAAAATCGGGATTTAAATGGAAAAACTCTGAATTGGAAGAAAGTATACTACAAGAAGGCAAGAAAAAGATTTCTAAAGTCTATAAGATTTTGTTAAAATGGTATACAGAAGACGAAACTGTTAAAGTCCAGATGGTGAAGTGGGCTATAAATTGTAATAGAGACATAACAATGGAGGCATGGGAATACTTGTGGAAAAATACATTGAAGATATCGACTTGTACCAATATTAAAGAAAATGTTTATAAGATGATATATAGATGGTACCTAACGCCGAAGAAAATAGCATATGGGAAGAACAAAATGTCAGACAAGTGTTGGAAATGTAAAAACCATGAAGGTTCATTGTATCATATGTGGTGGACCTGTGAGGTAGCAAAGCAGTTCTGAGGAGATATTACAGAAGTTATGACTGAAATTTTACAAATCCCAATAAATAAGAACCCGGAACTGTTGTTGCTAAATCTGAAATTAGAAGAGATTCCCAGGCAACAAAGACCTTATTATTCTATATGACAACAGCGGCAAGAATTTTATATGCTCAGAAGTGGAAGACGCAAGAAGTACCATCTATTGAAAATTGGATACAAAAATTGCTGTACATGGCAGAAATGGATAAAATGACGAGAAAGTTGAGAGAACAGAATCCAGAAGAATTTCTTAATGACTGGGGTAAACTGAAACAGTATTTGGAAAAGAAGTGGGACGTAAAGGGACAATTATGGTTGTTAGATAACTATTAATTTTGCAGAAAGGAGGAAATACTGATCTTTACAAGAGAAGAGAGGATATAAGTTAGAAACATAATGTAACTGATAGTTTGATGTTAGGTTTTGTTCAATCTAATATATATTATCTATTTTACTAGTGTGTTAAGATAGTTAAGAATAGAAAAGGGGATATAAGTAGTAGATTCAGACAGCGGGCTGGAAAACTGTTGGAAGTCTTAGATTAAGGGGGGAGGGAAAAGGGTGGGAGAATATGGAAGTGAGGGTTTTAATTGAAAATCTGTAATATTAATTTTTACTCACCCAATAAAAATTTCTTTAAAAAAAACAAAACATCACACTTAACTTTTCTAGTAACTGTACCTTCCATTATAGAAATATTGGAATCAACAAAATCCTAAAACCACTGGAAACTCTCTGAAGAGGAGTGTGAGCATGCATGTTGTCCTGTGTTCATAAATCTGAACAACATATATTTTAAAAGGATGTAAATTGTAAGGCAGAACCTCTATGGCTGGGATCTAACAACATTCTGGAATCATTAACACTGGCCTCTTCTCAGTGCCACGAGTGCATAAGGAATATTGAATGAGAGAAAAAGCAGCTTCTGGACAAGATATTTGAAATCCTGCTGAAATATGATTCAAAGTATTTCTGCTGTTTCCTCACTGATTATTTCTTTCAGTCACAGAGGACCTGCCCTACAATTTACATCTTTGTAAACCTAGGCCGATTCCAGACGACTAACCTGAAGGCGCTGCATGCCGCCATGTTCTGGATTGCGACGGGGAAAACGCGAAATATCGCGACATCGCGCCAAACTCGCGTGAGAAAACGCGATATTTCGTGTTTTCCCCGTCGCGATCCAGAACATGGCGGCATGCAGCGTCTTCAGGTTAGTCGTCTGGAATCGGCCCTATATTCCTTTTTAGACAAATGGGACTGACAGAGAATTCTAGCAAGTTGATAGCTGAATAGCTCATCTGCAAACTACCAATTTTTACCTACATCTTTAACCACCCTCATCCGTTCATGTCCTGATCACAAACACTTGTTGTTTTTTAAAGGTGTCATTGTTGAGGTAAATATTTGGAGGTGCCAAAGGCAAGAGATAAAATATCCAAGAGAAAAGAAGCATAACACTTTAAAAAGTGACTGTGAAAGAGGAACATAGTGCCAAATCACGAAGTTGGATTCTGCACTTCACCAGTTGAAGAGGATGCTTCTGTCATTAATGCTCAAGCTAGGAATACAACCCCCAAGTGCTTCATAAAGCAACATAGTTTATTGCATGTATAATTGGCAGAGCTTGGTGGCAGTAATGCATGGGGGATGCCCTCTATTAAGCAGAGGATAGGGACTTGACCTACATTGAATATGGGAACTCTGGAATGAATCCTTTTCAACCTGCATATTCTATTCAATAGAAAAAGTATTAATGACACATTGTAATTTTATAGCCTTTTAGCTGTAGATCCCCAGTACATTCTGAGTAAGTCTTATGAACTTTCCTTCACTTTTCCCTTCATGTTAGGCGCAAAGCCTGCTATGTCTGCTTTAGACAGAAGGATTTACACAGCATAGCATAGGCTATCTGGCCACCCTCTGATTAAAGCTAACAGTAACTAGTTGAAGGTGAAATAGTATTTTAATCTTTCATTGCTTAGATTAACACATTATTAAGCAAAAGGAAATATTTTTACACTTTTTTTTGTTTCACACCAAAGCCAAATAATGCAATTTCCAGGGCATACCAGTTTTAATGAAATTGTAGTACTGCACATTTTTACAAAACTGCAGAAAATTTACCGACCATTTTGTTTTTTTAGATAGAACTACATGAAGATTGCAGCCAGATTTTATTGTAATGGGGAAAATAAGAAGTCAATTAGGTCTCAGGACGTTAAGGAACTTCTTAAAATTAATGCGATAATTCATAGGCAAAAATGAGGGCATGTACCTGCTATATATACTGTCCTGTGAAGTATCTAGATCTACTGTCAAGGCCCTGCTCAGATTCTCTTTTATTTCAAGACTACCTCTTCCAGGACAGGGCCTTTTCAGTCATTGCTCCAGTGCTATGGAATTCCCTCCCTTCACAGGTTCATTTTATTCCCTTTCAGGAGCAAATAAAAGTAGTTTTGTTCCACCAGACCTTTCACAATATAGCTCTTATTAACTCATAGCTTATTGATCCATTTTAAAGAACTGATTGAATAACTTTATTAAATTTATCAGATGAGATCAATTTTTATGCTTTAAAATAATTTGTAAACATCTGTTAAAAAGAAGTATATTTATGTGGTAAATAAATATGAAACTCTGTGGAAGGATAGGCCTCCCCATTTGTTTCCCCATTGGATGCATCTCCATGGTAGGTACAAAGAAGTCCTTGACTTTGAAGAAAATACAGGACCCTCCTCTCATGCAGACTCCTTACAGCTGTATCACAGCCCCCTCCCCCTCACTGCTGGAACTCTGGAGTTCTGTCCACAAATAATTTTTTTCTTAATCTGTCAGGAATCATTAGGATCAAAAATATAGGTCAGGATTGCAGATATGCAAATATTATTTCTCGAAATCAAACACCCTGCTCAAAATGCAATTTTGTCTCTCTCAAGTGAATCCCCCATACTTTTAAATTGTGGGTTTATTCACAGTCTGAATGAGTTGTTTTTCATATTCCCTGCACAGGTGATGACATTCATTATTGTACTAGACACCCAGCTAGTAACCTCTGTTGATGCATGTGAAGAGCTTACTGGATTGCTAGCAGAGTAATGTAAGCCCCAAGCAGGGCATGTCTTAATATGTAGCTTTGGAAACAACTAAGGAAGGGCCAGTGGAAAAAGAAAGGAACAGATCCTAACAGTTTTTCTGTAGTATCCTATCCAGTTCCCTTCCTCACTGCAACCCCTTACCCACATGGCTTTTGTCCACATGAACCCCAGGACAGTCGTTTTTGTGGTCTAAAGGAGTACCACCTCCTGCTTTCATCTGCAGAAAGCTGCTAGGCTGCATCCCAAAGTCCCATCTTTGTGGGGGAAAACACTTTAAGTGCAATACCCACCAACCAGTTTATAACTACCAATGTACACAGAGCCTTGCACAGTTTCCATGGCAACACACAACATTCCCCACACTTGAACCACATCATGAATATGTGCTGGTTTAAAGTATTTAAAAACCCACTTAGAACACTCAATAAACAGCAAACATTTCCCAGTTTGTTCAAGTTTTGTAATCAAATTCTCAAACTAGTGATGGGTGAACTCATCTTTTCACAAATTGCAAGAGGAGATGAGTTGTCCGATCACTAATTATAAAGCATCTGTATAAGTTAACACTGTCCCTAGCATCTTGAGTATTTATTGACTACTGTTCTGATTGTTCCATATAAAAAGGAGAGAGAGGAAATGAAAAGGTACTTAGAGAAATAGCAATCATTCAAAAACTGACTGAAATTTGAAAAGTAATCAGTTTGGGCCAGAAAACATGAACAAGGAAAAAGTTATTTATCTTTCCAGACAATAATAATAAAAAACCTCCTTCTTTGGAGGTTTTTAAGCAGAGGCTAGATGGCCATTTGACAGCAATGCTTATTCTGTGAACCTAGACAGATCATGAGAGGGAGGGCAGGAAGGGCTACATCAGTGCTTAGTTCTTGTGGCCCCTTCTTACATGCCCAGAGTAAGGCTAATCACCACCTTGGGGTCAGGTAGCAATTTTCCCCAGGCCACTGTGGCTAGGGATCCTGATGGTGTTTTGCCATCTTATGGGCATGAAGTAAGGGTCACTGGGTGTGTGCATGCAGGGGGAGGAGGTATTTGTGAATTTCCTGCATTGTGCAGGGGGTTGGAATAGATGATCCTAGAGGTCCCAACCCTATGCTTCTATGATTCTATAAGGCAGCTGAAGAGTACAACATAGCAGTGCAATCCTAAACAGAATTTTACCCTTCTAAGCCCACTGACTTCAATGAATTTAGAATGGTGTAACTCTGCTTAAGATAGTGCTGTGAGTTTACAGTTTTAATCCAACACCCACAGATAACTAATAACAATAACATCAACAACATTTGATTTATATACCACCCTTCAGGACAACTTAATGCCCACTCAGAGTGGTTTACAAAGTATGTCATAATTATCTCCACAACAAAACACCCTGTGAGGCGGGTGGGGCTGAGAGAGCTCCAGAGAGCCGTGACTAGCCCAAGGTCACCCAGCTGGCTTCAAGTGGAGGAGTGAGGAAACAAACCCAGTTCTCCAGATTAGAGTCCTGCGCTCTTAACCACTATACCAAACTGGCTCTTTGTCTTTGTCATCAGATGTAAATGTGTACAACAGGATTAAAGTATTTTAACAGTCTCTGGGGTGGATTTAAGTTTCCTTTCCACTAAGAAAGGAATTCTCTGTTCACTAGAAATCTATTCTTTACATTAATGGAAGAGAGGAACATTAATAATTAAGTATGCTGACATCCCTTCTAAAGTTTAGAATATCCCTAAAAATTGACCTGGAAAGGCTGGAAACAGGCAGCAGAAATGAAGTATCCTCTGGGTTCCCACTGGTGTGCAACAGCTTTTCAAACATCGTGCCATCTGTAAGAAGCAGAATACTTGTGGGTTGGCTTGACTGGATCCAAAAGGACTGTTCTTTTATTTATGCCTCTTGATCCTCAGAAAGATTAAACTGTGATCTTAATTTCACCAAAGTATTCCCTCAACAGTAATGTCACCTGTGACAGTCTCATACATAAAATGCCATAGCATTGTGGTTAGGGGAGGTACCTGAGGGTTTGCAGGTTGCTAGACTATGGACATTGTATTCAACAAATACTGAAAAAATTGCACTCCTCTGATTGTTCAGCTTTATGGATTGAGAGTAGACATGGGCACGAATGGGGAAAAAATTCAGAACACCCTGTTTGTTGTTCGTTGCCATCCACGAACAACGAACAGAACTGAACATGTCCCCTTAATGAACAAGTTCAGTGTTCATGTTCATGGCCCTTTAAAGATCCCTTTAAACTGTCAGCTGGCAGGTGGCAGGGGGGGATTCCCCCTTGCCGCCTGCCAGCTGATAGTTTAAAGGGCCCTTTTCTGCCATGTGCAAGGGGCAGGGCCCTTGAAACACCCCACAACCCCAAGCCCCCACCCCCCCGCCCCACCCCAGCACTACCGGGCTGCTACTGCCAGGTGTGAGAGGGATGGAGAGATTCTCTCTGCCCACTTCTGCCCACTGTCAGACAGATGAGGACAGTGGGCAGAGCTGGTGCCACTGCGGGGCCGCTTCTGCCCACTGTCAGAGGGATGAGGAGATTCTCCTCGTCGGGCCGCTTCTGCCCATTGTCAGAGGGACAAGGAAAATCTCCTCATCCCTCTGACAGCGGGAAGAAGTGGCCCCTCAGTGGTGCCAGCTCTGCCTGCTGTCAGAGAGATGAGGGGATTCTCTCCTCGTCTCTCTGACAGTGGGCAGAAGGAGCCCCGCGGCAGTGCTGGCTCTGCCTGCTGTCAGAGAGACGAGGAGATTCTCCTCGTCTCTCTGACAGCGGGAAGAAGCGGCCCCATGGTGGCACTGGTTCTGCCCGCTGTCAGAGGGACCAGGGCAGTCTCTCCTCATCCCTCTGACAGAGGGCAGAAGCGGCTGTCATTTTGCTGTCATTTTCTCTTCACGGTGGCAAAAACTGTACTGCCTGTTAGAAGCTACTTTGAAGGGTTACAAAACTGGCCTTCCCAATGTCACCCACAAAATTTGCAGGGGACATAGTCCTCACTGTCCTCTGAAGACCCCCCAAGTTTCAGAGAGATTGCAGCCCAGGAAAGTTATGATCCATTGTTTCCCCCCCCCCTTTGCTGTCTATTTCTCTTCTGAGTGGCAAAAACTGGACTGTCTCCTGGAAGCTGAAGGGTTAAAGCCAGAAGGAAAGCCAGAAGGAGTTCAGACAGAGTTCAGTCCCTGCCGTTACTAGGGGAATTGATTGAAAGGCGCCAGACTGTCTGGCTTGACGAATGGCTGCCAAATACAACGAACAAGGCTTGCAATGACCACCTGTTCATTTGGAATGGGGACTCATGAACGGCTCGTTCGCGAACAGACGAATGGGTTGTTCATGGTTTTTTTTCATTCGTATTGCTGTTTGTGAACCATGTCTAATGGACAGCACCATTAAACCCCACATTGCTTGCAGATGTGCAAATTATTTCCATAGCTTAGAATGTGTTCTACCAGCTTTGAGCTTTCATGCCTTTGCCACATCCAGGCTAGATTTTTGCAATTGGATTGCCTTTGGAAAGTCTTTGGAAATCCTACCAGTTCAAAACTTGCCTGCTAGATTGCTACACAGGATATGCTATAATGAGCATTCTTGTCTGGGGCTGACAGATCTCCACTGGCTCCAGTTTTGTTTTGTGGCAAAACCTGAAGTGTTGGAATTGATTTTGAAGACCCTAAATAGTCTGGAACCAGAATGCCTGAAGAACCACTCTCTACTATACAAAAAGTCACAGAGATGGTCATGATAGGCTCTTCTTTGGGTTTTCCTGCCTCCCCCTCCCTTGTCCTTTAAGATTTTAATTTAATGCTATGGCTTTGCTGTTATGCTATTGTTTTGTGTGTGTGTGTGTATGTGCACTTCTGTGTTATCTGTACTATTGATTTAATTATTGAGAATGTCTATACAAAAGCAACATACTCTCCTAGCCAGATAAATGTTTTATTTATTCATTCCTTTATGTTGTGGGTGGGGAAACTTGGGGAAATGAAACGCACCCTGAGTGAAATGCAGAATTTAGATACCAGGTATTATTCAAAGGGCCCTCAATTTTGGTCATTCCAATACTGTGTTTTTCTCTGGTGGTGACAAATAAAACAGAAAACTTGTCAAGAAGAAATGCAGAAAGTGATGAATAATTTTCAGTTTGTCATTTAAATAATACTATGATGCGGACAAGCTGTGAAATCAAAATAAGGTAAGTTCCAGCTGCCTTCATGATACAATGCTACCTGCCCCAATCTGGTTGAGAGCTGTGGTCTTATCTGCCTCTATCTTTCCCTTCAAGCCCCAGAGGCAACGCTTGACAATTTCTTCATTTCTGCCTTTTAATGTATTTTGTTATGGTCTAGGGAATGGTTTTAGCAGGAAAAAGTGCAGGAGATGTACTGTACCTACACATTAGCTATAGGCATGGATAATGTAAACCCAGGGTACCATATGCCTCTCATTTTTATTCTGTGTAATTACACACAATTCATGCAGTGCTTGGTGCAAGCATGTGTCAAATGAGGTGACCACATATAAAGAATGTGAAATTTCTAAAGGAAGCAACAAAAGGACAGAAATTAACATTGGGTTGCTTCCACTTATTGTCAGGAATATTGATCCATTTGCTTTTCCCGTAGGTAGCAGCTGCTCTAAGAGGAACTGAAATGGCTACTTAAACTGCTTGAGTGAGAGTTTCTGCAGGTTGTGTTAATAAATGATAGAATAGCTGGCTCACATACATATCTTGTGGAATTAGAATGGGATGAGAAAACATACTGGAGCAGACTTCTCATGTCCATAAAAGATGAGATGCTCCCTAGATGGTGCTTTTGGGAGATAGCACACTGGAGACTTAGGGTATCTCTGTAATATATACTTTATATGTCAATAGAGCACAGGAGGAGGAAAAAGGGCCATTCCACAAGGCAGTAGAACTCTTATGTCACATGAGATCCTGAAGGAGACTTTGCATCCCAAGTGCTCTTCTTTCAGCCAACTCCCAGCTCTGCCTCTTCTCAACTCCAGACTGCTATTTTTCCCACTCATGCTCACCCTTCTACTCCAACTCCATCTGGGAGAATAGTTATCAGTATCACCTTCTCCAACCTATGATGGAATCTTTAACAAAAGTATAATAATAACAACAGCAACATTCAATTTATGTACCACCCTTCAGGACAACTTAATGCCCACTCAGAGTGGTTTGCAATGTATGTTATTATTATCCCCACAACAACAAACACCCTGTGAGGTGGGTGGGGCTGAGAGAGCTCCTGGAAGCTGTGACTGACCCAAGGTCACCCAGCTGGCTTCAAGTGGAGAAGTGGGGAATCAAACTTGGTTCTCTAGATTAGAGTTCCACGCTCTTTCTTAACCACTACACCAAACTGGCTCTACACTAAACTACACCATATCTGGCAACCATCTCCTGATGATTACCTCTCATTAAGGAAACACCTACATGTATCAAGACACATTCCTTTGTCAAAGGCCCTGACTCCCATCAGGCACCACACTGAGCAGAAGTATAGTGAAAGACCCAAACAGAGTACATGGACAGCACTGCCACAACACTCGCTTGGGTCCACTGACATTTCTGGGGGTGGAAATCCAATTGGAAGTGCATTTACTATTAGTTGGAATCTCTGATTCAAATATTATAAAGCACTTGTAACTTAAATTTTAAATGTATCTTTCCAGGAGCAAGCGGAGAAGACTTATACAAATAGAAATTAAACAGGTTTCCTCTGTATAACTATCAGAGTATGATCTTCTGGGTTCTTTTTAAAGTAAGGCATTTAAAAAAATCTATTTCAGTTATAATTCTAAAGATGTACTATTCTAAGTATAAAATCCGTGGCTAAGGTTTCCTATTCAAACTAATACATCAGAGCAAAAGCCACATAAGCATTGTTAATTATCCAACCATGTATTATTTCACAACACACTACTATGTAATTTTGTCCTATAAACCTTAGAAGCATGTTTCACAGCTCATATTGTGCAGTGCTGTGCATAGGCCAGATGGAGTCCATTAAAGTCATTATATGTGAAAAGAGTAGTAATGCCCAGTTTTTGTCACGCTCATTCATATTGATTAAACATTACATTCTGTGACTTGTCCTCCCACAGAAGTCACTGGGATTATTTGTGGAAGAAGGTATTTTCATCACCAGTAAATCTGGCTCAACTAACATATTTTAAGCTAGGAACTTGGTATCATTTTGTTATGTATACTGGGCTGAACAGTTGCTTAGTGGAGTTACTTTCATGTTAAACTGTGTAATTAGCAAGCCAGGCTATTGACTTGCCTAACCATTTATCTCCTCATCGTTAAGTGATATTACCCAGCCCTCAGTAATGTACAGAATGTAAAGTTACCAATAATCTAGTCGTGTAGAACTCTGTTTCTGGCATAGAAATCATCTGATGGGGATAGAAGATGACCTGACCGTTATCCTGTGTGAGCTGATAACTTTGTGTTTGGATTGCACACAAGGCTGTCCTGAAAACACTCCAGAAACTGCAGCTGGTCCAAAGTGCAGTGGCCCATGGAACACATTATACTTGTATTAAAATAACTTCCTTGGTTACAAAATGAGCTTCCAGGAACAATTCAAGGTGTTTATTCTTGCTTTAATTTAAAGGCTTAAATGGCCTAGAACCAGGGTCCAAGAGAGTGGCTTCTGTAACTGGAGATGAGAACACTAAAGATTTGTGGGGAGTGGCACATATGCTAGGAAACATTAACTCACAAGTAAGTAAGGAAACGAAAACCTAAGGGCACATAACTCATGGATTCCAATGTCTCTACACTAATGGACAGAGTATGGGAAACAAGCAGGAGGAACTTGAAGTCCTAAAGGGAACTATGATATAATAGGCATTACTGAAACTTGGTGTGATGACACTCACAGTTGGAATACTAGGATTGAAGGCTACAACTTGTTTAAAAGAGATAGACAAATAGGGAAGGGAGGAGGAGTAGCATTATATGTAAAGGTGGTATATACTTGTGAGGAAATAGATGTATCTGAGCATGGAAGTTCAGTTGAGAGGCTCTGGGTAAAAATAAAAGGAGTAAGAAAAAATAGTGATATTATGGTGAGGGTCTGCTATAAACCATCAAGCCAGTCAGAGGACTTGAATGAGACACTCCTAGAACAAATTTCAAGAGAGGGAGATTTCTATTACCCAGATCTCTGTTGGAAGTCTAACTCTGCTAAAAATGAAAGGCCAAATAAATTCCTGAGTTGTCTTGCTGACAACTTCATTTTTTCAGAAAGTGGAGAGGGAAATGAGAGGATCCGCTATCTTGGACTTGATTCTCACCAACAGGGAAGAACTGATTGACGAGGCAAAAGTAGTGGGCACCCTTGATAGTAGTGCGTAGTGACCATGTAATTTTGGAATTTACAAACCTGAGGAAGGGAATAGCTGTACATATCAGACATATAGGTTGAACTTCAAGAAAGCAAAGTAACATAAAGTTATGCTGGGTAGAATCACATGGTTAGAAATACTTAAGGAGAAGGGAGTTCAAGAGGGGTGGGAATTTCTTAAAAGTGAAATTTTGAAGGCACAATCACGAACAATTCCTATGAGGAGGGAAAATGGGAGGAGCCTAAAGAAGCCAAGGTGGCTCCAAAAACAGCTTTCTAAAGATTTGAGAAATAAAAAAGACTCATTTAGGAAATGGAAGGAGGGCCTTATATTCAAGGATGAATGTAAACAAATAACCAGTGCTTGTAGGGAGAGTGTTACAAAAAAAGTAAGACTCAGCATGAGCTTAGGCTAGCAAGAGATGCTAAAAACAACAGAAAGGGGTTCTTTGCTTATGTTCAAAGTAAGAAAAAGAGCAAAGACATGATAAGCCCATTGCAGGGTCAGGAAAGTGAAATTGTATCAGGCAGTGAAGAGAAGGCAGAACAGCTCAATTCCTACTTTTCCTCAGTCTTTCTCCTGCAAGGGAAATGGTGTTCAATGTGGCAATAACAGAACACATGATGAGGGAAGGGAGTTACAGCTTAGATTCGGCATAGGTGTAGTACATAGACATCGAGTTTCTTTAAATGAAACTACATCCTCAGGGGCAGATGCATTGCACCCAAGGGTACTAAAAGAACTCATGAATGTTATTTCTGAGCCTCTGACCATTATTTTTGAGAATTCTTGGAGAACAGGTGAGGTGCCAGAATATTGGAGGAAGGCAAATGTTGTCCACATCTTCAAGAAGAGGGGAAAGGAGGATCTGGGTAACTATCAACCTGTCAGTTTGATGTCTATATCTGGAAAAGTTTTAGAACAAATCATCAGTCCTTGAGCATTTAGAAAGGATGGCTGTGATTACTAAGAGTCAGCATGGGTTTCTCAAGAACAAGTCATGTCATACTAACCTTATCTCTTTTTTTCAGAAAGTTACTACCTTGCTGGATCAGGGGAATGCTCTAGACATAGCTTATCTCAATTTCAGTACGGCTTTTTGCTAAGGTTCTAAATAATATCCTTGTTGACAAGATGGTAAAATGTGGTTTGAATCCTATTACTGTTAGGTGGATCTGTAACTGATTGACAGATTGCACCCAAAGAGTGCTAGTTAATGGTTCCTCATCCTCTTGGAGAAGAGTGACAAGTGGAGTGCCTCAGGGATTGGTCCTGGGACCTGTTCTGTTCAACATTTTTATAAATGATTTGGACGAAGGAATAGAGGGAATGCTTATTAAATTTTCAGATGATACTAAATTGAAAGGGGTAGCAAATACAGTTGAAGACAGCATAAGGATACAGGATCATCTTGGCAGGCTGCAAAACTGGACTAAAACAAATACAATGAATTTCAACAGAGATAAATGCAAAGTTCTGAATTTAGGTAGGAAAAATAAAATGCATAATTATAAGATGGGGGAGACTTGTCTTAGCAGTAGTATGTGTGAAAAGGATCAAGGGGTCTTAGTAGACCATACACTGAACGTGAATGTGATGTGGCAGCCAAAAAGGCAAGTGCGATTTTTGGCTGCATCAACAGAAGTATAGTGTCCAGATCACGTAAAGTGGTATCGCTCTACTCTGATCTGGTTAGACCTCACCTTGAGTATTGTGTTCAGTTTCAGGCACCACAACTTAAGAAGGATATAGACAAGCTGGAATGTGTCCAGAGGAGGGCAACGAAGATGGTGAGGGGTCTGGAGACCAAGTTATATGAGAAAAGATTGAAGAAGCTCAGTCTGTTTAGCCTGGAGAGGAGATGACTGAAAGCTGATATGATAACCAAGTACTTGAAGGACTGTCATATAGAGGATGGTATGGAGTTGTTTTCCATTGCCCCAGAAGGTCAAACCAGAACCAATGGGTTGAAATCAAATCAAAAGAGTTTTCAGCTAAACATTAGGAAGAACTTCTTGACTAGAGGTGGGCACGGACTGGGAAAACCTCATGGACCACTTCATGGTCCCTTGATTTTCACAGATCATGGACCACGAACTTTTCACAGACCAGCCACATTCACAGACTGGTTCATTGATCCATAGTCCATCACTTCAGGCAGCCCTGGCTCCGCTCCCTTCATACCCAGAGAACCCAAATTTGCAGAGAATCTTCAGCAGCCTCTCCTCCAGCCACCCTCCAAGTTTGGTCAAGATTGCATTTCAGACATCCAAGCTACATACCCCCAAAGTGGCCACCCCCAGGAAACTTCCAGTAGATGCTGGAGTCACAAATGCCAGTTGACTTGCATTGGCAAGCAGCACCAAAAAGTTGCAATGAGGCAAACTCAATCAGAAAAGGGTGAGGGAAGAGCTCCCTCACTCACCACACAGACACCTTCCTAGCCCTTGCCTAGGGAATTCATTCTTGCTTCTTGCTTGCATAGAGAAGAAAGGGGGGCTCTCTGGTTGGCAGGCAGAGCTGCCTATCAAGATTGGTGTTGCCATGGCTGCAGAACATCCACCCCTCCGTTGCCTAGTGAATTAATTCTTTCTTCTTGCTCACATAGAGCAGAATGGGAGTTGTCTGGTTGGCAAGCAGAGCTGCTTATCTATGTTTTGAGGGCTAAGATTGTTGTTTCCATGGCTACAGAATGTCCACCCCTCCGTTGCCTAGGGAATTCATTCTTGCTCCTTGCTCCATAGAGCAGAATGGGAGCTCTTGAGTTGGCAAGAAGAGCTTCCTATCAAGGTTTTGAGGGCTAAGATTGGCTGCAAAATGTCCTCCCCTCCCTTTCAGAATGAGATCTCTCTGGATGGCAGGCAGAGCTGCCTATCAAGTTTTTGAGAGCTAAGATTGGCTGCAGAACGTCCACCCCGCCCTTGCAGACTGAGATCTCTGGTTAGCAGGCAGAGCTGCCTATCAAGGTTTTGAGGGCATAATAGGCTGCAGAATGTTCACTCCTCCATTGCCTAGGGGATTCATTCTTGCTCCTTGGTCCATAGAGCAGAATGGGAGCTCTCTGGTTGGCAGGCAGAGCTGCCTATCAAGGTTTTGAGCTAACCAAAACACCTCGGAGATACTAGTCCTTATTAAGTATAAATTGTGGAATTTAATAAAGTGCTAAGTGCAAGAAACAATTTGTGCAAGTCAATATCATGAACAATTCATAAAGACATAAATAACAAGAGAGTTACATAACCAGCAACTGTGCAATAATCAATATAACTCATTCAACAATCAATATAGCTCATTCAAATAATTCATTTAAACATAGTCCAACTGGTTAAAGGTCCATTTAGATATCCAAGTTTCTTTGTATAGATGTTATTTTCAAATTGTAGACCATCATACAGGTGTAAACGACCTGGAGCTGAATCTCTTCATCAAAGAACAGCCTACGCGTTTAAGCCAGCAATTTTTCAATCCCCATTTCATACTGGGACTTCCTCACGGGCATAACTTTATGGATGGTCCTCAACCAATCACAATCACATCACTCAGTTGGCTGCAGATCATCCACTCCTCTATTGCCTAGGAAATACATTCTTGCTTCTTGCTCCATAGAGCAGAATGGGAGCTCTCTGCTCACCAGGCAGAGCTGCCTATTAAGTTTTTAAGGTCTGCAAAATGTCTGCGGATGTCCTCTCCATTGCCTAGGGAATTCATAGATCGGCACCAGGATGTCTGGACTCATGGGCCACAGACTAACAGACTGGCCCAAACGGACTAAAATTTGTGAAAAGGGCAAGTCCTATGAACTGTGTGTTTGTGAACCATGAACCAGGCCAGACAGTGCAAAATTTCCATCCATTTTCCATACTGTGCCCACCTCTATTCCTGACAGTTAGGACCCCTCAGTGGAACAGGCTTCCTTGGGAGGTGGTGGGCTCTCCTTCTTTGGAGGTTTTTAAGCAGAGCCTAGATGGCCATCTGACAGCAATGCTGATTCTGTGAACTTAGATCATGAGAGGGAGGGCAGGAAGGGTTACATCAATGCTCAGTTCTTGTGGACCCTTCTTACATGCCCAATGTAATGCCGATTGCCATTTTGGGTCAGGAAGCAATTTTCTCCAGGCCAGTTTGGCCAGGGATCCTGGAGGTGTTTTGCCATTTTCTAGGCATGGAGCAGGGGCCACTGGAGGTGTGTCCAGAGGGGCAGGTAGTTATGAGTTTCCTGCATTGTGCACAGGATTGGACTAGATGACCCTGGATGTCCTTTCCAGCTCTATGATTCTATGATTCTCCAATGTAATTCTCCTATGAGGTCCTGCTTCAAGTACCCCCATGCACAGAACTGGTATTAATGACTACACCAAACTTTCCCATTAGCATCCATCCTCTGGACCGCCCCCCCCCCCCCCGAGATGCTCATGAGGCTTGCAAGCTTGTAGGTATGTGGTGAAAATAATTTTATTTCAAAAATCCTTTACATGACCCTATTGCTTTGGCAGGTCTTATTTGACCCAGATCAGTGTCTGGAGGTCATGGTGAAGTGGATGAGAGAGAACAAGGAGAAACTGAATCTAGACAACATGGGATGATGTTTGCTACAACGGCAGATATTCTTGAGAGATTTATTTATTGATTTATAGTCCTCCTTTCTCACTGAGACTCAAAGTGGATTACACAGTGTAGAATTAATATGATCAAATGCTGTGACACACAATAGACAATACAACATGGTATGGATAGCAAATAAATACAAGAAAAAGTCTGAATACAAGCATAAATCCGAATACAGATCTGAAACAGTGCTGACAAAAAATATAAGCAACTTGACATGACATATTAAATGACACAGAAATTAGCTAGCAGGAGCATACCTACATCAACGGATAGTACCCATTAGTATAGTCTATACTCCTTTTAGCACAAGCATTTCTGAAAAATTTCCTCACAGCACAGCCCTATTAAAAAGCCCATCTGAATCAGTTTTGCATGATAATTGACCACACAGTTTTTGTCTAGGGATGTTTTTTTTAAAGTAGCATGTGAATAACCACTTCTTTCAGTGACTAGAGGAAGGTGCCACCAGACACTGTATTAGGCAATTCTTCTGCCTTGCCTAAATTATAGCTTGCATCCAGATGAGAGGATATTCGTACTATTTTATTAGCAAAAAGTTTTGCAAAGCTGTCACAGCTAATTGTTTGTACTTGAGTCAATAAAGGTTTAGATTTAGGGGTCAGAAGATGTAGAGATATTTTAATAAATTAAAATGGTCGTGAACCAGCTGATGCAATTGTTTCAGAGAAATAACATTTCTATGCTACTATTACCACCACTTCATAGGTCTTCCAATGGGCTGTGTAGCAGACCATCAGATTTAGCGTGAGTTTTCTGCCAGCATCTTTCTAGACATCTTCCTGCCATCTTTAGATCACACAGATCTGTGGTAAAATATGCGGCTGATTTCCATCCCAAGGGTGGGAGAGGTCAACAAGGAGCAATGTTGTCAATGGCTTCAAGAAGCATCAAGTTCCAAGCTTCCACTGGAGCCTCAATACAGTATGTGTTTGGAATTCTAAAATCCCCTAGAGCATTTTGGAATCCAGAAGGATCCATTAGCCTCCCTGGGTGGACTATTTTAATGGGTCCCCTTTTTCCTGGCCATATTTAATGTTGCCTTCAGTAGATAATGGTCAGACCACGGTTCAGACTGAATCTCCAATCCCCAAAGAAGACCTCAGAAGCTTGGTACAAAAGATTAAGTCCAAGGTGTGGCCTTTTTTACATGTGGGACCATCACTATTTGGGAGGCCCAGGGCTGCCCAGAAAGCTATGAAATCCTGGGCTGGCCCTGTTGTAGAACATTCAGCATGAATATTGAAATCACCCAGAACATTACTCTTGGGGTGTCTCCAGCAACACACCTAAAGGCACCTCTGCCAGTTCAGAAAGGGTGCTTAGTTAGGAGCTGGGTAGCTGGTAAACTAGCAGAATACTCAATCTATCCTTTGTTCCCAATGTCCCAGACTCACTGAAGGAAGCAGTGGTGCAGCCCTTATTAAAGAAACCATCACTGAATCCTGTTGATCCAGTCAATCTTGAATCTCCCATTTCTGGGTAAGGTAATTGAGAGGGCAGTAGCAGAACAGCTACAGATATTCCTGGATGATTCCTCCATCCTGGACCCATTCCAGTCTAATTTCCAGCCTGGCTATGGTACAGAGACAGCTCTAGTCTCCCTCACAGACAATCTGTGGCGACACCTGGATGGGGGTGGGTCCGTGGCAGCACTGCTGATACTCTTAGATCTTACAGCACCATTTGACACAGTTTCTTATGATTTACTGACCCACCACCTCACTGCCATGGGGACTCATGGGACAGCCTTGCAATGGTTGCACTCCTTTCTCCACTGTCGGGGACAGAGGGTCATGCTAGGGGAACAGATGTCCGCTCACCATCCGTTGGTGTGCTGCGTCCCACAGGGGGTGGTTCTTTCCCCAATTTTGCTTAATCTTTATATGTGCCCCCTTGCCCAAGTGGTTCATAGCTTTGAGCTGGTTGTCACCAGTATGCAGATGACACCCAAGTCTATTTATTGTTGGTGACTAATTAGATGCTGCCCCAGATTCCTTGGCCAAGTGTCTGGATGCCGTGGCGGAACAGTTACATCAGAGTTGCTGCAGTATCCATGCTTTTTAGATATTTTAATGTAGCCTGTACTGTTTATAGTGCCATTCTAGTATTTTGTATTATATTGCATGGAGTTTTAAATATTGTTTTTAAAGAACTCTTGTGATTTTAATGTAAAATGTTCTTTGTTGTTAGCCACCCTGAGCCCGTTTGCAGAGGGGGCGGCGTTTAAATATGATAAATAAATAAATATAAAGTGCAAACAGTCAATGGCAGGTATAATTTGTACCAAGAGGCTATGGAAGTTGAAAGACTCACGGAGTATAACAGCAACCCCTCCTCTCTGGCCAGTTGTGTGTGGTTGGTGGAGGACCGCATAACCAGGTGCAGTTAATTGGGACAAACATACCACATCATTTTCTTCTGACCATGTCTCTTTTATGCAAGCTAGGTCAATTCCTTCTTCCTGCAACATTCCAGTGGAGCATACAGTTTTGTGCCTCACCAGCCTGGTATTGCATAGTATTAGCAAAGAAGTAGGGGAAATAGGGGAACCCTGCACTGTCAACTCTCAAGATGCCACAGAGATTTAATAGGTGGTAAGTGTCTTTATCTGATCCTGGTCATTTTTGATAAATCCCACCCCCAAATCTATCAGCTCCCATTTGGACCCACGTGAATATGGATGGAGAGAAATTGATTCTGTCAAGTAAAATAAAGAGCGTAAGGTGCTCCTCTACTCATCCTTGCTTTTAGAAAAGCATGTTCTAGTGGTTGTTAGGATTACTCTTTATTATCCTTAGTTGATTTGGATGCTGCTCGATGCTGCTGCTGACCTAGCTATACTGATTCACACTTCTGTGATTACACACTTGATATATGGTGCTGGTGCTGAAGGTAGCCTAGAAACTTCAATTTGTGCAGAATACAACAGCCTTATTTCTGATAGTGGTGGACAGTGTTTGCATATCACACCAATTTTACAACAGTTACATTTCTGAATACAATTCAAGGTGCTGTTTTTAATCTTTAAAGCCCTTCATGACCCGGGACCCACATATGTGACAGACTGCCACTCCCTATACAAACCCACTCACCATTTCAAATCAGCCTCTCACTTTCTTTTAAAGATGTCTTCTCTTTTAGAGGGATATCTGGTTTCTGTTAATATCTTCAGCCTTTTCCATAATAGCTTCCATCCTGTAGAATTGTCTTCAGATGATGTGCAAAGAGTAAATTCTATGTGATGGTTCCATACATTATCTAATGTGCAATGATTTCAGTGAGCTTTTAGTTCTGTCTCTAAGCTTTTCACTCTATCTAGGAGATTTTATCACCGTGAGCTGAACAGTGATCCATCAGTAGAAAGCACTGATGGCCACAGATCTTTCTCAGTCCTCCCTCTCACGCAATCCCCCATTTTGGAAAGCATATTCTCTGTCATTAAATTGAACTTTAAATCTAGCAATACATATAGGGGAAATAAAATGCCAACGAAGCCCAGGAGAACCCCAAGGCATCTATTGTTAAGGGCCTCTCTTGAATGACTGGTAATTACTTTAACTCCACCTGGCCACTACCTGTGAATAATGCACTTCCCTCCTAGAGTAGTAAACTAATCTATTGCACCCAGAATGAAAGCAGATATCCTGCCTTACCCAGAGAAACAGGACATTAACTGGGTCAATTTCTACAGCTGCCCAAAGTAGTCTTTTGTCTTTTCATTTTAATTCAATCAAGTTCTCCACACAACTTGCCATCTTACAAAAAATTGGATTTTTCCCTGCCAAATTCAAATCCCAGCAGTCCAATAGGCAAAAAGTATTTAAAGGGCTCTTTTGCCCAGCAGTTTGGATTTGGTCAGCCTTTGGGATTCAGACTCTGTCTCACCCAAGAACTCTCCCTACCCACAATTGTCAAGGCATCTTAGACCACAGACCCGCCTTTCTCTTCTCATTGGACATGCAAAGTATATTTTACATTTTCCCTTTTATTTCCCATTCCTTCCTGGTGGCTTATTGCAAGTATATTTTTGTAATTGACTTCTGATATTAATCTTTGTTATCACCGGTCAGTTAGTGTTAATTGACTTGCGTTGGCTGGTTTATGCTGTTCATAGTACATCTAGTCTATCCTGTTGTTTTACATCTTACTGTTCTCATGTGCCTGGGTGGTCGAGGCATCCCAGTGATCTGTGGGGCTGGGAGGTATGACAGTGGGAGAAGCATAGTTTGAAGATGAGTCCTGACGATATGGGTATGCTCAGAACCCTTCTAACCTCTATCTCATCCTTAGGAATGATGATTTGCAGATATGTGGGATTCTCTTCCCTTTGTCTATGAGGTTGTGCAATGCCAGATCAATAAAAAAATAAGACCTCTGTCCTGCACGATAACGTCCAGCAGGGTGGCTTTGATCTGGTGTGCTTGATTGAGACCTGGCTGAGCAATGATGAGGTAGTCTCTCTCACTTAGCTGACTCCTCCAGGTTACTCGGTCCTCCATCAAACTTGAACTGAAGGATGGGAGTGGGGGGCAGTTCTTATCCAAGATCGTTTTTCCTTCCAGAGTCTCCCTGTACCAGAGATCTTTGGCACTGAGAGTATTTGCCTAGTATGGAGTGCTGAGGAGAGGCTGGCAATCCTAGCGGTGTACCTTCCATATAGTGCAACAGTAGATACCCTGATGAGGCTTGCTGAGGTTTTCTGTGAGTGGGCTTGTGCTTCCCATGGCTAGTGGTCTTGGGGGACTTCAACATCCATGCAAATACTACTTTATTAGGGACCACCTCAGACTTTAAGTCAGCCATGGCGACATTAGGACGCTCCCACATAGTTTCAGCCCCCACACATGAAGAAGGTGATATGCTGGATTTGATTTTTTTGTGCAGGTGTAGATCTGCAAAAAATTAATTGAATGCCATGGTCAGATCATTTCCTCTTGAAGGCCACATTGAGGTTCAAGACCCCCCTCTGCAAAGGTGGAGAACTGATTTATGCTTGCCCATGGAGACTTACGTATCCAATTAGTTTCCAGAGTGCTCTTCAGGATTTCCCAGGGTCTGCTGGCAGCTCTCGCAATGTGCTTACTGAGATATGGAATGAAGGTCTTCAGGAGGCCATCGACCAGGTTGCATCCCAGCTCCCTCTGTCCCCTCATTCCTCTCCTGTTTCCTGGTATACCAAGGAGCTTAGAGAACTGATGAGGTTGCTCAGATGGGTAGAGCAAACCTGGTGATGATCTCGTGACAAAGCTTCGAGAACACGTTATAGAACCAAATTTGAATGCCTATGTGGTGATGGTGAACTTTTCTGCCTCCATTGCATTTGCTAGTTTGCATCCAGTGTGATTATTTAAGGTGATTCATCAACTGACTTCCCCAAGAATAGAGTCTGCAATTGATAGTGAATTGGTATTTAGCTTTGACTTGTTTGTGTCCCTTTTTGTGGACAAAATCTCAATGCTTCATCAGGACCTTGCCTCCAGTTTTGATACAAGTAGTGTTGCAGAGGCTCCGTAGGCACCATCTGGTCCAGGTTTTGGACCACCCTCTCTCTTTGTCAGATGTTGACAGGGTCCTGGTTTCTGTGAAATCAACAACTTGTTCCTTGGATCCCTGCCATGCCTGGTTGGTGAAAGCCTGTAGGAGGGTGGCTGTAGACCCCTTGGGGGAAATTAATTTATCCCTTAGGTTTGTTTCCCTAGCTCCTTGAAGGAGGCTATAATTAGACCTTTATTGAAAAAAACCTTCCTTAGATAAAAAGGATCTAGCCAATTACCACCCAATATCTAATTTGCCCTTCTTGGGAAAGGTAATTGAGAGAACAAGCTCCAGGCCTTCCTGGATTTCTGCACTTGACCCATTCCAGTATGGCTTCAAGCCTGGGTTTGGGACATTCAGAGCTTGTAGCTCTGGATGACAACCTCCATCTTCAATTAGATAGAGGCAGTTAAGTGTTGCTGATATTGTTAGATCTGTCAGTCGCTTTTGACACAGTTGATCATTTGCACTTGGTCAACCACCTGGCCTCACTGGGGGTTCAAGATACCACCTTAGCATGGTTGTCCTCATTCCCTCAGGGATGCTCTCTGAGGGTTGCTACAAAAGCTCCTCTAAGCAGTGACTGGTGTGTGGTGTTCCACAGGGTGCGATATTCCCCTCATGTTGTTTAATATTTATAAGTGCTCTGTGGTGGAATTTATCAGGTGGTATGGTGTTGGGGGTCATCAATATGCTGATAACATCCAGCTCTTTCTCCTGCTGAATAAGCAGCCTGTGTTAGCATTCTTGGACCTGGCCCAGTGCCTGGATACTGTGGTCAGATGGTTAAGACAGAGTTGGCTGAACTTGAATTCATATAAGATGCAAGTCATGTGGTTGGGGAGGACCAGGCCTCTGTAGGTAGTGCAGCTACTGACTCTTTATGAGTTCCAGTTATTGTTGGTGGTTGCTGTGAAGAGCCTGGGAGTTTGGTTGGATAGTTTGCTTTCCTTGCATAAGCAGGTGTCCACAGTGGCACAATCGGCATTCTACCATCTTTGCTGGGCTCACCAGCTGGCTCCCTATTTGACTCGGTCAGAACTGGCTACAATGATTCGTGTCACAGTCACCTCCAGGTTAGATTACTGTAATTCATTCTACAAAGGGCTGCCCTTGAAGATGCTATGGAAACTGAAGCAGTTAAAGGAATTTATAAAGACCAGAGTGCAGCGATTGTAGTTAATGATGATTTGACTAAAAAATTGAAAATAAGCAAAGGTACAAGACAAGGTTGCCCATTGTCTCCATTGTTGTTTATTTTGATTTTGGAAATTTTGTTGACTCAAATACGAGGGGACAATACAATTCGTGGCATAAAAATAAAGGAATTTTCCTACAAAGTCAGAGCATTTGCAGATGATGTAATGTTGATAGTGGAAGATCCATTATATAACATGCAAAAATAATAGATAAAATAAAGGAATTTGGAGACTTGGCTGGATTTTATGTGAACAAAAAGAAGTCGAAGATATTGTGTAAGAACATGACGAAGCAAAAACAGCAAGAATTAATGGAGATAACAGACTGCGAGGTAACTAACAAAGTGGAATATTTAGGGATTGAGCTGACTGTGAAAAACATAGATTTATTCAAAAATAATTACGAGAAACTCTGGCAACAAATAGAAAGAGATTTGATAAAATGGAATAAATTAAATTTGTCATGGTTGGGAAGAATAGCAGCAGTGAAGATGAATGTGCTACCACGTGTGATGTTTTTGCTGCAAACTATTCCAATTATCCGAGACTTCAAACAATTTGACAAATGGCAAAGAAAAATTTCAGACTTTGTGTGGGCAGGCAGGAAAACCCGAGTGAAAATGAAAGTATTACAAGATTCGAAAGAAAGAGGGGGGCTGCAACTGCCAAACATAAGATTATATTACGAAGCAATTTGTCTGGCTTGGCTAAAAGACTGGATAGTGCTAAATGACCGTAAACTGCTGGCCTTGGAGGGACACAAAAAATTGTTTGGATGGCATGCCTACTTGTGGTACGATAAAGTTAAAGCGGACTCTATGTTTTTGCATCACTATATTAGAAGAAGCCTTTTCATAATCTGGAAGAAATATAAGAACTACATGGAAAGTGGCATCCCCTCACGGGTGGTACCATACGAAGTAATAGATCCGAGAGCTGTCTATAATGAACAACAATGTTTAACTTATAAAGAGATAATGTCGATGGAACATAGGATACCAAAAATAAAGACACAAGAAGAGTTATCTCCTCACTATGGATGGTTTCAATATAGGCAAATCAGGGATCTTTACAACTTGGACTGTTTAAAGGGAGGAATAAGACTGAAAAACTCGGAGTTAGAAGAAGTGATTTTACAAGAAGGTAAAAACGACATTTCAAAAATATACAAAATACTTTTAAAATGGTATACGGAAGACGAGACAGTCAAAGTCCAGATGGTGAAATGGGCAATAAACTTTAATAAAGAAATAACAATGGAATCATGGGAACACTTGTGGAAAAACTCTTTGAAGATTTCAACCTGTACCAATATTAAAGAGAATGTGTATAAAATGATGTATAGGTGGTATTTAACGCCTAAGAAGATTGCGCTTGGAAATGCAAATATGTCAGATAAATGCTGGAAATGTAAAAAGCATGAAGGATCATTGTATCATATGTGGTGGACTTGTGAGGTAGCTAAGCAATACTGGGGAGATATAATTGAAGTAATTAATGAGGTTTTGCAAACCCAAATAAATAAGAACCCAGAATTGCTGCTACTGAACTTGGGAATGGAAGATGTTCCAGTGCAGTATAGAACATTGCTATTTTACATGACTGCAGCAGCAAGACTTGTATGCGCAGAAATGGAAAGTGCAAGAAATACCAACTATAGAAGATTGGATTTACAAATTGCTGTACATGGCAGAAATGGACAAAATGACAAGAAAACTGAAAGATCTGGACCCAGGAGAATTTTTTGCAGACTGGGGGAAACTGAAACAAAATTTAGAAAAAAAATGGGATGTAAAAGGAGGACTGTGGCAGTTTGAGAATTATTAATTTGGGATTTTATAAAGGGGAGAGAGAAGTAACTTTACCATTAATGGGGAAATTTAGTTATTAATTAATCTAAGCTAATACTATTATTAAGAAGATTGTATTAAAAATAGATAGGTTAAACAGCTAGGAATAGAATGGACTTATTAGAGAATCTGAGATATAGAATAATTTGAATATGCTTAGAATAAGGGATACAATATATATAAGATTTAGAAGAATATAGTTAAAAATAATTTAAATGATATGATGGGTTAAGGGTTGGAAAGCTGTTGGAAGTCAATAAGGAGGGGGGAAAGGGTGGGGGTTGTTATAATTTAGGTAATATGGGGAATTTATGTAAAATTTATGTACTCACCAATAAAAAATTAAAAAAAAAAAGATGCTCTGGAAACTGCAGGTCATCCAAAATGCACCTGCTGGTTTTGACTGATTCATTGTGGTCTGCTCATATGCAGCCTATTTTATGGCAGCTGCACTGGCTTCCAATTGGTTTCTAGACCAAATTTAAGGAGCTGATTTTAACCTTTAAAGCCATACACCATCTGGGATCATACCTGATGGATCGGCTCTCCTGATATGATCCCCCATGTAGTGTGCACACTTCATCTCATGGCTAACTGGTGGTGCCCAGATCTCAAGTGGCTTGTCTCTTTTCCACCATGTTGAGGGCTTTCTCTGTGGTGGCCACATTTTGGTGGAATGTTCTGACCAAAAATATGTGTGCCCTGTAGGACCTATCTAAGTTTTGCAGGGCCTGCAAGGCGGAACTATTTCAGCAGGCCTTTAACCAGCCATGATTAATATGGAATATTTATTTATTTATTTGTTTATTTTCAATTTCACACTAAAATGCTCATATGTTACAATTTTAAAACAGCAATATAAAACAGTACAATATATATATTTAAAAGGTCCAAGAAGCAGCACACCTAATTGCTGTTTTTACCACTGCTTGTATTTATGGGACCACTTAATTGTAGTGTTATGTTTTTAGTTTTAACGTATAATATTCATTGTTGTTTTAATTGTTTTTAACTGGTTTTAATAATTGTTCAATTGTATTTAATCGTTTTCAATTGTCAAAAACTGCTTTGGGCCTCATTCGAAGGAGAGACAGTATACAAATCTAATTAATAAATACATTAAATAAGTACAACCACCACTCCAAGTATCTTTATATAGGACTAGATTGTTTATTAGCTTCCTCTGGGTGTATATAATATTCTTCTGAATTAACTGCTTAGTTCTGAATTGGCTGTATCTCTCCACTTTTCTTTATACTATTTCTTTATTCTAAATGAAAGGGTATTATTTAAATGTTCTTTGTCTCCTTCTATTTCTGGAAATACAGTACCAGGTTTGCCCCATGTATACACAGTTTTAAAGTCACAAAAAGGCACAGTCTGATTTAAGTGCATTTAAGAAAGGTTTTACCCAAGTACAAGGATCAGTTTGTGTAATATTTTTTTTAATGTTTGCTTATTTAAACTTTATTTCTATAAATTGCATTTTGTAAGCTGTTTCACCTTAAGGAAAAAGGCTGAATAAAAATATCAGTCAATATTTAAATAAATTAATTTTTGTTTTTTTAAACTGTAAGACACTTCCACTGAAGAGAGAGTTGGTATATGCATTAGTTTTGTTTTAAATAAGTATTTGATGTACTGTTGTGTCTACAGAGCCTTAGATTGCTCTATGAAGAGGGGAAAGACTTTGCCCTTGCAGTGGTGAAGCACCAGTAGCTGTTTTTGGGTCTCTGCACTATACGGATGTACACTAAAACCAATGCTGCTTCAGTTTTGGATGTGTGGTTTCCAAAGGAACCATGTACTGTTATTGTTTTTTTCTGGATGGAGCATTGCCAATTTGGATCTAATCTGTCTGGGGTCCCCCCGCCCAATATCATGAGTTTTGGCCCCATTCTTTGTGATGAGGGCTTCCAGGCTCTTTGGGGCAGTTGTTTTTGAGCTGATCTGCACCAAAATTGCACAGAACACAGTCTTCCCCCTAAACCATCAATCCACTGAGTTTTTCTTCAGTTATGCAACACACACACAACAACAGACCCCAAAGAAGGCTAGTGTTGGTGGGTGCACACTATAGTGGGAAACTGCCTGGCAAAGGGATAGCAGGATGGCAGCAGCATTAAAAACAATCCTGCTTTATGTTGACTTTTTTCTTTTTCTACAGTGCCAATAAATTATTACCTTTGTGCCTTGCTTTTGCCTGTTGATTTCATGTATCCTTGTGCTTTGCAGTTTTGTTCCCACAATGAGACGCCATCAGTACAAACCAACAGGGTGGTGAACTATTGTAGTCTTTGGAAGCAATAACTGACAATGTATTGAAGCCTGTGAAGAAGTTGCATATGAAATGGGAGTGGGTTTTTGAAATTATGCTGGCAAAACCCATTGACTTATAGGTGTAATATTTAGTTCTAGTGCTCTCCTTCAACCTTCCAGTAGACTTTAGTAGTCA
This sequence comes from Eublepharis macularius, assembly GCF_028583425.1. Taxonomy (NCBI): domain Eukaryota; kingdom Metazoa; phylum Chordata; class Lepidosauria; order Squamata; family Eublepharidae; genus Eublepharis; species Eublepharis macularius. The sequence goes on along the minus strand of NC_072793.1, from coordinate 98,858,301 downwards.
TCTTGTTTCAGAGCTCATGAAAGCAACAACAACCTAAAAAACAAACAAGAGACAAAATAATTTACAAGGCTACTCTATGTAAGACTATGGATACTTACCAGTCTTACCCTGTGGAAGTGGACTTTCCACCAGTTGGACTAAAAGACTTTCCACCAGTTGGACTTCTATTGGTATGAAAGTATTTTTGTAGTCTATTTATTGTGGATATATTTTTTTAATCTATTTACTGTATTTACAGATACTTATTGTTGGATAGACTATATGTAATTGGTTGGTAAAGTTATTAGGTTTATGAAATGTGGGATAAAGTTTAATGTATATTACATATATTTATTAAGCACCATTAGCACTAGGGTTGCCAGGCCCCTTCAACCTCCCGGCGGGGGGATTGGGGCCTGGCACTCACCTTCGGGGGGGGCGCTCCTGCAAGCGCCATGACATCACTTCCAGGAAGTGACGTCATTACACAGCGTGTGCCCCCCCCCTGAGCACACCCACACTCTGCAGGGGCTTGGATCAGGGCCATTGCAGAGGGTAGGAGCACTCCTGACCTCCGCAGTGGCCCAAAACGGACCTGATCCATGCCAAAATGGGCTCGTTTCGAGCCATTTCGGCACAGATTGGGCCTGTTTTGAGCCACTGCAGAGCTCAGGAGCGCTCCTGCCCACCACAACGCCGAAAATGGCCTCATTTGGGCATGGATTGGGCCCATTTTGAGCTGCTGCGGAGTGCAAGAGTGCTCCCGTGCTCCGCAGCAGCCCCGATCCCAGCCAAACTGGGCCAATCCAGGTGGCTGGTGCGCATGGGAGTGCACAGCTCCACGGGGGAGTGCGCACAGAAGATGTGCATGCCCCCGCCAGCCAGGTAAGTGGGAGTGGGGTGTGAGGGGCGGGGGCAGGGCATCCCCCGCCCCCACCGGGGGTATGGTATCCCTAATTAGCACTTATGCTCTTTAGAGATACATTAAAAAAACAAAATATTTCTTCTAAAAACCATGGGTGACTTTTCCCTTCAACCTCTGGGTGATGTGTAGTTTTGGCTAGTGGTTCTTGTTTACCTGGAGGAGCCCTTCTAGTTAGTGAGTCTATGTGTTCTGCCAGAAGCAGGGGTTCTTCTGAGGATTTGGGAGGTGAAGGAAACTCACTTGAGGTAAGACACTCTGGCAAGATAAGTAGGTCTTTAATTGAGTAAAGCAAACACACAACAGTCCCTTGCCACAAAATAAACAAAACAACAGTCCCTTAACTTACAGCCCCCAGAACACCCCTGAGTAGCTCGAGAGCAGGCAGGCTTCAATGCAAGTTCCAGTGCAGACAGCCTGACTAGACCTCTTCTTCCTGATATTATATACTAGTCCTCTGCTTACCAGGCACAACTTCCAGGATCAGCTGCACCTGAAAATCTTTTAGGTCATGCTGGCCTGGGGCTTTCTGCACCTAGCACTCCGGCAGCCCCTTTAACCCTTCCTTAGAAGATAACAAGAAAGAAGTAAACCTGCACCTACTTGTAGCTAGGGTATCTAGTATTGGTATGCTTGAAGCTGGAATTGGATCACCTGACAATACCATTCCCTAATCCTCCTTCGGGTTCTTCTGCAATGGCATTACATGGCGTGGGCCTAATGCCTGCTTGCTGCTGCTGGGTGAAACCCCCTCACCTCTGCAGGAGTATACCGCATACCCTGCAACTGTGGACAAGTTTACATCGGGACCACACAGCGTAGCATCCAGACAAGAATAAAAGAACATGAAAGACACTGCAGACTTGGCCATCCGGAAAAATCAGCAGTGGCTGAACATAGCCTAACTCAAACAGGACACAGTATCCTATTCCAGGACACTAAAATACTGGACAACACTTCCAACTACTTTGTCAGATTGCACAGTGAAGCCATCGAAATTCATAAGCATAAGCACAATTTCAACAGGAAAGAAGAGACCTTAAGAATGAATAGAGCATGGTTTCCAGTCCTGAAAAACACCAGGCTAACAAAATACTCTATATCCGACAATAGCCCTGCAGAGAAGATTAGCACATCAAGCACCAATCCATATGCAAAAGAACCTCCTCAGGATACAGTGAAGCCTCCCTCCATTAGCGTTCCACACCCTGGGAAACTCTTACAGGATGACTCAGCCCAACTCCCACCTTCCTGAGTAGATATAAATGACCTGCCAACATCTTTTCCTCACTGTGACACTGAGAGATCTCTGTCTTTTGGTGCTACACCTCTGAAGATGCCAGTCACAGCTGCTGGAGAAACGTCAGGAACTACAATGCCAAGACCACGGCTATACAGCCCGGAAAATCCACAACAACCATTGTTCCCCGGCCGTGAAAGCCTTCGACAATACATCATTATAATGTAGTTTCCCAGATTTGATTCATCATTCCAAAAGCTGCTTTAATGAAACAAAACAGTAATTTCCAGGTGTATTTCAGGCTCTTTGGGGTTTTTTTGCACACCACTACTTCTCTATGCAACAGTCAGTCCTGGGACTGGGATTCAGCTGAGACTGAGCTCTTCCAAGAGTCTGTGTCTCTTTGTATTTCCCACCTTCTGTTTCTTCTGATTCTTTTCTCACCTCACCACTCCCTCTCCAGAATGCAAAATGGAGGAGGGCAATTTCACCTCTGGAACTTTAGGATTAAAAAGCAAAAAATTGACAGTAAACCACCAATGGCTCATTTACTGTTGACGGCAAGTCAATCAAATCCCGCTTTCCCACTGTTTCCTGGCTTTCCCATCTGTGTGAATTCATGACCCGGTTTTTGATATGTTCCACGCTGTTACATTTTCCCCCTCAGAGTTTAATTGCTTCTGTTTCACATTTGGGTGCTGAAAAAAACTTGACAGAAGCTGCACAATTCCCTCCAGCTACAGCTCCTATTTATATTGCTGTAAACTATGTTTGCAGTGATATGATTAGTAATAAAGGGGAGAAAATTAAACAGGAATTAGCTGCTCTTTATATAGATTTTGGTTGCCTCCCAAATTCTCCTTCTAATATTGTGGGAGACAAACACATTGGAAAAAAAACATTATATTATCCATCTCATTCCCTTGCAAGGGCAGAACACAGTTGGCTTATAGAGGACATGCTGGATGCTCATCCAATAGTGTGCCTGATGTCGGCCAAAAGATTGTGCTAAACCTTGACTCAGGTCTAATGCCAGGTCTTAAGACTGAACATTTTCCAATTGTGATAAGAGTTGTGAGGACTAAAGGACAGTCTGTGTGCCCCAGTGTGATAATTTCATGTACTCCATAAAATGTTCCTGCCTATACCCATAAAATGAGTCCACCTAGCCTTGTAAAATCTCTCCCTCCACAGCAGCTGTTCTCAAGGACACCTTTAGAACCTTTATGCAGAGATGTCCTGGTTCCTATCAGTATAGCCAATGTGATAAAGCTGTGGAGATGCACAGAACCTGCCTTCCATGGTTGATTTGTTCCGTGATGGATGTATTTCACACATGCAAAAGGATGCGATATATGGGACAAAATCTCATATCAAACAGCAGCTGAAGTCAGTTCTGACAGCATCTATCAAATATTTGGAAGGCAGGAAATGTACCTCAGTCATGTTTCTTTCCCCTCTTATATTCTAACAGACAACTGGAATTTTCAGACCGAGCACTGTGAACCATTTATGGGTACACAACATATCAGCCACAGGCTGTAGGTTGTCTACAAAAACATGAATATATAACAGTAAAACTGGACAGGACTAAATAGTACATGCAACATGGAAAGCTGACTTTCAACAGATATAGTATCTAACATGCAATGCAGGAAATATGTATATACATGCATTTATTATACTTACATAGTTTACAAAATTTATGCCTCACATTTTTGCCCTCAGAATGACCACACAAGTGGCTTACAAATTAAAACAGATAATACAATCAGATCTTAAAAACAAGTATCTTTAGAACAGTTAAAATTAGATCCAAAATACATTAAACACGTAAAAACAACGTTTAAAACATTGCGCAGGAAGGAAGGATCACTGAGGGAATGCCAAATGAGACAAAGAAGTCTTCACTCACTGGTGGAAGATAGCAACAGAAAGGGACAAACGAGTCTCCCTGGAGAGAGAGTTCCAGAGTTTTGGTGCCACTTGTCAAGGGCCCAAGACAAAACTGTAGATTCATATAGCACTTCATATCATCATTTTCCATACAGAAACTTTTAGTTGAGGTTTTCTCAAGTTAGGAAGCAGTCCTAAATATGTCTGCTCAGACATAAGCTCCATGTTATTCAATGAGGCTTACTCCCAGAAAAGTGTTCTTAGGATTGTAGCTGTAGTCCTATATTAATAATTATTTTTATTATTTAGGTTTCTAAGCCCACCTTTTCACAAAGTTCTTATTTTTACTAGAATCAATAATTGTATTGACATTTTAATCTACATAAACGAGTTCCAGAATCCAGAGTCATTCTCATGGTGCTCACTTGCAAATGTGTCATCGCACATCCCTTAGTACTGTCCTGCAAGAGACCCGAACTAAATGTTTCTGATGCTTGCCCTTTGGGAATAGTGCAGAACTTCTCTTCATCACTTCAATGTTATGTTTTTATGTTTCTAGCCTGCAGGACTCCAATTTCTATCCTATATAAACTAAGGTAGAGGAAGTAGTATAAATGGAATGAGGATTGTAAAAAGCAAACAGAAATAGAAAAGAGAATATACTTTTGGAAAGAGGTTTAAACTATACCAGATGGGAGAGCCCTGTGATTATTTTGATTTTTAAAAATGAATCTGCAGCTCTATAAAGCTCTTTGAAGAGCAAATAAAAGAGGGTAGCCAGTCCACTTCACGCCCCCCCCCTCACTTTGGGGGGGGGAGTTTCAGGAGGCTGCCTGGAACCTGTGACAAAATGGCACACGTGCACTCTGAGAACCTTCTGCTGACTTCACTTCTGGTTTAAAATGCAAGCAACAGGGGCTCAACCAGGCCAAAGCAGCCCAAGACAGCAATTTCACTCTCATTGCTACTGTTTTAAACTGAAAGTGATCCAGCGGAAGGACCCAGGAGAGCATGCACAAAGGACGCATGCAAAGAAAAAGGACCAGTGTACGCACACATGCCCGCACACCAGCTTAGGCAGCACCCCCTTGTTTGAAGGTAAGGGGCATGGCAATCCTAAGGGGAGAGGAGTGCTTATTGTTTGCCTCCTGTACCTATTCCACAATTTAAATAGCTGCTCTGAAGCTGCAATTAGATCAGTGGGAGAGTTCTAATGCAACTGGGGGCCCACATACTTTTATTTTTTATTTTTCATCAGTGTTATAGCTCTTCTTTCTATTCTCAAAGTGAGTTACAACAAATTAAAAAGAAATAAAATCCACCAAGTATAATGCAAAGTCAAAAACAGTTTAGTAACAAAATGTTGATTTTTAAAAGTCTGACCTGTTAATAGCCAGAATGGCAACAGTTTGGTGAAGTGGTTAAAAGTGGCAGGACTCTAATTTGGAGAACCAGGTTTGTTCCTCACTCCTCCACTTGAAGCCAATGGGTGACCTTGGGTCAATCACAGCTCTTCCAGAGTTCTCTCAGCCCCACTCACCTCGCAGGGTGATTGTTGGAGGGATAATAATAACATACTTTGTAAACCATTCGGAATGGGCGTTAAGTTGTCCTGAAGGGCAGTATCTAAATCAAATGTTGTTGTTATGATCATGATCATTAACATCAAATAATTTACCAAAGCAGCAATCCCATAATTCAGCAAAACAACTTTTAAAGTCACAAATTGTAAAAGGGCTACCTTACGCAACTGACAAAAGTCCAGTAGGAATGACCCTTCACAAACTTTCCTTGGGAGGGCATCTTAAAAGTATGGCTCTGCTGCTAAGAATACCGTCCCTTGTGACAACCAAATATAATTCAGAGAGTACTAGGGAGCACACAGAAAAGGACCTTTCAGGATGATCTAGATACTAGAGCATGTCTAGGAGGAAGAAGACTACCCTTGAGATACGGTTGTCCCAGACTGTTTAGGGCTCAATCTTCACAGCTAGGATTTTGAATTCAACCTGGAAATTAACTGGCAACCAATATAGCTGAAACAGAATTGGAGTACCATACTCCAGCCAGTCTCCATCAACTATATATCTGGATGCTATATTCTGCTATCATTTCCAAACACTCTTCAAAAGCCCCTGTCCTGAGCCTGGTCTGATGATCGCCTCAGGAGTTGGTTGCTTAACCATCTGGCCTGTAAGGAGCTTGGGACACACGCCCAGTGCAAATAAGCTGAGGGGTGATCTGGCTCAGCTGCATCTGCCCGCAGGTGTTGAGGCTCAGGGAGTTCTGCCCTGGCCCTGGCCCTGGCCCTGGCCCTGGCCCTGGCCCTGGCCCTGGCCCTGGCCCTGGCCCTGGCCCTGGCCCTGGCCCTGGCCCTGGCCCTGCAAGGAAGCATCACCATCAGAGCCTGAGTCTGCAGGGAGATTGTGTGCTGCCCAACCTTGCACTTTGCCTCCTCTGTGCTATGTCTGCCTGGATCCTTTGCCACCTTCACTCCCTCAGCATGGGACCCAGTTGGCGGCCTCTGAAGCAGGCAGCTTGGATGTGCTTGCAGGAGGCAAGGATTCGCTTGCATGTTCTGGTGGGGTGGGCTCAGGTGCTGCTGGGGCATGGTCGGCCAGGGCATCACTCGCAGGTTCTGGCAATGTCGCCTCTGGCACATGGTCAGCCAGAGCCTCTGCAGCACCAGGCCTGTCCTGACCCTGCTAGTCCTCAGGCTCTTCCTCTGAGTCCTCCAGGTCTGAGTCACTGGCCTGGTCAGAGGGCTGTTTGGAGGTCATGATGACAGCCCCATTTAGAGCATGACAAGTGGAGGACCTGCAGGGACTTGCAAGGGAAATCTCATTTTCCCCTCTCCACCATGTCCTCTTTCTCTATGGTGCCCCCCATAGCCTCTCACCATTTTCCTGCTTCTCTCCTTCCCACCTACCTGCCCCTTGTCTTCACTTTCCTCCAAAGGACCCTAGCCATTGGAAGATGCTACTGCTTCGAATTTAGACTGGGTTTTGTATTTATTACATAGAAATTACTTAATTAGCCTGAAGAAAGAGAAACCCTCTGAAACGAGCAAAGGAAAGGGGGCCGGCATGGCTCGTCGCTAAGCTAATTTATTGCTCCTTCAGCCGACTGCTCGCTACTGACTTTCAGTCAGCACCTCGGCGTCTTTCATGTGTCAGACTTGTTGGTGCGAACCTGGACTGTTTACAATACAGAAAGTAAACCGCTAAGTTACTCTACTGCTTTAACAGCCGACTGCCTGCTGTGGATTTCTGGCCAGCATCTCGGCATGTTGCAACTTGCCTACTTCATTCACGTGTTGGACTTATTTTGTGAACCTTCACTGTTCTTATTTATTGAATACACTGTTTAGCACTTAATTTACTATAAAAATAACTGTATGGTTTGCAATTGTTTTGTTTTGTGTCCATTGGGGTCCTTCCTTGAGCCATAGGGCTCCCATTGTTGGGTTGTTCACTTTCCTCCCCCCAGAAGCCTCTCCCCTACAGCCCAGTTGCATGGTGGGGAAACTGCAATGTCTTGTGGGAGGTATTTCACTTTTCCCTATTTCCCCTTCTCTACATTATATGTGCTTTCCCTTCTCCTGGCAGCCTCCATATGTACACCTTTCTGTACATCCTTCTCTCTTTCAAGCCCACTAAACACCTTTCCATTAATCTGCCCCTCATTGTCATTTATATTTATTAATTTGCTTCATTTATATACTGCCTTTCTCCACATGGGGACCGAAAGCACCTTACATCATTCTCCTTGCTTCTGTATCATCTTCACAGCAACCCTGAGAGGTAGGTTAGGTTGATAGTGTGACTGAATCAAAGTTACCCACTGAGCTTCCACAGCAGTGTAGCGATTCTAACCTGGGTATCCACATCCTACTCTGAAACTCTAACTGCTACACTACACTGTCATTTGTGGAGGCAGGGGTTGCTGTTGAACAGTAACAAGCAACTGGGCATGGGTGAGTCATGCAAGTTGTATGGAGTGCTTCTGGGCCAGGCCGCAATGAGTCATCCTTCAAAGGCCCCAATACCCCTAGAAAGCCCCTTTCTCCACGTTTTGCTGACAGAAACCAAGCCTGGAATACTGGCTAAACTATTATGCTTGCCTAGCAACAGTCACTGAGAGCATCTAGTTAAAGCTGCAAGGGCTCCTTTGATCATTTGGGGTTTTTTGTGTGTGTTAAATTCCCAATGTATTATTATTATTTTTTTAGAGTTCAGACTTTTTACAAATCTGAAGCATTTTTTAGGTGTGTAAGAAGATCTATCTTGTCTGTGTATGGCTACAGTCTACAGATTTGAGTAGCCATAGATGAGGGCCAGTTGGCTTAGTATGTAAGATACATTGAACTATTCTGGACATCAATAAAGCTCAAATAAGTTGTGCTTTCAATCAGTGAATGTTTATGGTATATTTCCATTTTGTTCTTGCTTTGTGTTCCTTTCCCCGTCTTTTTGTAAATGTAGAATATCCCAAGTCAGCCAATTGAAGGAATTAGGAATTAACTCAAAAGCAAATGCACAGAAGAAAGAAGTTAATGTGGTCCTGCACCAGTCAAGAAGACATTGTATGGTTTAAGGATTAGGCAGTACTTCCAGATGGACTTCAAATACATCTTAAACACAGCACCTTGCAATCAAACTAGGAAGTCTGAAAGTGTCTGTGGCTTTAAGGAAGATTTATTTGAAAGGGAATTGGTGACAGTATCTTGACTATAACTGCTGAAGATTAAAGAGGTTGTGTCACTAGTTCCTGAAGAACCTGAGGCATTGATGACTCCTTAGAACACTGAGGCTACCTACAAAAGATTGTGATTTGTATATTCCTTCAGGACATACTTCCTGTCAAAGACTCTATTTCCCATCAATTGCCAGAAAATTGGGGTGGGGCAGTGTCCTCCTAGATAAGCTGGAAACAGCACTTTAAATTTTCTCATTTTAGATGGTGAGAGCGGACAACAACACAGTAAAACAATAGATAGAAACACAATCAGCTGGAAACTGTAATGTTTTCATATTGAAATTATTACAACTTGGCTTCATTTTGGAAAAATAAATAGTAGAGAGAATAAAACTCCGAGTGCATTTCTTCTTACACTGTCTGATTTTCAAATACATCTATGCTCCCTTCTAGAAATGCCGTTTCTATACTCCCTTGCAGTGAACAATGGGGTTCTCTTTGCTGTCATATAACACCTGGCAGAGAGCCTACGAAGCACCAAACAAGTACCCAATAAAGATTCAGCAGAGTTCTCAGGGAGGATATGCAAATAAGGTGGGTTTTTGTACATTGTCAGCAACACCATTTTAGTCTTGCCTATTTTCTCTGGCAAATTTCCCATTGTTGTATATTTCTTTTTACAGTCTTTTAATGTCATTTTTATGCCATTGACATTAAGATGCCTAGGCAACCATTTTGTGACAATATTTCTGTTGAATTTTGTGAATATAGTTGGAGAAAAGATGTCTGTGGTTCTTTAAAGTGTGGAGAAATAATAAAAAAGAAATTGAACTTTTGAATCAAGCCAGAGTTGTCATGAAATAGAGTTCCTTATGTTTGCTATTAGGGCTGTCCTAAACAGTTACAACCTTCTAAGGCGATTAGAAGAGTAGAAGAGTAGGTATGCATAGACATGCCTGACAAAGACTTGAATTCGAAGGACTGCTCAGGCAACCTAAGGGGAAAACCCTACTACTCCTAAAAGTAGGTAGTCTGGCTTCCATTACCTCCATGGGATCATGTAATATACAGAACTACTTTCCATAACATCCTGCCTGTCATAATAACAGGAATGTTGCTTGTTGCGTCACATAGGCTTGTCTGGAACTCTGGTGTGCAGAGGGAGAAACAGCAAGGGACAATCTAAAGCAAAAAAAAGATTGTAGGGAAAGGGCCAAGCACCCCCACTCCTCATTGTACCATTTCTAATTTCACCTTCCTGAAGCTGCATTCACATTTCAAAAGAGGCCAACAAAGCTCCTTTTCTGTTTTAAAATTTCCATTGTGGAAATTTTACATGCATTTTCATACAAAGTGTAAACTGATCTTAAATAATAATTTGCTTCAGGTTTCTAACTAGGCCACTGGTGTCAGAGAGTTTGGTTATTCCAGAGGTGTAAGACTGTTTTATTAAAATGGGTGGGTCCAATTGTATTCTGGTATAATACATTGCCCCAGGCTACACTTAGATAATAAAAGAGGATACCATTATAGCAATTCCTAGACTAATGACAGATTCTTGCAACAGTATCTACTAATGAGTAGCATTTGACCCCAGAGTGGAATATAGTCACATGCTGTACTGACCAGATTTTAAAGGAGTTGCATCACTGTAATCCATGGGTGCAGATCCATGACTGACAGTTTCGCACTGTCATTTTTATTCTGTCACTGAGCATGTAACCAGGATTTTAAAACTTAATTCCCATCAATACAGTTTAATCTGCCTACGTTGTCTATCATAAAATGAAAGGTGGGATATTTTTGAACAGTCTCTAATCTGAGAAACCAATAATATTACAGAGGTCTCTTGCTGATAAAAGGCTTTTCCACTTATTCCATGCTTGACCCTGGGTAAACTACTCATCTGCTTGGTCTTTTGCTATACTGTATACACCACAGATTGACACAAACCTTAATTAATATTTATTTTTAAAGTGACCAAGCTCCTTACAATACAAGCACTCTAAGAGTGTTAGTAGTTACTAAAATGCATCAGCCAGTCTGTTGCCAAGAAATTAGTAAACTCTGAAGACTGATGCATGAACAGGCTCTGTCACCGACCCCTATTTCTGCTTTTATGTGCCACACACCTGAGCACATCAGCTGTAGAAGCAAGCACAATCAAAGGTTATTAGCTAATAAGGACTAATCTCCTAAAAACACAGTCTCTTCAAAAGCAGTTCTCAAAAATATTAGTTGCAGCATTGTTATTAATAATGTGTGTAGCTTTTTGCAGTGAAGTGCTTCGCATAAGCCTTCATCTCACTTACACTGCAACCAAATGCACAGCCTCAAGCAGGTATCTGAAGAGGCAGCACATACATTTTCTAAATAATAATAAATGTTTCCTCAGACATTCCAATTTGTTCGATGAGGCTTGTTTCAAAACAAGCAAGCATAAGATTATCCCTCAATGAGCTGCATTGCTGACATCTCCCACATCCAACCCATACCATAGTTACTGCCCTGTGCATTTTCATTTATACTCTACAGCAGAGAACAGATATGATTTAATTCCTTTTCCATAGTAGTCTTAAACCACTAATTTGCACTTGACAAGAAGCCAAAAGTTCTTGAAGGGTGTTTTGGATGCACTCTTTATTAGCCAATTATCGCACAGTCTCCAAAGCTTTCAACAAACTCAGTCTAGCATGGAAGATGGCCCCCTACCTTGATACAGCCAATCTGGCCACCTGGATCCATGCCATGCTAACATCAAGACTTGACTACTGTAATGCACAGTAAATAGGTCTTTCCTCTAAATTAACCTGGAGACTCCAGTTGGTGCAGAATGTTGCAGTTTGGTTATTATTGGGAGCTATGAGCAGCATTAATATCACTCCCATTCTGCAGTCACTTCATTGGTTACCTATCAACTACCAGGCTCAATTCAAGGTAATGGCTATCATAAAAAAAAGTTCTTCATGATCTTGGTCCATCTTATCTACAGGCCACCTCTCTCTCTATGTTTCACCATAGCAGCTTCACTCATCTGACAGGGCCTTCTGCAGGTAACAGCTTGCAAATGGGCAAAATCAATAGCTGCCAGTACACATCCATTCTGTGTGGTGGCCCCCATCTTATGGAATGGCCTACCTGAAGATGTCAGAGAAGCTCCTGTTCTTCTGGGTTTCCACAAATGATGCAAAACTAAGTTATTCAAAAGACCTTTTTACTCAGATAGGAGGGCTGTATTTAAGGAAGTGATCTCAAAGATATGTATCAGTAAAGGGATAGGATTTTATTACTAAGTACTGTCTGTTGCTGTGAATATGATCCTACTGGATAGTTCCTATGTTTTTTAATATGTTCAGTCTTAAAACTGCTTATGCTCTGCTTTAGCATTTCTTCAACTCTGTTCTGGATTCTGGCTAGTTTTAAATTTTTGCAAATTTATATTTATATACTCTGTTACATTGTTTATTGAAATGTCTTTGAAATTGACTGTACCAACTCATACTGTGTAATCTGCCTTGAGTCTCAATGAGAAAGGTGGACTATAAATAATGTAAATAATAAAAAATAAGTAAATAAAATGAATAGGGAAAAGGTAACAAGAAAGAACTGCTCAAATCAATTATTCCATTAAAGCATTCTTTGTTTAAAAATCTGTGTTTATATTTTACTGTATTACAAACAGAATAAATATTTTAAGTTTAAAATTTCAACATCAAATATATTGCTCCCTAGATGGAAAATGTACCATGTTCATTTTTGTTGTTAATAACAACAACAATAAACAAAAACAGCAACACTATTTATCAAACATAAGAAAAATTGTTAATTCAGTTATTACTTCCTTAGCACACATAGCCAAGCAATGTTTAGATGGATAGAAATCCCTATTGGTTTTTAATTGGACCTATTTCCAATGCAACCAAAGGGACCAATAAAAATTCCTGTTCTAGCAGGAAGGATGGGATTTTATCATATGGTGCCAGTATGATTTCTGCAGTGGATCAAATGGCATTCGGGGAGGGGTGTCTGTTAGAAGTCATGAAAAGAGCATAGAAGGAGAGTCAACCCTCTCCCCACCCATGCCACAATCCCTATCCATCACAGCCTCCCATGTCTGCTATTTACAAAAACAAAAAATACACTGGAGATCTAATCAAGACGAATCCTCCAGCATAGAATCTGTTTTAACCCTTACTTGTGCTAGAAAACCTTGGCGCCCGCTGCTCCCCAAAGCTAAGACTTACACACAGCTCTTACCTCAGGCCAAACTGCACATGATATTGTCAGATATAATTTGTCCTCAGTGGTGTTGTGTTTGTGTTTTTCGTTGGCTAAACACAGCTGTGGAAAAGGAAAGAGGAAAACTAGCGTGCAAAGGAAGGGGTTCTTACCCCTATTCCTTTTTGGCGTTTTTCTTCTAAAATTCCCCCACCCACATGCACACTGTTACTTTTTGCCCATCAACATGAATGACAGAGGCAAAGGCGCCACATCCATGCCCCATAGCCTTTATTTTGGAATGGACAGATTGAAAGTGAATCTGGTAGGCAGTCTGATGAGCCCCCTGCCTGTACCTCGTTGACTGTCAACCTTTTATTCTAAGAAAGGGAGAATCTGGAAAACCCATGTGCTTGATGGGGACTAGGTGAGGTCACTTAGCCATGGATGATTAATAGAAAGATGGCCTAACATTTAGCAATGTGAGGCAAAGCAGTGATGAAGGCAGGCAAGACACGGTTTAGGGAGGCACAGCCAAGTGAAGCCAAGGCAACATCATGAAGAACAGGTAAAAAGGGACAAGCTGAGTCTTCCCTTCTGCTAATGAAATATACAATTCTGTAGATTTCTAATGTAGCTTCTGTTCCCCTGGATTCTCAGCTGTGATCTATATGTTAGAGATAAAACATTCCCTCTTTTTAGGAAAAGCATTCAGACTTGTGGATGAGAAGTATTATTAACTTATTTATCATCAGGTTTAAACTGCCGTTCCTCACCTTCAGCTCTACACAAACGCTCAGCTTCTTTAGGAAGGGCAATTTCATTTTTATTATAGCTTTCACATAAAAATGACTTTAAAATGCTATTCCTTAGGAAATTCTTCTGTACAGCTCAGGTTGCTAGGGAGGCTGTAGGAAGGAGGGTGGTTGGTTTTCTCTCAAGCTTACTGGTTCACTGTTCTCTGATCCTTTTCGTTTGTTAGGGATGTGGAAGAAGTTCTGTCCCCCTTTCTTCTTTATTGGCAAAGGCATCTGAGTGAGTATTACTATGGATCTGTGTTCAACAATATTGCATAGCCTGCACATTGAAATCATATATATTTTTCAGCTTCTGATGTAGAAAAACACATTGTTAGATGGTCCGCCTTCATACCAAAGTATGTAGCAAAGAGATGATTTCCTTATTATGGCATCTCAAACATCAGTTAATATGAATCAACACTCAAGGTGGTTTACAATGTAAAAAGCTCAACAATCAAGAACTACATGGGGGACAATTTAAGTCACAGTTAAAAGGCTATCAATAATTAAGCAGATTAAACTAACCAAAAACTGGCCTAAAAGCATGGGACTGCAATCTTGGGGCTGTGGGGCCAATCTTACATTTCTTAGGATTACGTGTAAATATGCCCTGGTGGCTTCATCCCTACTGAAATAGCCCCAATATGGTTCTGTACCTATGGGAATATATTGTCAAAATCATGGGGGGGGGGGTTGCTAGGAGTGGAGAGGCCCTCCAAGGAGTTCTTCAGCCTCCACATGCTCCCTCCTTCTCTTGCTCCTAACAGTGCTGGGCCAGTCAGTGGCCTTGTTGGCTGCCACCACTTTGGGTTCTAGGTAAGATAAAACAACTGTTTTATTAAACAAAAAACAAAGCAATAATCAAACAGGTGGGTAGGGGAGTTGTAAATGGGCAGAAGGTTTAAGACTTGGTATGTTTCCAACTAGTAGGGCAAAAGTTATGGTCAAATATAGTTGCCAACCTGAAGGTGGGGGCTGGAGTTCTCCTGAAATTACAACTGATTTCCAGATATCAGTTCCCATGGAGAAAATGGCAGTTTTCGAGTGTGGACTCTATGCCATCACATCCCTGCTGAGCCCTTTCCCCTTGCCTAAACTCTGGTCTCCCCAAACTCTTCCCCCAAAGCTCCAGGAACTTCCCAGCTCAGTGTTGGTAACCCTAAAGGAGCTAAATAGCAAAGGGAACCCCCTAACCAGAGAGAATGATCATGAATAGCTGATCCACAGAAATATACCATGAACTGAAATTAGTAATTTTTAAAATTAGTATATTATATTGCCAGTGCAATGAAGAATAAAAAAAGTGCTCACAATAATTGACAAGCTATTCCACAGTATACATCTACTCATACCCAATAAATACATGAATAGCATATATCCAATAAATACGTATATACAATAAATACAATGATTAACGGCTGCAAAATTCATGTGTGTATGATGTTACTCTTTTTTCTTATATATTGCAGGTACACCAGGATGGAAATCTCTTTGCAGTATTCTCATTCTTGAAGATAAGTATAGCTCTTGCCAAAGTTCCAAGTCCAAGTTAATAATTTATTCTCCTACTTGCATTACACCTTTTATTTTTTGCCCTCTTTTCTTGTACTATGTCTTTAAGACTTACATGAGCAGTTAATTGCTTTGGTCTTTAAAATGGAAGAGATAATGGTTTGTGGTAGATGTATACTGTGGAATATCCTGTCAATGATTTATTGTGAGCACATTAGCACTTTATTCTTCTTCATTGCACTGACAATATAATATATTCATTAAAAATTTTACTATTTTCAGTTCATAGTATATTTCTGCGGATCAGCTATTCGTGATCATTCTCCCCAGTCAGGGAGTTCCCTTTGCTATTTGGCTTCAGTATCGGCCTGGGGTGCCTCTTTATGGCAGCTTGAAACCTAAAGGAGCTGGAAAGAAAACAATGACATTTCCCTAATGAGGCTACCTCACTTCCATGCCTCCTCCTTCCAGCACCAATCACACCCTCCTAGGGCCAGGGATCATCTCTCACTAATAATAGCATTTCTGCCACCCAAGTCCTGGAAGAAAAGCCCCTCTTTGAGAAAGCTTTATACTAACTTTCCCAGTGCCCTCACTCCTCTGCAGCCATTGGTCTACCTTTCTCCTCCAATTCCACCAGGTTCAGGCTTGGATAATATCAGTGAAATGTAAACACAAAGGGAAAATTTACAGCAAGGCCCTAGGCCTTTGTGTGGCCTGCAGGCCACTCCATGTACTAGGCTTGAGTTTAGGAAATAGAAGACATCATATAATTGGTGGCACAGGAACCCAGATTCATGACAGTCTGATTTCAATGGTAGTTCATTAGCACTGATGTGGCTTCAGGGACTTGTAATCTCTCTAGTACATTTCTGCCCCCCATTCCAGAAACTTAGAATGATTTGTGTAGTTTTCGCTTCCCCATTTTATCCTCGTGACAATCCTATGAGGTAGATTAGGCTGAGAGACTAATATCCTGAGGTTGCCAAGTGATCCATGGCCCACTGCAGATGTGAACCAGGATATCCAAGGTCTTTCTAACCACTATATCATGTTGGCTCATAAGCTACTGATGATAATGTGGTGGGGAGGGCCTTCTCCCATTTTTGCAGGAAGGAGCCAAGTGTCTCCATACATCAGTGCTGGGAGTCCTCAGTCTAATCCACTTCTACTTTGATACTATGCAATTCTACAGAGGTGATAGTGGGAGGTGCCAAGTATCATTGTGCCTTCTGTTTTATATCCTGACCTATATGCATACATATTACATATATTTAAGTATATCAGCAAGTAGCTTAAAATAAGACGAGCATCATGCTTAAGATACATTAAGCCTCTGCATCTAAATTATGATGACTAATGCGACTAGTGAGCCTTCTGGACAGCCAAGTAATCATTCTGTTTCAAGTTATATAAGAATATTGCTCATCCTGAGCATGAGTGGGGGGAGGGGGCTTGACTAAATAAGCAATACAATATGAAATGTTCATTGAGCACAAAGTCAAGCATCTCTCTGGGAGATATGGGGTTTTGGTGAATTTGACTAATCCCTCCACTTTGGGGCATCAAATGTCTTCTATAATTGCTTGGAAAGCATGCTGGTGCTACCCCCTTTGGGCTATTCTGGTGCCCTTTGCCAGCCTTAAGTTCATTTTGCATTTCTCTCTGGCTAGTTACAGTAATCTTTGCTGCAGAGCAGTTAGCTCTATTATTTGGATTTCTGAACACAGCTCTACAATCCAGCACTGAACAAATTGAAAATGATTAGTCATGTAGCACTTATTGATTTAGTAGTCTTCAGTTTAAAAATTATGTTTCCTACTATTGTTCTTTTCATATTATTACTCAAGCAAATTGTAGCATAGTCAGCTAGAAACTGGTTAACTCCTTCTTGCCACTTCAGCTTTGTGTTGTGTTTATAGCTCAGTCTTGCGCTAATGGAATAGCAGCCATAAAGTGAAAACTGTTTTCTTTTTTAGTGTATGAAATAAAAAAGGGGCTTGGGGTAAAATTCTTCAAGGATATATATTATTTTAAGAAGCTGATGACTCAGAGACTTCAATGTGTATATGCCATTGCAACCCAAAAGGGTGACAGTCAGTCTTCTGCCAATCCCATGAATGGAAAAACACTTCTTTGAGAGTGTGCTTGGAGAATATGTGAAAACCATTTAACTTCCTATTTCTAGCAAACACAAGAAGATCCACATGAAATCCAAGGTCTCTTCATGCAGTAGTTCAGTGATGCAGTACAGGAGATGTTTTCCCATGGTGGTAATGTTTGAGAGCCTAGCACCACACAAACGGGCCTAACTGAGCAGGCCTTTCTTACCTGATTGTCACCCAGCAGTCATTATAACTCACCCCCTCCCCATCTTGCTGTTATGTAATGGTCATGGAAAAGTAGCTCTTGTATGAGGGCCACTCCCAGGAGTGATATCTGTAACCAGTAATCAATATTAGTACATGTCTGAGTAAATAAAAAAGTTTATATGACTGATGCCTCAGAAGTTCTGAGTGACCTTTAAATCTTTATGACCTTTAAAACTTTAAAATATCAATCCACCTGATGCTTTTCAAGCAGCGCTAAAATATCTCCAGAAATAAGATGGGAAGCTGAAATCTGCCTCCCTTGGCTCCAGCTATGTACTTTATGTACACTTTCAGAATGGTCCAGTAGATGTGCTATACACCACAATCTTTTCATCAGCTCCTTCAAATATGAAGAGTGAAAAATCTAAAAGTGGCATTTGTACCAATACCAAGTAAGATAGAGCTAGCAGAAATTTAAAATAATGGAAATAATATTATCTTCTAGAACACTGCTGTTAATGCCTTGCTGCTGAGCTGAAGGGCTAAATCCTGAAATTTGCAGCAGTTGTCCCATCTTAGCTGGAGTTCTGAGGTTGTACTGGATGAAGCCCTCATTCATTCATTGAGCAACCAAGCAAGCTGTTACCAACTGAAGAATGTAGAGTTCTCCTAATATCCTATTGTCTCTTTTAATTCACAAAGATTTTTCAGGGAGTGTGTTACTCATAGAGTTGGAAATCGCAATGTGATTTATCTTAGACCCAGGCCAAGTCTGTTATTCTTTCTGCTTCACTTGGGGGGTTTAACCAGTCTGGTCACTCAATTCTTGAAGTCAAGCTGACACCACAAATATTTTTTCATTCTGGTAAATCAGAGCTGAGAGTTGCATACTTGAGCTTTTGCTTCTTTCTTTCTATAAATATAGATAGCACTTTGTGGACAAATCCTTTGGGCTGTTGTGCTGGCAAATGCACATGTAGTCCTGGACATTAGTTTGTAGTATTGCGCTACCAACATGAGCCCCATCATGAACCCACTCAGTGTGTTGTTGTTACCAAAGAAAAGTCTGGCTTGATACTATTGCATTGGCAGCATTCATGGTGTCGGATGGCAGAGCAAAGGGAGGCAGAGATGGAGATAAACTATGCATCTCATTAAATTCCTTTTGGCAACAACAGAATATACTTTATTTCATCCCTGCACCACAATGGATGAATTATAACAATTTGGGATTACAATGGGATTGCAGCTAAAAATGCAGCACAAAAGAACAGACTGGCACCATGTGTTGTATGTTTTCTTTTTTTGGCTCCATCACAGTAATTCACAACTGCAGCCAAACTGAGATATCTATTAATGAATGAGCACTGTGGTCAGTGTCCAGCTATTCATACCATCCATTTCCTCATGTCTTCCATTATTTGGGCACTATTGCATAAGGGAAAGAAGGAAGTAATATTTGTCTTTCTCAGACCTGTTCTGTCTTCACACAAAAGTTTGTTTAGTTGTTTTTAATGGCTCTAATTTAACCAAGCAATTCTTTCCACTAATATTTTCTCTTTCTTTTGACATTTATTTTTCTTTGTTTTTACGCAGCCTCCCAAGGGGTATAATTTACACAGTTAGCGCCATGCAATCAGAGACAATGGCAGAATTCCTGTGAGTTGAGCGATCCTGTCTCCTAATCATGTCCTTGTGCTCTGTAAAAGATTTGCAAAAAATGTCTTATTAAGAGGTGTTCAGCTTTTAGAAAGGTGTACTAATTAACATGCCACTTGTAAGCATCTGTGGCAAATGGAATCCTCTGCTTGTGCTCAAACTGATAAATATTTCTTCTGCGTTCAAGAACACACATGAAGCTGCTTTACGCTTAGTCTTGGTTTATCGAGGTCAGTATTGCCTACTCTGACGAGCAGTAGCTCTCCAGGGTCTCAAGCAGAGGTATTTCACCTCACCTGCTTCCTGATCCTTTTAAGTGGAAATGCCAGAGACTGAACATGGGACTTTCTGCATACAAAGGAGATGCTCTACCACAGAGCCAAGGTATCTCTTTGTGTCATCATTACATTTCCCTCATTTGTCTAAAAAGCTCATCATACATACTTTTACATTTCATACAAACAATGCTGAAAGCATCAGTGGTAAGGATGTCAGTTTCAAAAGTAGTGACACTGACCACTGTAATGACTATGTGAGTAGGAGTGACTCAGATGCATTATGATGGTCATGCATTAATTCAAGAATAACAAAGTATTGTGACATCTTAAAACTCACAGATGGATTCTGATATGGTGAAATGTGTTCTGGCCCATGACAGCTTATGGCACAATAACTAATATGCCACAATACAGAATGGTGTAATAGTTAATGTTAGACTAGAATCTCGGAGATTAATGTTGTCAACCTCCAGGTAGGGCCTGGCAATCTCCTGGAATGACAACTGTTCTCCAAACAACAGAAATCAGTTCTCCTGGAGGAAATGGCTGCTATGGAAGGTGGACTCTATGGAGTTATAGTCCAACCATCCCTCAGGTTCCACACACACACACACCCCACCCCCAAATCTCCAGGAATTTCCCAACCCTGAGATGGTAACTTTATGGGAGACTCAGGTTCAAATTTGCGCTCTGCCATAAAGTCAGGGGGTGATTTTGGGGCCAGCCACTCTCTCAGCATAATCCGTCTCACAGGATTGTTGTGAGGATAAAATGGAGGAGGGGAGATAAATATACATCATCATGAGCTCCCTGAAGGAAGAGTAGGATTTTAAAAAAATACTACATAACCAAATAACATTGTCAGTATTTAAGATGTTACAAATTTCTTTACTATTCTCACTGCTACAAATTTTCTACTCTTTTTTGTCAGTAAAGAACGAAAGCTTCTCCACTTGGTCATCAAAGAAGAGCTCCACCAGTTCAGTTCAAGTCCCGCACTCCCATTGCAAGCAGGGCTAATTTTTCAGCAGGAAGTTCAAATTGCCTGCAAGCAAGCTTGAGCCTTTTTGCTCAGGTACACAGCACACACAAAATTTCCCACCTGTCACCTCCCCCCCCCCACATACTCTACCATCACTCGTTTTAAATGAAGAATGAACAAAACAGTTATCCATAAATAAACTGTGTAATTCCCTCTTTTTAAAAAGTCTTACCATTTGATGGTTATCTGTAGCTCTCTGCACACATTACAGTGAACATTTGTGTTCTGTACACAGGATTTTTCTTTGTATGTACATTGAAGAACTTTTACATTATATTCAATGCACGTACTTGAAATATGCAGTTTCAGCCCCATATTTATTCAGGAACTTATCTATGGTTTTGTTTTATTTTAAAGTGAATGTATGTTGGCTCATTCTGACATACAAAGGAATAATAATAAATGCAACAATTAATGCCCAGACTGCAACAATTACTGAACAGCAACAAGGACAGCCAGACTTTCAACTTCCCATTAACATAGTACATTTAGCTGCCAGTCTCTAACTTCTAAGATCTGACATGAGGCTTCATTAAAATTACATACAAAATTAAAGGAACAGATACTAACTCAAATACTAGCAAGGCTACAATAAAGAAAAATATGCAAAGAGAAGAATATTGACCTTCACAGCTTCCATAAGAAAGAAAGATTTAGCTCCGCCATGCTCTAGTGATACTAAGTTAAAACAAGGCTATCACTTGTGAGTGTCCTGAGTATTTAAATGTGGATGCAAAAAGAAAAATCCTATGACCTGTCCTGAAGAATAATAATAACTTTCGATTTATACACCGCCCGTCAGGACAACTTAATGCCCAGCGGTTTACAAAGTATGCCATTATTATACCCACAACAAAACACACTGTGAGATGGGTGGGGCTGAGAGAGCTCCTAGAAGGTGTGACTAGCCCAAGGTCACCCAGCTGGCTTCAAGTGGAGAAGTGGGGAATCAAACCTGGCTCTCCAGATTAGAGTCCCACGCTCTTAACCACTACACCAAACTGGCTTTCAAGAAAGAGTAGATGAGATGGTGTCCCCATGAGCCTCAAGAAAGGATCTTCGATGCAGCAGATTTCATGAGAAGTTAATAAGGCAACCAGTAAGGCCACACTACGCCATTGAGGGTTACCTTTATACCCAGGCAACCCAGGCAATAATGTAAATAAGGCCAATTAATATGGATACTTGATATCTGTCTTTGTGTCAACTGGTTATCCTAAATTACTTTGGGCTAAGATTGAAAGTTGGAGTGTTTCTATATACAGAAGGAACATGAGGAGAATGTGACTGATGGACCATAAGAATTGCATAGAGACAGAAGTCTGCATACCTGGGGTTCATAGTTTGAAGTTTCCCTTTCCCTAACATTAGGTGCTAGCAATAGGGTGTGGAAGGGATGCAAAATCCTGTGAGAGCTCTTAGAAGAAGAAAGCTTACATTCTGACAGCATGAAGTACAAGAAATAATCAGAGCAATACAGTTTGCATTGATACAAATTGCTATGTATTGCAGTGTTATCATATTTGTGCTGACACCGCCCATTTGGTATATTTACAGTAGCAAAGAACCTTCCTTTCCCTTATGACCCTGGGAAAGTTATTTACTCTTTTATATCAGTGCATTGGCTACATGAAAAGATCTATGCCCAGGCTTGATCAAGACAGAATCATCTAGGTTTATATAAGGAATTTGGTATGGAGACTAATAAGTCTTACAAAATTAACAATGCTAGCTATCCATTTCGAAAAGATTAATTTTCATACCTTGGCATAGGAAGGACAGCTGTTGATGACAAAAGGGGGTATGTGAGTGATCAACCATGTCTCCAGTGAAGTCTTCTTCGCTCTGTGTACGAGGAGGGGGGTGGATAGCTCCTGCTCTTTGCTGCCAGAGCACTGAATTCCTCCATGACTGCTATGAGTCCATTGGGGGAGGGAGTGTTGGGAGAAGTCATTCCAAACATGCCCTATTTTCACTATACCCTTCTGATTACTTTCTGCACTGGGCTATCCCCTGAGGGTATCAGCTTCTAGGCACATGCATGTTGAAAATTTTCATTGTGTTCTCATATCCAGGGCTGTTGAATGAAATGCTTATTATGATTGAGTAGTTTTCCAGTGAGCAGCACCATGTTGGACTCAAAATTCATTAGTTTTTTTTTTCTTTTTCATTCTTATGATTTTTGTGGCTGTTCTCTTCAACAGGGAAGGGGAAGGGGCAGAGGGACCAATAGGAGGCTTTGGGGGCAAAATCACACAAAATTCAATCCTGCTCTGAACCATCAGCTCACCAAATGTCCAGCACACGCTAACAAGGGGATCAGAGTTAACGAACCCAAAAGTGGGCAAATGTAAGCAGCACAGGCTCTTAGTTTCATTGGCTCCTATGGTGGAAAACTGCAAGCAAACTGTTAACGGTGGGCTGTCACCCAAGCAGGAGAGCTGAGCAGCACTGGCTTGTGCCAGCCAGCAACATTTGGAAAAGAAATCCTGCCTTATGTTTACCTTTTTCTTCTTGTACTGTGATAGCAGCAATAAAATGAATAATCAGTAGAATCCCATTCTCAAAGTCCCTTTAAGAGGGCTGGACAAAAAGTTCTTGCATGCAGTTCTTGCATGAGATCTAGCACGATATCCAAATTACATTTGACTCTCAACATTCTGCACCAAACAGGGGACATCTGTTCTCTCATTCTCACCATTCACCACTTAGTCGCAGACTTGCCAACATGTCTGGGTCTCCCTCCAAAACAAATGCTCCTTCAAACACACCTCCATGTCTTTTCCAACAATGTTTTTTTGTGCACATGAACTTCACATTAGCCTTCAGTTGCATGGAGGGCATGATGATGATCCTTTTTGGAAAGGTACAATGAAGGATGCTGGAATCAAGGGAGGAGGCTGTATCATGATGCTTTTTTTCTTTATTCTGTGAATGTTGGGTGAGAGGCAGGGACCGTGGAGTACGATAGAGATAGGAGTAACTTTCATTGGGGTACAGGTTGCCATTTTACTCAGCAAGAGAAAGAGCCCAGAAAGAGTATGATTATGAAGTAGAAAATTGATTGACCACAGTGTTACACCAGCCACAGCTAGTGTGACTTTTCCTTTCAGTAGCCATGCTCTGTGACCTTCCAAGTACACTAAAGGAGGAGGAGAACAGGTGCTACTGCCTCCTCGCCCCCCGTCTTCTTTTCTGGAGGCCAATGCCACTCTATGTTTTCATAGCAATTTCCCACTTTATTTGCATAAATAATTCTCTGTGCTAGTCCTGGAGACACCCCCACCCAAACAGGCAAGATTGCAGTGCTGTACAGAGAAAGAGATAGGTGTGCCACTGGTGGCAAGCACTTTTGTCAGCTGTTGGCCATGGTTCTATGAGAGGCCATTGAACCTGTGGAGTTATGGTTGGGGGGTGGGGTGGACAGCATGAAACTGCTAGTGAATGTTGTGGATGAGAAACTGGGATCTTCTCAGTCTTCCTTGGTTAATGAGTGGAAAAGGGAGAAGGAAGGAGCCGACAAACACAGAAGCAACAAAGCACTTGGATGGGCATTAGTGGATCTGCTGCTCTTCAGTGCCTCTTCTCTTTTCCTTTATTTACTTCTACCTTTGCAGCACTGTAGGTGGGAGAAGGTGCTAGTCAACACCTTATCCCTTAAACTTAAGACCCTAACCATGAGTAAAACTGGAGATTTGACCTTGCCTATGCCAAGATATCTCCTAGGTGAAGTTAATGAGTTGCGTGCATTAAAACATCTTTCTGAAGCTCACCATTCATATCCATCCAACCCCTTATGGGTGAATTGAAATTGTCATGGGTGATTTTTTTTCCTGTGCACCAGCCCCTTCAGAGAAGTACTCCTCCTGCTGTTATGGTTGACAGGCTGCCTGCCTGCTTGTTATCTTGCAAAGACAAGCTGTACAAAAGCATTAATTTCCTCATGAGTTTATTTTCTTTGCACCTTCTTGGGCCAGATTTATACTAGTCTTTGACTGGCTTTCCTCCTCACAGTGCAAGGGGGCAGACAAATGTCTCACCCTTCCCCATATGTTAATCATGCTGCGAAGTCACATGCAGCATGAAGGAACTCGCCTACAATACAGTTTAGGGAATGAATACAAGTCACAATCATATTGTCCATGTCCGGTAATGTCCATCTGTTCCACCATGCAGTGTTCTGTGTAATGGACTGGCAGAAAGTGCAAAGATTTAGGGATCTTTCTTTCACAGTGCAGTGCAGTCCGTTTGCACCTACAGTTGTGGGAGATAATCGGCTGAATCCAGCAGCATAAGAGAGATGCATTGTTATTGGGAAAATTGGCAGGCACTGTGTGTGTTTGATTTTAAAATGGAGGGAGGCAGTAAGAAGGAAGAGAAGAGAGAAGTCCTTTTTTTTAAAGCTATTTTTTACCAAAAGTTGTTGGGAGGTTGGCAAAATCCAGCCTCCCAATGTCACAATAGTAGTACCCTGGAAGGGATTATTAAAAGCATATTAAAAAATAAATCAGAAAGGAAACAGTACTTAGATCCCTAGTTTTTATGCTAACTGAAGCTAAATCTAGACAGGTTGGGAGTGGTGCTAGTAGAGAAAACTGATAACCTGAGAGGAGATGTTTTACTAACATTGGATGTGGTACCTTTGTCACTGAGGGACCAGGCAAAAAATCTGGGAGTTCTGTTGGACCCAGCCCTGTTGATGGAGAAACAGGTGGATGCTGTTGCCAGAAACACCTTATTTTACTTACAGCTAATTCTCAAACTGATTCCCTATCTAGACTCAGCCAACCTGGCCACACTGAGCCAATTTGGTGTAGTGGTTAAGAGCGCGGGACTCCAATCTGGAGAACTGAGTTTGATTCCCCACTCCTCCACTTGAAACCAGCTGGGTGATCTTGGGTCAGTCACAGCTCTCTCAGAGCTCTCTCAGCCCCACCCACCTCACAGGGTGTTTGCTGTTGTGGGGATAATGATGACATACTTTGTAAACCGCTCTGAGTGAGTGTTAAGTTGTCCAGAAGGGTGGTATACAAATCGAATGTCATTGTTATACAAATGTAACCTTGAGGACAGATAACTGCAATGTGCTACATGTGGGGTTGACAATCTGGAAACTTCAATTAATTCAAAACGTTAGCCAATCTTTTAAATAAGACCCAATGCTGACAGCATATTACACCAGTTCTGGAGCAGTTCCATTGGCTGCCTATCTGTTTCCAGGCTCAGTTTGAATCACTGGCTTTAACCTTGAAGGTCTGCCTCTCTCTATGTCAGTTTTGATCTTTGCATCAACTTCTTCTTTTTTGTCCCTACCTATAGGAGGGAGAAGACTGTAGTGTATCTTTCCAATGATAACCTCAGTGCTTATGGGGGGGGGGAGAGAGAGAGAGAGAGAGAGAGAGAGAGAGAAGATTTCTAGCCTGCCTTCCCCATAAGCAGGCTCAGGGTGGGTCACATCTCAATCACAAATACAAGAATATAAATACATAAGTACATAAAACAACACAATAAATACATCATAAAATCCAGTATAAATACAAAAAATTACAAGATATAAAGATTTCTCCAAGATATGGCAGTCAGTATACAATAATGACCCTCAGTCACTGCAGGTAGACACAGGGAGATCTGCCAAGCTCCAAGCAGCAGAACCAAAGGAGTCAAACAAACCACAACAGGAAGGCCAGCAGGAAAGTTCGCCTGCTCCTCAACCATCAGGTTAGGCCTGGTGGAACATCTCTGTTTTACAGGCCCGATGGAACTGTAACAAGTCCTGCAGGGCCCGAGTCTCTACAGAGAGAGTGTTCCACCAGGGTCTGGCCCTGGTTGAAGCCAGGCAAACATCCTTGGAACTGGGAATCACCAGCAGATGTTGATCTGCTGAATGCAGTATCCTCTGGGGAACATATGGTGAGAGATGATCCCACAGATGTGTTGGTCCCAGTCGGCTACGGGCTTTAAAGGTTAGAACCAAGATCTTGAACCTGATCTGGAATTCAACCAGGAGCCAATGCAGCTGGTATAGCACAGGTAGGGTTGCCAGGTCCCTCAAGTCTCCCAGCGGGAGTCTCCTACCCTGTCACCGCTCCTACTGTCGTGACCGCGCGCGTGCTCCCAGCGTGCACAATGATGTCACTTCTGGGAGTGACATCATCACACAGGTGAAAAGGGCGCCCTGCATGACGATGTCACGTGCACCGGGGAGGGGCAGAGAGAGCAGGCAGCTCTCTCTCTCTCGCCGCTGTGGCCGCTGCCGCCGCCATGCCCCTTGTCCCTGCCGGCATGGGCTGCACAGGTGCAGCTGCGGCAAGAGAGAGAGCTGTGGTGGCCACAGCCTGCTCTCTCGCCGCAGCCACAGCTGCCCCTGTGCAGCTGGCGCCAGCAGGGACAGGAGTGGTGGCGGCCACAACAAGAGAGAGGACCACGGCGGCCGCAGCGGCAGCCTGTTTTTGCCACTGCCGCCTGCTCTCTCTCTGCCACTGCCGCCGCCCACTCTTGCAGCACGGGAGCGCGCCCCGCACCCAGGGCATGCTGCGCAACCCGGGGAGGGGGTGCCCCAGGGAGTGTGCCCCCCACCAGCCAGGTAAGTGGGCGTGGAAGTAGGGTGGGATCAGAGGATCCCCCACCCCGGGTGGGGGGATGGCAACCCTAAGCACAGGTTGTATGTGTGCCTTAGTTGGAGTCCCTGTAAGAACTCACGCCAATGCATTCTGGACTAGTTGCAGTTTCCAGGTCCATCTCAAGACTGCTTTTGGAAGTCTAGGCCACATCATCCTTTTTTGCTTTTCATAGGTTGTGTACAATAGGAAATTCAAGAGTTTTTGACTGTATTTTTCCCTTTTTAGGCTGTTGACTTTTAAACTGTTGAGGTTTTTACACTGGTTTTGTTTATTACTGTAAATCACTTTGAGTTCAATATTTGTGAAGAAAGGTAGTATTCAAATATTTTAACAAAAAAAATCAATAAATACACATTGGAAAGCAAAGATCTTAGTGATACACTAGTTAAAATATTCAGCATATTCTACTATTAATGATGAATTAAGTTATGAAATTAGAATAGTCTTTGCTATCATAAATCAGAAGTATATTACTTATGAGTAGTTAAAGATGCCATGTTCTAGAGGTTCCCCTATGCATGTGAGAACTTCTCTGACTTCTTCCATATGAATAGAGATGCTCCTAGGACACCAAGGGAAATGCTTGGGAATGTATTGAACAATTTCTCTCAAATAGAATGGAATTAGCAGCTCCTGTGCATTCAGAGCTCTACATCATGGCCAAATATGCAAAATCTTTAATAATGGGAATATATGAAATTATATTCTCAATACAACATTTTCTTGGTTATCAGGAAATGTCTTGAAAATTGTTACAAGTACAATAAAAATATGCCTCCCAAAACACCATATATAATAGTGGTTAAGACTAGAGCAAACGTGCATGCTTTAAAGTGTTAAAGCGTTTAGATAACACAGAAGATACATTTTTCAGAGCATCTTTGGATATCACTGTGTGTATAGAAGATAGGAAACATATTTTATATGCTTCCTGTTGTCCCTAGTTGGTTGGAAATTCACACATCCCTTCCTCACTCCCCTTATGGTGAGATACAGATTATCTCTGCACCGGGAGTAAAGTATCTCACCAAAGTGGAAAATGCACTGAAAAATTACGTTTTGGACATTAACAGAAAACTAGTGCAGAAAGCATAGATATTTGTGCTTATTTCCTATATATAAGAAATGACACTCAAAGGTTACTTATCCTATATATTGACATCAAGTTTCCATAATAACCTTATACATGGTTAGATTCTTCCTTTCCCCTGTTCAGCAACATACATATGGCACAAAGCAAATGGATCCATCATCTGTGTAAACAACCACAACTTCTCAATCCTACATTGTTACCTTGCAGAACTGTTGTACAGTTTTTTGCAATGGAAAATTCCAATGATTCGTTCACCATATGCAGAGGACAATCCTGGTAAGAAAAAACAAGGGCTA
This sequence comes from Eublepharis macularius, assembly GCF_028583425.1. Classification (NCBI taxonomy): domain Eukaryota; kingdom Metazoa; phylum Chordata; class Lepidosauria; order Squamata; family Eublepharidae; genus Eublepharis; species Eublepharis macularius. The sequence continues at coordinate 98,829,736 of NC_072793.1, read as the reverse complement.
TGTAAAGTGGCAGAAAGCATTTCTGTGTGATATATTAGAGCACTTCACACATTACAGCTTTCCTACATAGAGGAAATCTTTATGCAGGAAAAACTAGGGGTTTGCCATTTTTGTACAAATAACAATGTTCAGGCAGCCAATGTTCATTAAAAAGAATATTCAATTGGCTAATCTTCTATATATATAAAGACAAGTGTCCTGACAGACACATCAATGCCCAGCCCAAACCCCTGGACCTAGAGACATGAAATTTGGGGAGAACGTTCCTTTTGTGATGCAGAGGCTCATTAAGAAGGGATTTTAAGAAATTTGCCCCCTAAAGGGGTTAAAAGGGGTAAAATGTGTTTTCCCATAGGAATACAACTTCCCTGTGTGGCTGGGAGGCTTCTCCTCCCCTGCCAACTCAGCCACTCTGTTACCGGAAGTGGTCTCCTTGCAATAAATATGGTTTGTGGAGGGGAATTAGCACGCAAGGAAGATGGCTATATGAGAAGCGGTAACTGCAATCTATCAGCAGTGTATACTAGGTACCTTCCAAAATAGAACAAGCAAGTCTGGTGCTTAATATCAAATAATTACTTTTATTGAACACAAGAACTTCATGCACATACACACAAATTACTGGGGGAAATAATTATACACATACACACAGAGTCCTAGGAAATGTAGCCAGAAATTGGGAATAGAGAGAGAGAGTAAATATATCTACCTATCCTGGAGAAGGGGGGCCCAGTCCGTGGAGAAGATGGTAGCTTCAAATGCCAGCGTCCTTGGCCAAGGGAGCAAGAGGCTTGGGCAAACCTCAAGGGAACAACGCTTATGGATCCAGAAGCATGAACGATTTGAATGGGGCCAGAGCTCTACCTTTATAGGTAAAATGTGCCTTGAGGTGGGAGAACCCACCTAGTAGTCAGAACAAAGACTCCAGTGGTTAGTTCCTGGGTTAGACAAAAGGCTTGAGTACCTTGATTGGCAGATGCTGGGGTGTGTGAATATAAATATAAAACTAGTTCTAGCCCTGCACAAAAAGGATAGTCTGCTGATGAAGTCCACCAGAGCTAAGTTAAGTACTTTTAGGGAGGGACTGTTCTCTCCCAGGAATGACTGTCTATACTTATGAATGTCATTTGATTAGCTCCTCAATCAAGGACAGAAGATCTCATCACAGAAGAAGGGAAGGGAATGTGTTAAGTGGGGATGACTCTGCAAGACTTTTGTTGCACTGGGCACCAGTGGGGCCAGAGAGATAGTAAATCCAATCACTTCTCAATCACTCCGCATTCCTGTGCAGCATTCTATGCATGCCGTATTCTCCAGGGTGAGACGTAGCAACTGTTAGAGGCTCTCTGGTGGCAATACATTAGCCATTTTAAACTCCAGAGGCCTGTACACTGTTAATATCACAAGCAGCCATATAAAAACTGCTGTTAAAATGGCGGAGGCCAGGCTGACTGCTTACAACTATTCCCTGACTGGGCTAGCTTTAAGGTCATTTGCGTATGTGGCCTGATTGGGGATCAGCCCAACATTCTAAACAATTGCTAAGGAAGTCGTTGAAAGAGTCTTGAGGTAAAATGCACCTCCCAGTCTTCCCCTAAAAGTTCACTAGGGTTGCTAATCTCCCCGTGGTGTTGGGTTGCTAGCCTCCAGGTGGTGTCTGAAGATCTCCCAGAATTACAACTGATCTCTCCAAGTCACAGAGATCAGTTCCCCTGGAGAAAATGGCTGCTTTGGAGAGTGGACTCTAGGGAATTATACCATCCTGAGGCCCCTCCCTAAACCCCACTCTATCCAGGCTCCATCCTCAAAATCTCTAGGAATTTCCCAATCTGGACCTGGCAACCCTACTGTGAGGCCTGCCTGCTTGCACCCCCCCCCCTCTCTCTCTCTGATGGGTCTGCTGTGGAGCTCTGTGTTCTGAAGTAAAAATCAGGTCAAGGAAACTTCACATAGTTGAAGAAAGGTGGTAACTGGATTTAAAGTAAGCATGGATATCAAGCTAGTCTATATATATATAATAAGTGTCCTGACTGACTCTTCAACGCCCAGCCCAAACCCCTGGACTTAGAAACGTGAAATTTGGGGAGAACATTCCTTTCATGATATAAAGACTCACTGAGAAGGGATTTTAAGAAATTCACCCCCTAAGGGGGTAAAAAGGGGGGGAATGTGTTTTCCCATAGGAATATAGCTTCCCTGTGTGTCTGGCAGGCTGTGCCTCCCCCTGCCCCTTGCCAACTGCCAACTTGGCCATTCTCCCCTGAGGTCATTTGCATATGCGACCTGATTGGTCATCACCCTAACATTCTAAACAGTATGCAGTTGCTGTTGGGAGTCATTGAATGTGTCCTGAAGTAAAAATACACCTCCCAGTCTTCCCCTATAGGGTTGCCAATCTCCCTGTGGGGCCTAGCTTTCCTGTGTGGCTAGCAGGCTCCTGACTGCTTGCGCTCCCCTCTCTCTGATAAGTCAGCTGTGGAACTCTGTGTTCTGTGGTAAAAATCAGGTAAAGGAAACTGCAGACAGATGAAGAAAGACAGTACAAGACTCCTGAATAGGGATTTTATATAAAAGTCAGTACGGCAACTGAGTTTTTAAATGTTAATGGGGAGATGATGCACAACATTTCAATGCGAACCTCTCACATGAACCTGCCGAAGTGCCCACCACACCACCCCTCCTTCAGTCCAACTCCACATCACACCTCTCGCAGCCATCACCTTTTACTGCTGCCAGGAAGCCTTCTGGCAGACATCATGCAAGAGAAACTGATGCTAAGAGGAGGAAGCAACTTAGAGATGCTGCAAAGAAACATGCACATCCTTCTCCTGCGGTGCACCAAGCAGCAGTGACCAAGTACCAGCAAAATCATCCCGAGGTGCACAGAGTGGCAGAGTCTCTCTATGAACAAAGCAATCCTGGAAGACTAGTAGAGAGGCGTTCACTTCCATGGAACCTCAAGGCTCACTCAGGCATGGCATGTGATCCTTTGCTGCCTTCAGGCTGCCTCTTAACCTCATCCATGCAGAAACACCACTGTTCAGCATCTCAAAACAAAGCAACATGGCCCAAGTACTATGGAACAGTAAGCTCAGTGCTTAAGGGATGTTTTGAGGAACTGAGCATAACCCTCAAAGATGTCAGGGGCAATGAGAGAGCAATGGGGGGAGTCACCGTGCTGTTGGCTGGAGTCTTCTGGCAGACTCTGCCAGTAGTCCCAAGGGGAACTCGAGCTGACAAGGTTACCATGTGTCAAGGCATTGTATCTGTGGCCCCTCATCAGGAAACTCTCACTAAGAAAGAACATGAGGGTCCACTTGAGAGGTGAGGTGTCTCCTGGGGAATTCTCCGAACTCCTACTAAAAATAGGAGAGTATCCCGAGTCCAAGGGAAAGGTGACCATCCCTGCAGGCCTGGGCACAGTAGTGACAACTAGAGATGGGCACGAACAGCAATACGAACTAAAAAAAGCCATGAACAGCTCAATCAGCTGTTCACAAACAAGCTGTTCGTGAGGCTTCATTCTAAATGAACAGGTGGTCATTGCAAGCCTCGTTTGTTGCTGTTCATTGCTGTTCATCGAGCCAGACAATCTGGCATGGCAATCAATTCCCCTGGCAACCGGAGGCAGGGACTGCCTGAACTCTGTCTGAACTCCTGCTGTTGCCCTGGAAACCCCAATCTAAGCCCAATTTAGCTTGATAGGCAGGTCTTCCTTTCAAGTGTGGAGCTCCAAATTTGTTACGAGGAAGCAAAGAGCAGAGGGGAGGGGGGCTCCCAGCTCTGGTGTTGCAGACAGTGAGGGAGAGGCAGTTGCTGTTGGCATTTTGAGAGAGAGACAGGGAGAGTGCATTGGAGCTTGAATTTTCTTTGTGTGTGGTGGGATAGGAATCTACCTCTTTAAGTTCCAGGGATGCTGCTAGGCTCTACGCTATTATTTATTACTGGTACCTTTCCTGCTGCCTGCTCAGGTCAGGTTTCTGGGAGTGGTGCGGTAGGGATCTACCCCTTCAGGTTCCAGGGCTGCTGCCAGGCTCTGAGGCCAAGCTATTATTTATTATTGGTACATTTCCTGCTGCCTGCTCAGGTAGGGTTTCTGGGAGTGGTGTGATAGGGATCTTGATGGCTGGAGGAGGGCCTTCTGGTCCCCACGATCAACGAACAATGAACATGTTCATGACAGGATCATGTTCGTCAGTGTTCATTTTTCGTTGTTCATGGATGGCAATGAACAATGAACATCATGTTCATTTTTTTTCCTGTTCGTGCCCATGTCTAGTGATGACCCTAGCAGACCTAACAGCCACGATATACCCTGATATCATCACTATCATGGAGAAGTTCATGGACTGGCTGTGCAAGCATGCCATCTGAGCCCCAAGAACAACAAGGCTGCCATCATTAATGAAACACAACTCCCTCGAAAGGGCAGAAATGGAGTACAGATCTGTGGACTCAGTGGTGCAAATGGATGATGCGGTCCACAACCCTGTGGAGTTCCTCAACACACTCAACCCTCCTGGTTTCCCAGCCCACAAGCTTCTCCTCAAAGTGGGGGCTCCAATAATGCTGCTCCAGAACCTCAACCCACCCAAACTCTGCAATGGCACCAGACTACGAGTGAAAGCCCTCCACATGAACATCATTGACGCCACATTGTTCACTGGCAGTGCTTGGGGGGAGTCGGTGTTCATACCACACATACCACTCATACCATCAGATAACCTCTTCGAGTTCAAAAGACTGCAGTTCTCCTTCAAGGTCTGCTTTGCTATGACAAGTCCCAGGGTCAGACACTGAAAGTGGCAGGCATTGACTTGAGGGAGAACTGCTGCTCACATGGGCAGTTCTAAGTGTCCTGCTGCAGAATGAGGTCATCCAGCAGCCTGGTAATCCCAGCATCTGAGGGGGAAACCACCAATGAGGTCTACAAAAGTACAAAAAAAGGCTGTATGTATTTTTCACTTTATTTATTGCACTACAATCTATTCCTTTTAAAATCTTTTAAATAAATGTTACATTTCAAAATTCACTTAATCAGTTTTTTCACCATTAATGCGCTTCACTTTATTCAAACACTTTTGTGAAGCTCGGGTACTGTGCTATTATACTATAAAACCAACTCCCCCCCCCAAAAAAAACCCAGAAAACTGTTACATACCCATAAGTATTATAACTGGATTTAAAGTAGTTAAATACCATAGCGAAGCACGGGCATCAAGCACGGGCATCAAGCACGGGCACAAAAAATTAAAAAGTCATGTGACATTCAAAAGACATAAGAAAGATCTGCAGGACACCCCCTTGTTGTAAAAGTATGATGTAGAAAATGTTCAAAATCTAACAATGAAGACACACACACACACACATAGCCTTTTTATGTAATGTCTAATTGTGTGCCTCTGTGTTATTCTCAAGCAGACACCAGTCAGCAGGAAGGGGAAATTCATTTATTCCATCCTGTGGATGATTTCTAGTGATGGTTTGTTTTTTGAGGTTTAATATATAGCGCTGTTATTCTGTGTCAGTGATTTAAATGTGCTGATCATGCCACTGACAGCTTAAATGGCTCCAGCCCTCAGCCTATCTTTCTCTGTTCTCTCAGTCTGCAGTTACTCTCTGTAACAAATGAAAGGCTGACAAGTTCTTGTGAGTAACAATGGGAAGTCATAGAGTAGATGGGGTGCCTTGTAATTTGGACTGGGGGCAGGGTGTGCTGGCTCTAGCTGCCTGAAGAAAGAGAAACATTTCTCTTTCACTAAGTCCCAGGGTCAGCTTTCAGCATAAGTGACAGGGAGACATGCACTATTACCTGGACTGTTAAGAAGCTATATGTTTCTGATGCCTTGAAGAAACAGGGAACTTGATCTGAATCTCCAAGAAGGTTACATGGCTATCTGCGCAATGGCACCTGCTTTTCAGATTAGAGAATCCTGAAGGTTGTTTTTCCTCTCTTGTTCAGCAGTGACAACCTTCTGAGATCAGAGCCAGCCGTTGCTTTCTGCCTTCTCACTACCTATTCCCCAACTTCGTGCTAATGAAAGACACAACATTCTGGCAATAGATCTTCAGGGTTTGTCCTACCATTCTTCTTTACAGAGGTCATCCAGATATCTGCAGTTCCACCACAATCCTTTCAGGAAAGGACGGGGTGAGGTTGGAAGGTAGAATGGTGTGGATGGGTTGCCGCTGTGAGGACCAGGTCAAACACTGCAGGGCAATTTTGTACATGTCTGGTGAAAAGTTTATTCCACTAAGATAGGCTGTGTAAAAGCTGTCAAACAAACATCGGAGAAGTAGGATAAAGGCAAGGCAAAGTTGGACAAACATGTCACTCAGCTGGAGAAAAAAAGCTATTAAGAAATAAATAGAAATGCTTTTTCTTAGCCTTTGCCTCATGGTGGAAAGGGCTAAATCATAAAGAGAGATTAAAGTACTCAAATAGTTAAATGTGTGCTTTGCCGCCAACAGATATTTATGAACATATGCAGCTCTGTAAAAGAAAATTTTTTGTGTGTGCATGTGTGTGTAAGATTTGACAATGTTTTATTCCAGAGTGGATTAAATTGAGTAATTTATTTTAAATATGTATTTCTCATTTTTCCTAATGTTCACTTGCAAGTTATTAAAATGTCTCAAATGCATTAAAACATTAGATAATTGCTAATTAAATAATCAAAACAGTACAACAAACATATTAAAATGTTTTGGAATTACTACTGAAATAATCCAAACAGCAAATACTTAAATCCAGAAAGTATAACGTCAGTTAATCTTAAAAAATATAGCAATCAGTGGCACAAAGTTTGATAAAATTAGGATTATTTGCAGCATATTAGAATTTAACAGCTCTTTCTGACAGAATCCCCTATCCAAAGGTGACACAATCATAATCAGAACTACAAATGCCATGAATTTTGTGGCAAACGTTCAATAATTGAACCTTCTGCGTTCAGCTGTAATGATCAGACATGAGCTATCACTGGGACTGTTTAGTTTGGTACCAAATGACTTGAAACCTATGCATTGCCCCCTCCCCCTCCAAGCTGCACATGCATGAAAATGCTACTGATCCACAGAGATTAGTAGCCATTAATGTTGCTAAGGACTACTTAGATGAATACTGAACTGTAAGACTTTTTTAAAAAGATTTTATCGCAGATTTATATTATTTGTAACTGATTTAGCTGTCTATTTAAACAATTGCCTGTCAAGTGGAGCAACAGTGCAGCAAGGACAGGGAGAAAAAGAAATCAATCAGGCTGTGTGAAAAGCACACACACACACACACACAAACCCTGTATTGCACTGTTGGGAAACAATAGGGTGAAGCAACCTGGTAAACAGCCATGAGCAGGTCAATAACAGATAAATAGTCCATCAAAATACTGGCTGAGCATTCAGAACTGGCGAACAGGAAATAAGCGAAACCAGTGGGGTTTTTAGCATCTCTGATAAGAGCAGAATAACTGGAACAACAACTCAGCAGTATGAATCAACCTAGTTCAGTTGCACTAGTCTGGTGCCTTGTCTTTCACTGCAGATGTAGATGTAGACATGAAAAGGACATCCAGAAAATAAGATGAATGTGACATTTCCAATATTTATTTATTAAAAACTTAGTTTGGGTACCGTCCCTGCTGTGACACGAGTATGTACTTCATAGTACAAATCTAAGCCCATTTAACTTGTACCAACAGTTTCCTTCCCTCTTGCTGTAGTAATAAATCACAATGTTTAGGAGGTGTCACATCAGATATTATATTATAGTATCTGATTAGATTATTATTTTGTATTTTTGTATATTTTGTTATATTATTTTGTAACTTTTTACACACACACCCCAAAGGGGCTGGGGATCAAGCTTCCTTTTGAATTGCAAAAAGAAGTATATGTATAAGTGGCAAACAAATGTTCTAAATAAAAATAAGTAAATGTTGCAAGTGTTTGTTCCAATATCTCTTAATATTCAAGGGATATATTACATTACAGTGTGTTTTATACCTTTCCCGATTTCCTAGAAAGAAGGTGGAGGGATCAAGCTGGAGTTTGAATTTGAAACACAGACTTGTCCCCTGAATGTGTACATCAATTTCCATGCTACTATCTTAGATTTTAAGGCAGATATCACAATGTGAGATGCTTAATATCTTTTCTGGCCCCCTTGAGGGGTGTTGTGGGGAGGGTTTGAACTTGAGGTCTAAAACAGTATCCTAAATGTATGTACCAAATTTCTTTCCAACATTTCAATGTTCAAGAGAGTTACTTACATGACAAGCAAATAAACAAGTGGAATGCCAAATGGGCTAGTTAAAGCATAGATCAACAAGCAAAATGATGATGAAAATCATGCTTCTGCTCCGTGGAGGGGATGGTTTTGCACTTATTCCCCTCGGAGAATTGGAGGCACCAGACATGAAGATGGAGGGGAAAAAAGGGCTACCTCATGTAGCAGCAGCTAACAATATGGCTGAGAAGTGGGAAGTTATTTAAAGTCATTTTGTTCTCAGTTGTGGCAACAATGTGGGATTAGTCCATTGCTTTTGAGCTGAACAGGAATTTTTGGGTCACTAGCTCATTGGCTGGGATAATTGTCTTTTTTTTTGTCCACTTCACTTTTGTTGTCATATGGTTGGATTATACAAATTGGCCTGATCATGAGGGATGTGTGAGGTCCTAACTGGGGTTGGCAGGATTTGTGCAGGTTAAGTGCATGTTGCTTAATCAGATTGGCAAGCATCCTGAGGCATCCAAGAATGGTGGGAAGCACCCAAACCAGCCACTGATGGTTACACAGTCCCACAGGGGTGTGATGGGTTAATCCCTCAGTGTTGTACATCAGTGCTTGAACCTTTGCACTGTGTGGTATGTGTGTGTGTGGGGGGGGGTTGATTGGCAATATCTCTCTACACAAGTAGAGAATGTGATAAGGCAAGGAAAAGCAAAAGGATGGTCTGTGGGCATGTTGAGCTTGGAGCCATGATAGGGATTGCCCAGATGCCGGCAAGCCCAGCGAAACAGCTTCTTAGGAAATTTGTGCAATGGAAGAAGAGAGTTTAATTATTTTTGCAGTTCAGATTGTCATTAATAAATCCTAATTTAATCCATGCATTTTGTCTAGTGTCTTTGTTTTGGGGTGGGGCGGGGAGAAAACAAGATTGAAATGTTAATGACGCAGGACACATTCAGCCTCTAGCAAGGATACATGGGTATTCAGCCTCTAACAAGGATGGGTAAAATGCAATTTCATGTGCATTTACTTTCATGTGTGGAAAAAAAACACAAGGGCTGGGAATATAATACCACCAGAACCAGCATCTAGCCACCAGGAACAACATGCTCACAGAGATTAAGCGGTCCCATTGTTTCACAGATTATTTGATACATTACTACACTGGAGACCATGGCATAGTAAGAGAACTCTCATGTCCTTTCCAGGTATTAACTGGCTAGGTTAGACTACAGAACTCATTGAAGGTCTAGCAATCTCCACAGCTACACAGTGGCTGGAGAAGGCATGCCAGGACAGGAATGCAGAAGAAGCTGATGCTAAGAGAGGACCAGCTAGGGTGGCCATGCAGGAGCTGCCTGAGACAAGCAACTGAACAATGATTATAAGTTCCTGGTCACATCATTTTCTTCTTTGCTATCTCCAAGCCTCTGGGGTGCATACCGGTGATGTTGTTGCCAATGGGTCATTGTCAAGATAATCAAGATAAGGGTTTGCAATTAAGAAGCCATAGTCTTCTATTTAGCTATGCTGTATCTGATTATTAATCTCCTTGACATGATCCTGGATTTGTTTCAACTGCAGCACAATGCTATTAATTAATATTTGTATCAAGTAGCCTTTTATTGACAATTCTAAGCACAAAATTCACCACTTCAAAAGATATAACAATATCAACATTAAGTTCTAGATAGACAATTTATAAAATAAAAGAGAGCAATTTACTGAATTCAAAATTCAGTTTACCCACACAGATACACAAGCAAGGACCTTCAATATAGAGGAAGCAGATTTTAAATTCCAAAATATTTATGTCTTTTCAAGAAATTGCTTCACTTATAATGAACTTTAACATCATCTACCTGTCTCACTTAATTGGGCTCACAATCCTTAATTAATCTCTTTCTTATAAAATACAACAGATGAAAGATTACTTTTACTGATTCATTCTTAAATAATGGGTACGAAATATATGCCTCTACCATGTTAACACATTTTGCTGCCTTTAATTATGGCAATATATTAGTTTAAATAAGTACACATTCTACAGTATAGTATTATGTATTGGTTATTAACCAATAAACTGTATTCTGAAATATACTTTCCTCTGTCCTTGGCTGAGGTCATGCACTCCTGACACTTCTTTTATCTGGATGTAATTGCCCAATTAATGCACTTTCATATTTATTGATATAATCCAGAACAGTCTTTGAACTACCTCAAGTTCATACTGACCAAAGGCCACTTTTATTCTTTGTAAAAAGCTTATCTGAACAGCCCATTCCTTGGCTGTGGTCTGCAGAAGCACATTTGATGACATTATCAGTAATTAACAACAATTGATTCACAATGTTTTTGCTAGATCTGCAAAAAAATGACAAGTAAGGGCTACAGTAAGAGCTGTAATACAATCTACCCCAGTAAGGGTTATGAGCTATGACAGCCAAGGAGATAGGATATAGTAGCACACACATATCTATAGTTCCCTGTTCCCATAAGGAAGACTAGGCTATATCTTTACATATTATTTATCCAGGAACATTAATGTATCATTAATGTAATGAATAAAATCAGCCATTTTGGAAAAATTATAATCAGTTTGTGATGATATTGTTTGAATCTTTATTGGTAAAGTCTCTCTCATCCAGTCATACTTAGAAATCAGTTTGAAGGTAGATCATTTGCTGGAGGTGTCAGCTACATTCATTTATCAGTACTCTATGGATTAGAGCCAGTTTGGTGTAGTGGTTAAGAGCACAGGACTCTAATCTGGAGAGCCGGGTTTGATTCCCCACTCCTCCACCTGAAGCCAGCTGGGTGACCTTGGGCTAGTCACAGTTCTCTGGAGCTCTCTCAGCCCCACCCACCTCACAGGGTGATTATTGTTGTGGGGATGATAATGACTAGAGCTGGGCATGATCGGCATTATGATCGAAAAATACCCACGATAATGGCGATCGCGCGATCGGGACCCAGCGTATCAGTGTCATCCACGGCGACCGATCCAGCGTTCGGGGGGGGGGGGTGCTTGATCGGGGCTTGATTGAGGCAATCGGGCTCGGATCGGGAAGCCAGACACACAGGCTCCAACAATCTATTCCCTGGCAACGGAGTCAGGGGGATGCCTGAGCTGTGTTTGCCCTCCTTCTGTCACCCTGGAAACCCGAATGGAAGCCCAGCTTGCCTTGATCAGCAGGCCTCCTTCCAACCACAGAGCAGCAAAGCACTCACCAGTTGGGAGAAGACATCCAGGGGAGGGAGGGGGAAGGGGGTGTTCTGTAGCCATGGGCACTCCAATCTCATCCCTGCAAACCCTGATATGCAGCTCTGATGGCCAAACACAGACGAGCGGCCAGACCCCCTGCCCCCTGAGGGGAGGCGGCTCGTCGCCAACTTTGTTTGGCTAAGATTATTAGTATTTCTCTATAGCAGGAAGAAATATTTTCTTCACAGTCAAAGCAATATTAGACTTCTTTTCAAGAAGAGGGATGTGGGTAATGACTGAAAAAAGTCCACTTCTCCTTTTTTGGGCAATGTGTTTAAGCAGACAGGAGCAGAGCATTTGCAGGCATTTCTGGATGACACATATGCCCCTGCCCCATTTCAAACTGCCTTCAGACAGCTAGTTTGTTGTAGCAGGACTCTAATCTGGAGAACTGGATTTGATTCCCCACTCCTCCACTTGAAGCCAGCTGGGTGACCTTGGGTCAGTCACAGCTTCTAGGAGCTCTCTCAGCCTCACCCACTTCACAGAGTGATTGTCATGAGGATAATGATAACATACTTTGTAAACTTCTCTGAGTGGGCATTAAGTTGTCCTGAAGGGTGGTATACAAATTGAATGTTTATTATTATGATTCAAATTGACCGGCCTTGCTAAGTTGATACAGGTTTCCACCAGAGACCAAAGTATCAACCAGATATCGGTGTAATATGTACGCTGTTCCAAGTAGTGCTGTCTTTTGCAGTTCTGTAGGTGTTATGTCAGAAAGCTGCAGTTTTTCCATATGAATTGCATTTTTTTTAGATGGTTCCAAGTGTCCTGATGACAATGGGGACTACTACGGCATTCTTCTTCCATAGTCAGGTGGTATCTATTGCCCGATCTCTACATTTAATCATTTTTCTTGTTCTTTTTCTTCAACGCTGGCATCCCCAGGAATTGCAATGTTGATTATCCAGACTTTTTGATTTTCCACGACTGTTATGTCTGGTGTATTGTGTTCAGGGTACCGATCAGTTTGAATTCTGAAATCCCACAAGATCTTGACTTGTTCATTTTCTAGCACCCTTTCCACCTGCTGTTCCCATGAATTCTTTGATACTGGCAAGTTATACTTTTTACACAATGCTTTTATTATTATTATTATTATTATTATTATTATTATTATTATTATTATTATTATTATTATTATTATTAGCTATAGTGGATGATCTCTGGCTACAAACGGATAAAGGAAATGCTACTTTTCTAATTTTTTCAATTGGTATAAAGTACATCAGCAAAGATCTTACCTGCAGCAAAGATCTAACTTGCTCAGAGTATATAATTCTGGTGCCTCAGCAACTGCTCTGAATACTTTATCTAGACCAATTAAAAGTGAAATGTATCACCTTCAAAGACCTTTATGGCCTGGGTTCCTCAGATGGCTTTTTCATCACAGTGTCTTTCCTTTGGGCAGTTCATTCTGTGACAGCTAGAATGAGGGCATTTTCTGTAACAGGGCTGTTATTACGGAATGGCCAGTCAGAACATTTGCAGTTGGCATCTTCACCTCCCATTTTCTAGAAGGCATGCAAAAGTATTCTTTTTAGAACCCTTTTTATGGAGGATCAAGTTATTGCTGGGGAAGGTTCCACTGAAATTCTGTCTAATATGGTTTGAGCTGTAATTTTTGTATATATTTTTTTCTTTTGGAACTTATTATTGCTTATGTAGGCTGTCTTGAGTCTGAGGAGAAAACAAGATATAAATATTATAAATGAATAACTAAATAAATAAAGCATATGTTCCCTTCACTATTCATTGTGTTCATGTCCCATCTGGATTTTTTTCAAGAGGGGGGCGTTGTTGTTGAAACTAATGTTGTTTACAAATAATGGGTTTGATGTATGCATTTCCAAACTCCTGTACAAAGCTGTGTTTCAAGGCAAGCTATTTTCCCTCTGATAAAGATTTTACTGCTTCTCATTTAAACTGACAGTGTTCTGAATGGTTTCAAAATTGTTTTTATTACATTAAAATTGAACTAGGAGCACTAATGCATTCTCATGTATGGAGGAAAATACATCAATTTTGTTTCCTAATGAAGTGGAGGTGGGTTTTTCTAAGAAAAGTATTATTTATTGATAACATTTATATTCTACATTCTCAGCTTAAAAGTCACAAAGTAGCTCACATAATTTAAACAGAAAAAATAGTTAAAATAGTAAAAACAATAATAAAGAAACTAACAAAATAAAATCAGTGACAAAAACTAAGTGTATGAAGGCACAGCAAAAACCAAAGCAATAAAAACCCAAACTGTAAAACCATGAAAGCAACAAATTTCAGAGCAGAAGCAGAATAATTAAGATCATGGTAATGGCAGAGAAGCCCCCAAAACAGCCGCCTCACATTCAGCCATCAACTAATCATAAAAGCATGGGGAAAAAAATGTGTTTTCACCTGCTGTCCAAAGTTCAATAGACTTGGCACCAGACGACAAGTTGCAGTGAGGGAGTTCTAAAGAAAAGGGGTCATGAGATTCATGACCAAAAAAACTCCTGTCTAATGACTACCCACATTGCCTGGGGGTACACAGAGCAGAGATTCTGAGAATGATCTGTTGAGCAGGTTCATATTGGAGTAGGTGGTCTTTCACATATCACAGTCCCACAGAATTTGGTGCTTCAAAGGTAAGAAACAACATGATGACTTGTGTCCAGAAATGAACTGGCAACCAGTAATCCATATATCACCTCTAGTGATATATGTTCCTTGTAATCTATACTAACTAGCAATCTTTCTGGCATATGTTGAACCATCAAGTTTCCAAACAATTTTCAGGGGAGTCCCATCATGTGAAGTATATTGTACTAATCTAACCTGAATTTGTTCGGACCATGGATAACTGGCAAAATATCTCTTCTCAAGAAAAAGCCACAGGAGGTGCACTGCCTGTAATGTATTAAAAGAGCTACATGTGATAGGAGATTCCGGAGCATCCATCGGCAGATACAGATCTTAGAGCACTTTGGAGCTGTGGCCCTGCACTTTTAGGGACAGAACAACCTCAACCAGAATAAGCTGACTCCTCATATTATTAGCAAACTGTATTATCAGCTGTCTCACCTGACTCCGTTAAAAGGAGCAATAGATCTGCATGACATCAGAACATTTATAACACTTCACTCTAAACCCCCAGATGACCTCTTACAGAAGTTTGATGTAGATATAACAGCATGAGAGTTCTGATGAAGAGGACCCCTCACAACTCAGATAAAGTTCTGATGGATAACCACACAGACATGATGGCGGTGTGATTAATTGTATATTTGAAAATTAGGTTTTAGCTGCCTTGAGCCAGGGGGAAAGGTGGGTATAAATATTTGAACAATCAATTAATCAACACTCTCTGTTTATTATAACACAACATTAAGCCAATTTAGAACTCTTGATTAAAAGTGAGCTCTTTTTTTTCAAGCACTTGCTCATAAGCCATTTGCAATCTGCACCAACTTTAGTTATTTTGTGTGTGTGTTTTTTTAAACAAAGGTATAAATAAGATTAAGTCCAAACCAGCTATAGGAAAGGGCCAGCATTCCAGACCATTGGTTTGGCAGTTGGAAGACACCATATGATAGCCTGCTGTTCCAGAATGCAGGGGGGGGGGGATGATAAGAGGGGAATCCTGCCAAAGCACTTTAGCGAGAAGGCAAAATGAGTGATGCTCCTGGGTACTTATATTCTGCTTTTTTTTTCTTTATAGAAACAATGAATACCAGCAACAGGCATATCTAATTACAGCAACTTAGATATTTTTAAAACCTTTTTAAGCATTTTCTAAAAGACAACCGTAGAGAGAAAGCAACATGTTTTTGTTGTGCAAGTTTGACATGGAATTATTATTATATTGCCAATCTTCATAGAACTAAAGAAAAAAAATACACCAAAATGATTCCAGCTTTGGGGATAATTAATGGTTTTAAATATGGAAGTAGGCATCTTTGTAAACAATGTACTTGATAAAAGAGGAGATGAATGTCTAGGAATGGAGAGATGAGACTTCTTGGATTAAAAAAGACTCACAGCTTCATCAATTATTGAAGGATGCAGAACAAGGTACATCTGCGAGCTTGTGTAGCGTAATGGTTACAGTGTCGGATTGGGAGACCCAGCTTTGAGACTCTGGGACACTCTGCCAGGAAAGCTTGCTGCGTGACCTTGGGCCAGTCACACACTCTCAGCCCAACCTACCTCAGAGAGTTGTTGTGAGGAAAAATGGAGGAGTACAGAATAATATAGGTTGTCTTGGGTCTTCACTGTGTAAAAGTGTAGGGTATAAATAAAGTAAATTGATAAATGAATATATCCTTATAATTGTTCAGATATCTCCCTCAGTGCAGATATGTGGTGATTGAGTCTCCATCTGTTTCAGTCTCATGTATGGGTGGCCCAGCTCTGGTTCAAAGCTTCCAAGCAGTTATAATTTCCATCTGTTGCTCCTCACAACTCTCACATCCCAAAGATGTGCCAAGGCTGATGTGCCTGTCTAAGTCAATATGTATGTATACATATTACTTTGGTGAATGAGACAGGCAGGTATATGCCATCATCCCTGCTGAGTTCCTTCTCCTCCCCAAACTCTACCCTTCCCAGGCTGTACTCCCCTCCACCCCACAAATCTCCAGGAATTTCCCCTTCTAGAACTGGCAACTCTGTCATAATCAGATATCTTTACTGAAGTATATCGAAGCAAAATGGAAGTTAGCCAGGCTGGGAGAAAGGTTCAGCACAAAAAAGAAACAGAGCAAAGCAAGTTAAATTGGGTATTAAAAATTGGGTAGAGGGGAAGCTCCCCTTGCATGAACATTTTTGGAAAGCACCAGATCCCCCTCATACACACACAGTACAATCCTCAGAAAATTTTCCTGGGAGTAAGCAACACTGAGCAGACCTGAGATGGATTCTGAGTAAGGATTCCCCTGAAAAGGACTTATTCATATGTGTCATGATCATGATCCATTCAGTGACTTGACTTGGAATCTCCAGAGGAGGAACCTGAGGAGCCAGGATCAGTGGCCAAGCACTTCAGGGGCACCTCTGGACATCTCATAAGTGCCAGAGTACACCCTGTCAGAGCCTGTGAAGGAAATCTCACCATTAGCCCCTGTGACCATCACCAAGCCTCTGCCAGGCAGGACTTGCACCCAGGCCTGTAGTCTCAGAGGACTCTCTCCCAGACTGCAGGAATGCCAGTGGCAGAAGTCCCAAGCCAAGTGGCACAGAGGAAGTGAAGTGCAAAACTGGCTGCATGCAGATTTATGGTAGAGCTAGAGCTGTGCACTGATGATGGTTTTTTGCAGGATCCTGGCCAGTGTGCAGATCAGCCTCAGGAACTCCAGCATCTGCTGGCAGTGTAGCTGGAGCCAATTCCCTCCCAGGCTACTTAAACCAAGACTTGGGCAGACAGCCTTTGCTGGATCAACCAGTTCATAAATATTGGGGGGGGGGGTTAAAATAGCTTTAAAATCAGAGGTGCAATGGATCTTGAATCAATAGAGAGTCAGAGCATCAGTTTGCTTTCAAAATCATTTACTTCTAAAGGAAAAAGGTACACAGGATTGCTACAAAATAACAAAGCTTAAGGCTACATCTTGCTAACCACGAGTACAGACAAAGAGGTAGATAGGAATGGAGATTCTTCCTCCGTCTTCTTGACCCTAAAAGAAAATCACCTGACCTATTGACCAATAACAGTTTACAAACATCCTTCAGTTTCCCGGGCTTCTAGGCTATTGGCTTTGTGCCAGGCTTTCTTCCAGGACAATCTAAACAATAGCATGATAGGTAAACACATTAACCTGATAATGACAGAATGTCAGACCTTGCAACACACATATATTCCAACAATAAGGCCTACAACCTTAAGTGCTAGATTCAGCTCTAGACCCTGACTGTTTCAGCACTCCAGATCTTGCTCAGTGAACACCTGCAGAGTAAGTCCTGGCTTATGAGGAGACCTACAGATCTAGATGACTGACGTCAAAACAATATGTACTAGGTGTGTGCATAACAAAAAAATGAGCTATAAATACACACAGAAATCACTGGTTTGGCTCATTAAGGCTACTTCCAGAATGGCAGAACACATTTGGGAAATGAGGCTCTAATAACTCTGCCCCTCGGAAAAGTTTGTGTGTTTTTGTTTCATTTCTTACTGCTCAAAGGCCGCACAGGCAGGCAAGTAGTGGGAGACTGTCCAGCAGCATTTTGTTTTCTTTAACAGCTGTCTGTCTGCACTCATCAGTAATGCAACTATCGGATACCAAGTGGAGAGACTGAGCCCTTAATGTTAACTCCATTGGTGGGAAGGGGATGTGCACGCCATGCATGAGTACATTTTTTTCAGCACTTCCTGGGCAATGGCATTGGCATTGAGTGGCTCATAGGGATCAAATTGCAAAAGATTTGCTTTGTACCGGGGAGTGGAGCAGCAGGCAGCACAGTGCCATTGGTGCCAGCATCACTATTGCCATCTCTTCCTGTGTGGTTTTACACACAATGCAAGGAAAGACTGGCAATATCCACACAGGCGTGCACACATGGGTTTAAGAATAGAGGGCTCTTCTTCAGCCTGTGAGACCCCAACAGCTGCAAAGGCTCATATTATGTAGATTAGAGTGAAAATTGTAAAGAAAAAGCAATTATTAAAGGAGTGCTGCACAGAGGAGGTTCCCAGGCATGTGGACCTGGCTCATGCCCATTCAGTGGCCTTCTGCTCCTTCTATCCTTTGCTTAAATGCCATGGTGCCAGGGCCGCCACTGTGACTGAAGAAATCCTCCAAACATAGCAGGTCAGGGCCGCCCCCTGTCCTGCAGGACAGGCGAATGGCGCGGGTGGCTGCGCTGCCTTTTGCCTGCCCAGCAGGGCAGGGGGTGCACGGCAAGCCGGCCGCCCCCTGTCCCACAGGGCAGGCGAAAGGCAGCGTGGGGGGCTGCGAGGCCGCCCATGCCATTCGCCTGCCCCGCAGGACAGGGGGGGCAGCTGCCCCCTCTCCTGCGGGGCAGGTGAATGACGTGGGCGGCCGCACTGCCCTTTGCCTGCCCTGCAGGGCAGGGGGTGCGCGGCAAGCTGGCCGCCCCCTGTGCTGCGGGGCAGGTGAAAGCAGCGTGGGGGGCCGCGAGGCCGCCCCCACCATTTGCCTGCAGGGAGGCGAATGGTGCAGGCGGCTTCCCAGCTCCGCACGCTGCCTCCGCCGTTCCACCCTGAGTGATGACATCACCGAAGTGACATCATCACGCAGCACGGGGAATGCGCGTGTGAGGAAGTCAGCCTAGGGTTGCCCCGGGCACAGGTAACCCTAGATCCGGCGCTGGGGTGTGCAGAGACAGAAGGATTTGGTTTTCCCATTTCGGAATTTCCAAAAAAGAATCAGAATAAGTGATTTCCGAAGTGGCAAGCTGCTTCAGAAACCGCTTATTGCCCCACTTTGGTATGCTCTGTGAAGATTTGGAACACACCAAAACTTCCTGCCCCACCATTTATTTCACCCGATGGGAGAGGGATGAGGGGGTTCCCTCCTCCCCCTCCCATCAGGTGAAATAAGTGAGGTGGGGCTTCACATGCTTCAGCTGGCTCATGGGGGGTTTGAAAGTGCCCTGAAGCTTCCCGAAAAGACCTGAATCGCTTCAGGAAGCTTTGGTTCAGTATTTCTGTACTGGGGCCAGCATGCTGGGCCCAATTCGTAAATCCCAAATCTTTACAAATTGGGTTCAATTCAGGTATTTATCCTGAATTGGAAACCTGAATCGTACACCTCTAGTTAATTTTGCCATTGACACGTATTCATATAGTTTATTCATCCATTCTGTTAAATATGGACAGGATTCTGCCTTCCATTTTGTTGCATGTACTACTCTTGCCATTGTCACCATATATTTAAAAAGTTCACTATATGTTTTTATAATATTAATTGGGAGAATATTTAATAATATTTTTAGTCCAATGCAAAGTGACTCTTTAATATCTTTTGTATATCTTTCAGTATTTTTATCCATTATTTCCTCACTGTTTTGCATGTCCACCATATATGATAGAATGTTGCATCTCTGTTGGCATTTCCAACACTTTCCACTATAAACTTTATTAGATTTTGCAATGTCCTTAGAAGTAATATACCAACTAAAAACATTTTATACCAAATCTCCTTTAATATTTGACAATCTGTAAATTTGATTTATTTGGTTTATAGATTTTCCCACTCATTCATATATACATTTTCGCCAAAGTTTTGCATCTATTTTATCATACAGTTTTCTACTTGTTCTGATTCTGTATCATATTGCAATAAGATTTTTTATACTTTGTCTAATAGGTGTTTTGAGTCTCCAGCGACTAGTTGTTTAAACACTGTTTTCTCTCTTAACCAGCTGCCATCTTTAGATAGTTGTTCTTTGAGTTTAGAACCATTTGATAGTACATCAGCCATGAAATTTTTTTCCTTGAGATTGATTTTCTTTCCATGTTTTTATTTCTCCTTTATAACCCATCATTTATTCATAATTTACATAATCAATTTTGTTTCTTATTATAACATCATATTAGGAATCTATTGGTGATGTTAATGGTGAAGCTGGCAGTCTTAATCTATTTCTCTATTGAAACCATATTCTTAATAGTCCATCACTCAAATATTGGGTGCCATCTTGTCTTTGAATAGTTTTTAATGATTTTTTGATCCATAAATAATTATGGATTCCTTCTTTAGTGTCAATTATCTCCAGTTTTATATTTCTTTTATATTTCTTCTGCTTGGATTAATTATCTATGCTAATATCCAAACTAGTGCAGCCACAGTTTAATATGTGGTACTACCAACACACCTCATTTTTTTCATCTTGTAATATTTTAAATCTTATTCTTGGATTCTTCCCTTTCCATACAAAGTCATTTATTCTTTTCAGCCATTTTTTAAAAATCTTCTCATCTATATGGATTGGCAATATTTGGAACAAACTGTATATATTTGGTGATATTCATTTTAACAGCAGATATAATTCCTAGCCGTGAAATATTCAATTTTTCCCATCTTTGCAGCTATTTGGTAATGCTTGTCCAAACTTTTTCATAATTATCCTTATATAAGGTATTGTTTTGTCCCATTACATTTATTTGCAAATATTTGACTGGTTTTCTGGTGATGACATAATCTGTTATTTTTTGTCTCTTCTTGTTCCATTTTTGTTGTCGCTAATTATATTATCTTAGTCTTCTTTTTGTTCAATTTATATCCTGAATTCCATCCAAATCTAAGTATTTGTTCCATTACATATTTCAGAGAAATATTTGGTTTTGTCACTGATACAACAATATCATCCGCATAACTTTATTTTCCATTTTTAATTTAACCAAACAAAACAATCTAACACAGTAACTGTAACATAATATGTGACAACACTAATTGAGTACAGCATTAAGTTAGTAATCGGCACAGGTGGAAATAGTAAACATCTGTATCAAATAATATTTTATGATAGCAGACATATGCAAGTTAAAGAGATGATAAGATCATGTAAATCATATTGTCAGGTATCTGTGAATGGTCTGTAGTTATAATATAATTAAGATACGGGAGTTGGCAAAGTTGGATTGAAAATGGGGATTGTCTAATGAATGGAGATGGTCAGCCAGCTTTTCCATTATAAAAAGGTCCCAAATTTTATTATACCACTGTGGAAGAGGGGGTAAAAGGGCCTTATTCCATGAGGATGCTATATTCAATTTGGCTGCTGCCAGCAGGAACAAAATCAAGTCTCTTCTAATTTTTGGGATGCTGTCATCCTCCCACAAGCCTAAAAGTACAAGCTCAGGTTGCAATGGAATGGTATAGCCCGTGATTTCCTTAATGTGCAAAAGAATTTTTCCCCAATAGGTTTGAACAGCTGGGCAGCTCCACCAACAGTGGATAAAACTTCCCAGCTGACCACATCCCCTCCAGCACAGTGGGCTGTAGCTCCTTTTAATCTTATGCAGTTGACACGGATATCTATACCACCTAGCTAGTATTTTAAAAGAAAGGGTTTGAATCCTAATAGCTCTAGAATTGAGTGGTTTGGCTTTCCATATATTTTCCCATTGAGTTTCTGACATTTTAAAGCCACAATCCCTGTCCCAGAGAGTTTGATATTTCAGAGTTAGATCCTTCCCTTTATCGGAGACCAGTTGATATAGTCTAGAAATCAGGCCTTTTCTCTGTATAAAGTCCTGGTATAGGATAATTTCAAAATCAGTAAGGTTTCTATTGAAAGCCTCCTTAATATCTCTACATTCCGATAGGTGCTGTACCTGTAAATACTGATACCATATGAGTTTAATATTAGTGCCCTCTTCTAGTTTAGATGTTTCTATAATGTGTCCTTTTTAATGATATCTTTTAATCTATATTTGTGTATTTCTCTCCACTGGTTGTAATCATGGTGTTGTAATGCCGGCAGGAACCAGCTTTGTCCAAGAAAGGACGATGCAGGTGAGAATTTAGGGGCCAGCTACTTCCTTTCTTTATCCCATATACTCAGTGTGAAATTGCATAGCATATTGCATTTACCTAGAGTTGGTCTTTCAGTGGGAGAATTCCAGATTATATCTCTAATATTTCTGGGTCTATAATATTAACCCATTGAACTTGGTCTTGTGAGTAAATTAGAGTCAATAAGTTCGTTAAGTGAGTTGCCAAATAATAGCGTTTTAATGATGGAATTGAAAGTCCACCTCTTTTAGCTGATCTGATCATAGTCTTTTGATTGATCCTGGGTCTTTTGTACTCCCAGATAGAGTTAGTTAAATTTGTTTGCCATTTTTGAATTTCCTTGTCAGTTATGAAGATGGGGAGCATCCTAAAACAGAATAAATACAAAGGGAGAACAAACGATTTAATTAAGTTAATCCTTTCATTCCAATTTAGGTTTGTTTTGCTGTTGTCTCTGAGGATGGAGCTGACTTTGCTGTTCAAATCATTGTAATTACATTCTTTCAATTTTTCTAATTGAAGCAGAATTTTGATGCCTAGATAGCTCCAATTCTTGTGGATTCATTTATAGGGTAAAGTGTCTTTAAGCTTTTTAGCTAGTTGAGTTGAAATAAGTATTGGGAAAAGTTCTGATTTAGTGAAGTTAATTTTGAAGCCCGATACTCTACTGAACAAAGAGATTGTTAATTCTAAGGCTGCAATAGAGTTTTCAGGGTCAGTGATGTAAATTGCCAAGTCGTCAGCAAATAAGCTGAGTTTGTATTCTTGGTTGTTAATGACCACTCCCTTAATTTCAGCCTTGGTTCTAATCCGTTCTGCCAGAGGTTCAATGGAAATAGCAAAGAGTAAGGGTGATAAAGGACACCCCTGGCGAGTGCCTCTGGTCAGTTTAAAATCCTCTGAGAGGAGACCATTTATTGTAACTTGTGCCCTGGGTTGGGCATAGAGCATCTGTATGGTCTTAAGGAGTATGGGGCTGAAGCCCATGGCTTCAAGTGTGTAAAAGAGGTACTGGGGCTCTAGCCTGTCAAAGGCTTTTTCCACATCTAAAGACAGTATAAGGGATTCTATTTTGTTGTGTTTACAATGATTAATAATATCAATTATTTTCCTTATATTATCCGTGATGTTCCTCTGAGGCATGAAGCCGGTTTGGTCATAATGGATATAATTTGTAATGAATTTATTGAGCCTGTTCGCTAGTATGGTGGTGAAGATTTTAGCATCTTGATTAAGAAGAGATATAAGCCTATAAAAGTCAGGATACGTAGGGTCTTTCCCCTTTTTAGGTATCACAATGATTTTAAATTCAAGCCAAGTTTGAGGGATTGAGCCTTCTAGTAGTGCCGAATTACATGCGATAGTTAGGGGATCAGCCAATGTGTCAATAAACTTTTTATAAAACTCGGCTGAAAACCCATCTCTTCCTGGAGCTTTGTTTAGTTTTAGACTCTTGATGGTTTCAATGACTTCTTGCTTTGTGATAGGTCGCTCCATAGCCTCTTTATGATCTTGCGATAATTTCCTCATCTTTACTGATGAGAAAAATGAAGGTATAGAGGGCTTGTCTAGTTTTTCCGACGAGTACAGTTTATGATAATATTTAGTTTTCTTTTGCAATAAAGGTCAATTCCCCTTTGGAGTTTCTAATGGAGCCTATAGAGTTAGTTTGTGCTTTTCATGCCAGTAAACTTAGTGTCTTGGGGCTATTGTGCCAGTACCTCTGCCTCACATATAACAAATTTTTACGTATGCTATGGGTTTCAAGAGCTTCCAGTTTTTTCCTTTCATTAGTTAATTTCTTATATATCTTTGGGCTACAGGATTTTTTATGTTTGGTCTCAAGGGAACGAACATTATCTAGCAGTTCTAACTTATACTGTTCTTTTTTCCTCTTATAGAATGTGGCCAGTGATATGAATTTGCCTCGTATCACTGCCTTCATGGCGTCCCATGTTACAGCCTGAGAGGTTTCATCAGTTGAATTGAGCCTGAAGTATTCCTTTAATTCTTTATCTATCTCCCCTGAGAATGACTGATCGAATAAAAGAAATTTGTTTATTGTCCATTGAAAGCCTCGTGTATTTATTGGATCTTGATGGATTTCGCATTCTACCAAAGTGTGGTCTGACCACACCTTGGGTCCTAGATGAAGTGATTTGATGGCTGGGATTGGGGGAGGTTAGAATGTAGTCAATATGTGTATGGACTTTGTGATGAGGGGGGAAATAAGTGTAATCTCTTTTATTTTGGTGTTGGTGCCGCAATATATCTACCAGAGAAAAATCGCAGAACATATCATATAGCCTTGTAGGCTTAGTAGTTGATAATGATTTTCTTTTAGGGGGTAAATGAGAGCTATCTAAATTGTTGCTAACAATGTAGTTAAGGTCCCCCCCTATAAGGAGGTCCCCATCCACAAAAATTGTTAGCTTGGTTAGCGCATCTTAGATAAATCCCAACTGGTTGTTGTTGGGGGCATAAAGAGATGCAATTGTCATTTTGAGACCATTAACTGTTCCCTTGACCCAAAGATATCTACCCATAGGGTCTGCCTTGGTTGCCAACAACTGGAACGTAGTACTTTTGGAAATAAGAACTGCCACTCCCCTGGCCTTAGAAGACCTCGGGGCTTGGAAATGGTGTTGAAACCAATTGGACCTGAGTACTTGGGGTAATTTGCCTTTCAGGTGAGTTTCTTGCAGTAGTACAATATTGGGGCATTGTTTAACTAAACTAGACATCACCCGTTAAGCTTAAAAATATTGTTAAGCCCCCTACAGTTGAGTGAAATTACCTTGAGATTATCAGGCATGACATCCTTTGACATATGCTTTCAGACTAACGTCCAGTATACCAACGAAATAAGTCTTCCATGTTACCCAAAATGACATACAGCGATAGTATATATGTCTAGCATAATAAGGGTAGATAAGAATATAGTAATCAGGGACTAGCAAACTGAGCAAAAAGAGAAATTCAACTGCATTAGAGATTAGACTAATAACATTGCACTTTGTAACTCTGTTGGGGAAACTGTATTGAATGCACCAATTGAAACCCATGTTGTCACAAGTCTTGTGCCCACTCCTCCCTCCCTTCACCCACCCTAACCCCAACTTCCCCATCCTTTCCAAAACTCCCCCCACCCACCCCACCCACAACAGCCCACAAATATACAGAAAAACTTGAATCATACTAGAAACAGTACTAAAACCTCACTAGGAAGTGTAAACTCCAACTGCACTGTTGGTACACAGTGCAAAGAGAGCGGTGTACCCTCAACTTGGAGGTCCCTAACACTTCTCGGAGGTGAAAGAAAGCTCTCTGCCCCCCTCCCCTGCCAGGAAGATATATCTAAATTGAGTCCAGGAAAAGAGAACAATGACATTTAAGAGCTCGAGTCTCCAACACGTAGCACTCGACATGTGGAGATCTGCCCAGCCTTGTGCTATGGTAAAGGTGTCACACGTTGTGAGAGGACAGATTAAGAGTTCTACAAAGCCCTGGTGGGTATCTTGCTTCTCTTTGTCTTTGTTCCTGACGCCATCTCCATGTCGATATCTGAGTCTTCGGCTGATTCCTTTCCACACCTTAAGTTCAAGTCTCTCAAAAGCCTCTTGCCTGTTTCAACATCATGTGCTTGGAAGGATTTGCCTTGGTGGAAAACCTGGAGTTTGATGGACGAGATCCATCTATTTTTAATTTTTTCTACTAGGAGCCTGGATGTGATAGCTTTCAGATCCCTGCGATGAGCCAAGGTCTCAGCAGTAAGGTCCTGGAAGACGTGGATTTTATCTTCCTGAAATGAGAAATAGCCCCGTGCCCTTGCCTCACGGATTTTCCTCCTTGTGCGAGCACTCGAAAATCTGACAATTATATCTCTGCCATTCTTATTTTGGGGGTTACAAGGCGAGCCTTGACAATAATCATAATCAATCAGAGGTGCTATACCATCTTCTAGCCCCAATATTGTTGCCAGCCAGTTAGCTATAAAAGATGCCAGGTCAGTTGGGCCTTCAGCCTCCCCCCCCCAAACCATGAAATCTAAGGTTATTAAAGTTAATCTTGTTTTCTAGGTCAAGAATTTTAGCTTTGATCCAGCTATTTTCCTCTTGCAGCTCTTTGGTATCCTCTTGTAACGTTAACCCTAATTGCAATGCTGTTTCTGCAGTTTTGGCAACTTGCTGGACATTACTATTAAGTTCTCTAAACTGCTCAGTTAAAGGTTTTATAAGAGCTTCCATTTTTTTAGCTAGTTTGTCCTCAAGGAGATCGATTTTGGTTGAGATTTCATTCTCCATGGCTTGCATCTCTGCCTCCTTTTCCTCCACAGCATTTGCAGCAGCCATTTTAACGCTTTTTGGCACGTCTTTGTTGACTCCATTCCCAACAGAGCCTGACAGAAAAAAGGCTTTAAAGGAGGGGGGAGGGGGGTCAGCCATCTTGCTCTTGCCTCTCCTGGTCTTCCCCATTACCTCAGTGCAAAGTAGCGCCTTCAGGGTGCTTTTTAGCCGGCTGTAGGGAGAGGGGAAGATGGAGCTCTCCCTTCAAACGTCCGACATCGTCAGCGTGAAACTCCTCCCCCCTCCACTTTATATTCTTCTTTGTCTTCTTCCAACAATTCTAGTGTCTTGCCTAATTTTCAAACCCAATATTTCTAATGCTATAATAAACTATAGTAGTGATATTGGACACCCCTGTTGAGTTCTTTTTGCTATTTCAATTTTCTTTGTTGGGGAACCATTTACTAATATCCTAGCATGCTGATAAATTCTTTGTATCCAGTTTATCCAGTATTCAGTTCCACAATTCCTGCTTTGTAATGCTTTCATTAAAAATCACAAAGACACATTATCAAAAGCTTTCTCTGCATCCAAAAATATAAATGCAGTTTTTTCTCCTTCCTTCCTTGAATATCCAATTGCATTAAGCAAATATCTGATGTTATATTTCATATATCTCTTTAGAACAAATGCTGTTTGACCTTCATGTATTAAATCTGGAATGCATTTTCTTAATGTCTCTGCCATTATTGTTGTAATTTTTTTTTAGTCTGCATTCAATAGTGAACTTACAGTGCAATCCTAAGGAGAGTTACTCCAGTCTAAGCCCATTGAAATCAGTGTACTTAGACAGGCATAACTCTGCTTAGGATGCACTGTTAGTCTATATGATTAGGGTAATAGTGGCTCATTCCCTTCTTTATATATTAAAGCTATATTTGCCTCTTGCCATGTTGGTGGTATATACTTTCTATCATGTATTTCATTCATTACTCTTTGTAAGGTCAAGATGAGTAACTGTGTTAGTCTATCTGTAGCAGTAGAAAAGAGCAAGAGCCCAGTATCACCTATATGACTAACAAAATTTGTGGTAGGGCAGGAGCTTTCGTGAGTCACAGCTCACTTCTTAACTTTAAAGGTATTGCTAATGTGTCTTCAAAGCATTTATAATATGTTGCTGTCAATGGGTCCAGGCCAGGTGCTTTTCTTTTCTTTTTGATGCCTATTTTTTATTTTTTTGATGGCAGAATTGATCTCTTGTATTGTTATCGCTTGATTCAAAATTCTTCTATGTTCCAATGTAAATTCTTTAATTGGTACCTCAAGTAGATATTTCTCCATCTCTACTTCATCTATAGAGTCTTCTTTATATAGGTTTGAAAGGATTTTTTTAACATGTGCCTTCATTCCTTGTTCTGCATAAACTACTTGATTTTCTTTCTTGATTCCAGGTATCCTTCTTTTTTCTGACTCTTTTCTTAAACAATATGGTAAATATCTTCCAGGTTGGTTTGTGGCTTCAAAATGCCTTTGTTTTAAATATTTCAATTTTTTTGCACTTCTACTTGCAATAGGTCTAATTTTTTTTTAGTTGATTCATTTCCTTCCATTTTTTTGTAAATCTCCAGTAATTCATGCTCTTGTTCCAATATTCTTCAATTTTTCTGTTATATTCTTTATAGTCCACTGATTTTCTTTTTCTTTCATGCTGCTATTGCCAATAAAGTTCCTCTGATATAGGCTTTACTTGTTTCCCATATTGTTGTCGGGTTAATATCAGTTATATTGTTCAGTTTAAAATATTCCATCAAATCTTTCTTTCATTTCTGTATTATCACATCTTGCAACAATAGAGTGTTGTTTAATCTCCATTTTCTTTCTTTCTTACTTCCATTCTTCCAAGTTAGCTCTAGCAGATTGTGATTTGCTAAAATCTTCAGGAGAATCTCTGCTTTTTAAATTTTTGTGATTATGGTTTTTGAAACCCAACACATGTCTTTTCTAGAATATGATTGGTATCTGTCTGAGAAATAGGTATAGTCGCTTTCATTTGAGTGCAGTAATCTACAAGCATCTTCAAGTTCTAAGATACATGTGTAATGAAATACACATTATGAAAGTTTCCCTTCAAGATTCTTGATCTGTCTTTTTGGGAATCTAGCATCCCATTCATATCTCCAAAGATTAAAATTTCTCCTTCTTAAAAGTCTAATAGTACTTGATAAAACTTAAAATGCAGGTTTTACTACTTAGTAGGTTAGAGTTTATGAAGTTCCCATACCTTTCAGTCCTGGTTCAGGCCTCTAGCCTCCACATGGCCAAAGGCCACCTGCAAGGAGTCAGGTGCCTGAGCTCCTTCAGCTCTCAAGATGAAATTACCTCCAAACAGCCTCCTCTTTATGCCAAGAGATTTAATAATCTCCCTTTACCTACCCACTGGGCAAGGCAAAGGGGTGGGTCAAATAGGCTTTTCCTTAAAGCTACAGGAAACATCTTTTCTGGCATTTTATACCTCCAAATTTACATCCCCTCTCCCACCTAGAAGTTCAGTAGAAAATCTTAACTATGACTGCAACCAAGCAGGGCATTTGCTCTGCCATGGCATGGATGCCACTTGGAAAGCTGAAACATTCTGTACCGACTGTCGCTTCTGGACTTTCTCTGAGAATATCCCCATTAGATTACTGCATTGCAATGATCTAATCTACATGTTACTAGGCCATGAACCACAACAGCAAGATCTTTTCTTCCTAAGAAGGGTTGCAGCTGGTTCACCAGCCAAAGATGGTGAAAAGTGTCCTGGCCACCGCTGCTACCTGTTGATATCTGAGTCAAGCAGCATCCCCAAGCTAGGAATCTGCTTCTATGGGGGTAGTTTAGCCTCATCCAGAACAGGAGGTATCATAGTTCCTGGGACAGATGTACTCCTCTCCAGTAACACCTCACGCTTCAGCTTGTTAGCCTTCATCCAGTCCAAAACTGCTGCCAGGCACCTATTGAGGGCTTTTACAGCATCCCTGGGATCTGCTGGAAGTGTGAGATACAGGGGTGTCATCAGCATATTGGTGGCAACAGAACCCAAATTTCCACGTGACCTCTCCCAGTGGCTTCATACAGATGTTCAAAAGCATGGGGGACAAGATGAAACCTTGCTGGACCCCAGAGGCCAGAGGCCAGGAGGCTGAGCAGCTCACCCCCAATACCACACTCTGTAACTTACCTTCAAGATAGGACCAAAACCACCTCAATATGGTGCTTTCCAGTTCCGACCCTGAAAGGTGGTCCAGAAAGATACCATGATCAATGGTACTACTGGTACTGAAAAGCTGCTGAGAAGCCTGGGAGAATCAACAGTGTTCTTCTTCCTCCATACATCTCTCAGTATATATCATCCACCACTTTAATCCTTTTGAACTACTACCGGAAGATTGATCAAAGTCTTTTAAAATAATAGTGAGGATTATAGGAATATCATTCAGGACTATCCTCCTTGTATCTCTAAAACTCTCAGTTCCTTAGTCCATCTCCATTGGAGGCTAGATTAGCAGTCACCTAAAGCAGACCTTTTCTTTGGTATTCTCTAATGATGTAAGGCCTTCTTTCTGAAGGCGCAACTAATTTCTCCTCTCCCTTCAGCGTCAGATCAAGACTGTTCCCCCACCACCACCACACACACAGAGATTTAGGGACAGATTAGAGGTTAAATTGGTTCTACACTTTGTGTTTGTGTGTATGCATGCACAGATGTTTATATTTTATCAGTTTTAAGGGCATTGCACATTTTTATTATACTGCAAACCATTTTGGGCATCTTCAAGTAGAAATGATGGGATACAAACATTAAATAAATAACATTACATTAAAACTGCATATTTAAAAGGACAAGATGGAAAAGGAAAACGTGTTTTGCTTTTCTTAAATGAATAAAACAAAAGTGCAGACTTAGCACAAAACCAGGGATAATTAAACAACTGATATGATTTCAGAAAGAAACCATGCATATACTGTGGGCATGCACAAGGTTATCTATGTCATTTAATTAACCGGTGTACTGAAGAGGGATTCTTTGCCCTTATCTATTGATCCCAGTTATATGATGTCTGCTCATTGTCTTTTTAAGCTAGGTCTTTTCCCCACAGAGACTGGATAAAACTAAAAGAATGTTGACAAATCTGATTAAACTTTAAAAAGAAATTCATCCTTTAGAAATGAAAAAGAGTGATGGAAGTCACTTTCCCCAACATTTCTCTCATTAGAAACAAAGGATGGATATGTTTAGTAGTTCATTAATATGCATGCTGAGGAGTCAGTGTTGTACTTTGATCTCTGGTAGAACCTGACATTTGTGGAAACTTATTTCTTCTTGTCATAGCTCTGTCCAGTGAGTGAATGAGATATCTGGTTTCCAGCACAGACTCAGGTAACAAGCTAAAAGCATTAGAAAGCACAGATAGCCTTGTTAAGTCACGCAGCCTACTCCATGGAAAAGCACACCTGGGAAGAAACAGCAATGTCTGCATCAAGTAATCCAGGTCTTGTAATGATTATCAACTGCTGTGTCGGAAGTCAGCAGCCTTGTTGTCCTGAGTGTCAATAAAGAAAAAAAAACAGGAACCTGTGAAGATATTGGTGCACTGGCAAACAAAATTGGAGTGCGTAGTGTTCTTTGGTTGGTAAATTATGCTGGGATCTTTATTCTATAATTAACAATACTTTATTAATATTATTAACCAGGGGACTGCATTTGTAGAAAGCCTTCCTTCGTGCTCCCCTGGAGCTCCTCTGCCTGATAGCCATATCCATTCCTTAGACTCTGATTGTTCCTTCCCACCTATCTCTTAAAGTAACCTTATCCCCACATCTCCCCTTTCCTCTAACCAAGCAGAACAAACAGTTCCTTATCCCATCATACTTAATAACAACAAATCATCGGAAGGAAACTATGTACAAAATAAGCATGAACTTTTTTTTAGATATTTCAATAGGGTTCTATCATAGACATGGGCATGAACCAAAAAAAAATAACAAATCAGCGGATTGTGGTTCGTTGCAGACGATGATCCCAAATTCGTGAACCTCAGTGAACATCTCCCTTTGCCGAACAGGTTCGTGGTTCGTGGAGGCCAAAGTGGAGCATGTCGATATTTCCAAAGATACAGGAATGGTGGGTGATGCCAGCGGCTGCCGGGCCTGGCGCGCACAGGGAGGAGGCGGGGAGTCTGGCCGCTCACTGGTGGCACCCCCCATGTGCCCGCCCGCCAGGCCAAACTGGAATGTGCTGGTATTCCCTGCGCAGGCAGGAACGAGGTGCCCGCCGAGCTTGCCAACAGGGCCTGGCAGCAGCCCTGGCACCAGAGGGAAGGAGGGACCAGAGCCATAGCACACCACACCCACAGATCTGAACAGAACAGGCACCAATAACACTGTGTGAGCCCTCAGTTGAGGTGCCCACTGAGCTTGGCCCCAGGGCCTGGCAGCAGCCCTGGCACCAGAGGGAGGGAGGGACTAGAGCCCTAGCCCACCGCTCCCACAGACCTGAACAGATCAGGCACTGATTAATAATAATGTGAGCCCTCAGCCGAGGTACCCAACGAGCTTGGCCCCAGGGCCTGGCAGCAGCCCTGGCACCAGAGAGAAGGGGGGACTAGAGCCCTAGCCCACCACTCCCACAGACCTGAACAGATCAGGCACTGATTAATAATAATGTGAGCCCTCAGCCGAGGTACCCACCGAGCTTGGCCCCAGGGCCAGGCAGCAGCCCTGGAACCAGAGGAGATAGACCCCTATCCCCCAAAGCCAAGCTCAATTGTACTCTCAGTCTCTCTCCCCAAAGGCTAGCAAGTGGCAAGCAAGAGCTCTGTCCCACTCCACTGCTCGCAGAAAGTGAAACCCAGCCTGGGAGACCACGGCTATTTATAAGCATGGGTCCCATTCAGCAACACAGGAGGTCTGTGTTTGGCCGTCAGAGCTGCCTATCAGGGTTTGCAGGGATGAGATGGGAGTGCCCATGACTACAGAACACCCCCTTCCCCCTCCCTCCCCTGGGTGTCTTCTCCCAACTTGTAACTGCTTTGCAGCTCCGTGGTTGGAAGGAAGCCCTGCTGATCAAGGAAAACTGGGCTTCCATTCGGGTTTCCAGGGTGACAGAAGGAGGGCAGACAGAGCTCAGGTATTCCCCTGGCTCCGTTGCCAGGGGAATAGATTGCTGGCGCCTGAGTGTCTGGCTTCCCGAACCGGGCCCGAATGCAACAAACCAAGCCTCTCCCGACCGCTGGTTCATTGGCTGTGGACAATCACGAACCTCCAGGTCATGATCACGCGATCGCCATTTTCGTGGGTTTTTGAGGTTTGTAATGCGGTCCGTGCCCATCTCTATTCTATCAGTCTTTGTGGTGCTTTGTGCTGTTTCGTTGATCTTCTGAGGACTTGTTCATCCTGTGTCTAACTTCACAACTTTTGTTCTAAAGGAGCATCACATTGTTCCATTTGTGGATCCCCTGCATTTTGCACAGGTTGAAGTGGCCTTGTTTCACATTCTTCCTTGTTTCTTGGGGTGAACTGCAGATGCTGTCTGTTTCTCCTGTGCATGCCCATGCAATGTTACTATAACTTATGACCTTAGCTTCTTTCTTAACAACTGTTGCTGCCTTTGACTACATCATCAAGTTCAAGTTTATTATTATGGCACTATGCCAGTATAACATATATCTAAAAAGCCAACAGGCAATAGTAAAATAGATATGGCAAACTATATATAGTTAGAATATAGGGTAGGCACATATATGTAGACGTGTTAAAATACCCAAAAGCAATTTGCAAACTGGCCTTATCTATTAGCCAACATGAGGGAATTTAAATGATCTTTTTGGATAATGTAGCAAGTGGCGCAGAATTTGGCTACATTAACGGTAATAGTCTGAGATTCGTCAGAGAACAGATAATAGGTAACTTGAACTTGAACATCATAAATGAGCACTTAGTCTCCTGGCTGCATTGGTTGAAAGTCTTTTAGCCCTTGTCATAGTTGTATTTTTGCTTATTTTCATCTATCCTTCCTATTTATGCACTTCTGAGTGTCCAATGTCTTCTGTTTATAGGAAGTAGGGCAATCAAAAAGCCGTTCCAAATAATAGTTCAGCTGAAGCTTTGACATGCTCCAATGGAAATGCTCTATAATTCAACAAAGCCAAATATGGGTCAGTACAAGTCTCCTCTGCTTTACTGAGTAACTTCTTAATAATTTGTACTCCATTTTCAACTAGGTCATTCGTCTGTGGATATCTGGGGCTTGAAGTGACGTGTGGAAACAATGTGGCAAAGTTCTTGAACTCATGACATGTGATATCTAGGCCAACTAGCTGTAATAGCATTGATCAATTGCTGCAAAGTCTGATCACACATAGCTTCTTCTACTGTTTTACTCCACATTCCATCTGAAACTGGATGTATTATTATAAGCAATTTTACATGAATTATCTCAGCTTATGAAATATCTCATGCCAAGACCACGGCTATACAGCCCGGAAAATCCACAACAACCATATCTCAGCTTGTTTGTCTTTCCTGTTAATAGTTCCATCATATGCTATAGATCATGTATCAGCCATAACAAGGTCTTTACCTGAATTGAAGATTTAATTCATATAACTGCCACTGAAAAAAAAGAGTCTGAATAGAGGATCAGACAATCTCTTCTTTGCAACTGAAACAAGAGGCTTATGGTCCGACTCTGCCTCAACTAGCCTAACATAAACAAAAATATGAAACTTCTTACCACCAAACACTAAAGCTAATCCATCTTATCTATATATGTCAGTCAGAATTCTAAACATAGACTACAGGCCTCCAATATTCACCATATTTTTGCAGTAAAACTTCCCCCCAATGCCCTCTTTAGATGCAACAATAGACAATTTGTTATCGTAATAACAATGCACTGGAGCCCGTTGTACCGACTCTTTTAATTTTTGAAACTCCATTTGGTGATGGCTTTCCCAGGACCATTGCACATTTTTAACCAGCAGTGATCTTAATGAGTAGTACATTCAGCTAAGTTAGGTATAAATCTTTTCACAAAATTCACCATTTCCAGAAACTTTTAAACCTGCTTTCTGTCTGTGAGTGCTAACATATTTGTAATTGTTTATATTATAATAACATAATAATAACATTCAATTTATATACTGCCCTTCAGGATGACTTAACCCACTCAGAGTGGTTTACAAAGTATGTTATTATTATCCCCACAACAACACCCTGTGAGGTGGGTGGGGCTGAGAGAGCTAGAAGCTGTGACTAACCCAAGGTCACCAAGCTGGCTTCAAGTGGAGGAGTGAGGAATCAAACCCGGTTCTCCAGATTAGAGTCCCGCGCTCTTAACCACTACACCAAGCTGGCCCTCCTTAAACTGTCAACCTTTTCCCTAAGTATGTTATATCTTGCAATCAGAGTTTGCATTTCTGCATGTTCAGCTTAAGATTTTCCACGTGAGCCCTTTCCAACGGAGGACTGTGATCTGTGCAAACATGGTACCAATATCATTATAAACAGCTGCTCCAGAGACATTTGTATACATTTCCCATTGAAAATAATGGTCCTAAACTCTGGAACCTGAAAAACCACATAGATTTTAATCCCAAACCAGTACAGATCCCAGGTCCATATTCCTGGGAGTGATGTCATCATCACACAGGGCTGGGGAGCAATCCTGTGCTTCACAGTGGGCCGATTTGGCCCATTTGGGGAGTGAAGGCAGCAACAATGGTGAGTGCCAGGCTCCCTCCCTCCTGATGGGGAACCTGGCAACCCTACAAATCAGTAATGTCCTACCCAAAAATAAGCAACGACAGTAAATTTCCCCCTCTCCTCAAGCCTGGATCTTAAATTATAACAATTTTTTTCTTGGTGCACACCCCTATATGTTGCACATACCTATTGTTCCTACCTGAAATTACACTGATCATTCTGGTTGATAGTCTATACCAGGATAATTATTAGAGTAATGTAGCCCCAGTAATTTTTCTAACCACTCTTTCTGTCCTGTCCCTCTTAGTAGCTTTCTGTATCCTTTTGTAGTCAGTGTGGTACTATTCTAATGGTGTACTTCAGGATCTTTATCTTCTGCTTTAGCAAAGGTACAGAAAGGAATCCAAGCTGAAAGTGTTCATGATGACTCTAAAAGCTTAAGATGGACAAATGTAAAACAGATGTATTAAAACAAAATGGATGAACACAAAAGCTTGCTAGCTTAACATCTATACTTTCAATCTTTGTAGATGATCACCAATTGACTAGATCTCCCCTCTGCAACAGTGTCTAACCAAACAGGTTGGAAAGAAAGGTTTCATAATCTGTTTCCTAATTTGAGTAAATTCTAGTTAGGTTATTCTAGGATTTTGAAGATGGGCAGATTATGATATATCTCATTCATGTGGTATAGTTTACTGTCTATTATTAGAGCCATTTTGGGAAATTAGCTTGGGATATGTTCAGCACTGTTGCAAAGTTTCATCACCATTACTCCTATAAACTAGACTTACCCCTATAAACTGGGCTTCAGAAAGGATAACAGGAAAGAAGATAGTTATAATGAGTCCATCAAATCAAAAAACTGACCTAGGGATGAAAGTATATAAATATCCCAGTCCCCAGAACAAAGCCAGATAATTACCTCAAAGATGGATGTTAAAGGACCTGCATAGCTCTGCTGAACCCACAGTTTAGTCTTAGAATTTCCTTGTCTGAGATCTTAATAACAACAGCAACTATTATTATTATTGCTATCATTTTGCACCAAATAGAATTGGTCAGAGCACCTCATAATAACAAAATCAGAACTATAATTTAATGAGGCAAATCTATGGGACAATAGTGGAAAATGAAAGTATCGTGACTAGCAGGGTCTATGGAGAGACCAAGTTTACAGTCCTAGATACTGAATAAAATCTCATATTACAGTCTCATTTTCCCATCTACATAACAGAAATATTCATAACCTATATCAGAGGGTGGCTGAGAGGGGTAATAACTTTCCACTGGCCTTTTCACATCACTGAAACAGAAAGTCTAAATACTTTTCTGCCATTAAAACCAAGGCAAGACTAAAAATGGGTCTCACAGGGCCCTGACACTTTATGCAGCATCTTCTGTTGCTGTTGCTTCTTTTGTTCCTTTCCTGACAGGAAAGAGTTTGGGGGCTTCCAATTTAAACAGGTAGAAAAGCAACTCCAGCATACTTGCAATTAGTAGTACCCATATAAAAGTGTTGGGCTTTTGACCTGCTCAGCTACGATACTTATTTGATGGCCTTCAGCTGGTCCTCCTCTCTCAGTTTAATCTCTCTTGCATATTTGTTGTGAGGATAAAATGGGATAACCTCACATAAGCCATTCTGGGCTTTTTGAAGGAAGTGTGGGTGGAATATAAATATGTTGGTAATAATAAAGCATGAACAACAATTCTTGGGTTCCAACTTGCCACACCCACTCAAGCCTTGCTGCCAGCATACTCTATGACTTTCCTTGTAAGAAAGGAGATTATCTAAAAAGATTGGGGGCTCTAGCCCAAGAAGCAATCATTATGCAAAATAGTCATATATTGATCCATGTACAATATAATCAAACATGACTAAATCTTCTTCTTGTCTTAGGAAAGAAACCTGAGCTTAGGAAAGAAACCTGAGCTTTTCTCTACAGAAAAATCTGTGGGGCCATGTGGAGTGGTATAAAGTTAAAAAATAGGTAGATGGATAGATAAATATGAGATATACTTTTCAAAAACTAAAATTAAGATTCTTACCATGTTCAACAGGTATATAGAAGATATGATTTGAGAGGAATTTCAAAGTCTTGTGACTGAATCTTACACAAGAACCTCTATTATACTGTGTCAGTAATTACCAAGCATTCAGTCTAATTATATTAGCAAGTCACCTAATCAGCTGTCTTTAATATAATAACAATCCATATACAAATCCAAGTAAAACCCACCAACTCAACAAAATGTTGCAAATGTAATCAATCTAAGAAGCAATATTTCTCAATCAAACAGTCCCAAGCTCATCCACTTTAGTCGAATAAAAATTGCCAAACATGTTTCAACTCCTATCTCTTAGTGGCACAGAGCATACGAACTTCAATCCATCATCTTCAATATGTCTTCATAAAGAATCATCCCCATCTTCTTTACCTGTGGTAAACGTAGTTCCTCAAATGAGCCTTTAATACCTCTAGGCGTGGACATTATGAATGCTCCTATTTATTAATTTTGAATATTTCTAAGCCACTCTCAATGATAATTCTCAAGGCAGTTTCACAATAAAATAAAATAATGCAATTTTAAAGAAATAGACAATGTAACAATTCTATAGTTTAAAATTCCAAAAAACAAAAAATCAATCCAAAACACTAGAAGGATAAAAACAGCAATGAAAACAGCTATTACTGGTTTTAAAAAACAGGCTAAAATGCAAATTGTTAAAACCATTAATGAAGTATAAAAACAGCAGCACAACAGCAGCCAAATTCCAAGAAGAATATGAGAGCATCATACCTGAAATATTCATGTCTGCCAGCCAATTCAGACAAAAACCATGGCTGATGATATCATAAGCCACATGCAAAACAATACCATCACAATCCTCTTTGTTTCTCTTTCTCACTAAAAGCCATCAATCAGGATGACCAAACCAGCTTCAATTCCAACCTCAGGTCAAAACATGAATTTAAATTAGTTGAGAAAATTAATTTCCTCCCAGAAAGTTTGGAGCCACCTAGCCACCATTTAGTCAGAGAGCATCTTGCTCAACAAAAGGATGCTGGAAACCGAACTATTGTCAATAGTATAATCTGAGGCCAGCAACATTTTCTTTAGGAGAGACCTCCTGACTGCCACTTCAGGATAAGCAGAATGGACTCTCACTCAGTTAAGTATTGGTTATTTCGCAGACACATCTGGTCAAATCACCTGAGCAAGATCCAATAAGCAAGGGCAGTTTTACCTATGGGACAGTGGGTGGTGATAATGTATATGATCTACTGAAGAATCTGGCAATTGCATCACCCAGTGTATAGAATGACAAATCTGATAG
Source organism: Eublepharis macularius (assembly GCF_028583425.1). Classification (NCBI taxonomy): domain Eukaryota; kingdom Metazoa; phylum Chordata; class Lepidosauria; order Squamata; family Eublepharidae; genus Eublepharis; species Eublepharis macularius. Next base: position 98,791,401 of record NC_072793.1, on the reverse strand, counting down.
ATTTTTCATCTTTTTCCATTTTTTTCTGAAAGCAAAACATTCTAACAACCAGGGCCAGCCCTGTGCTTGCCCCCACTGAGGTGTCCTGAGTAGACACAGGCACGAACCAAAAAAAATTAATGAACCAACAGTTTGTGGTTCGCTGCCGCCGACAATCCCGAGGTCGTGAACCGCAACGAACATTTTCCGTTGCTGAACCGGTACGTAGTTCATGGGGTGCAGAACGGCCCCCGTGGCATTTAGAGAGCCCATATTCCCGGGGAGTGTTTTGCAAGCTCTCCTACAGCCATCACCCAGGTTTGGACAAGATTGCAAAAGGGATCTTGGAGTTATACCCTCTCCAATCCAAGGCCCCCAGGAAACTCCCACAAAAATCCAAGCTGAATTATACTCTGTCTCTTTCCCCAAAGGCTAGCAAGTGTCAAGCAAGAGCTCTGTCCCACTCCACTGCTCACTGAAAGTGAAACCCAGCCTGGGAGCCCACAGCTATTTATAAGCAGAGGTCCCATTGAGCAATGCAGGAGGTCTGTGTTTGGCCATCAGAGCTGCCTATCAGGGTTTGCAGGGATGAGATTGGAGTGTCCATGGCTACAGAACACCTCCTTCCCCCTCCCTCCCCTGGATGTCTTCTCCCAACTTGTAACCGCTTTACAGCTCCATGGTTGGACGGAAGACCTGCCGATCAAGGTAAGCTGGGCTTCCATTCAGGTTTCCAGGGTGACAGAAGGAGCGCAGAGAGAGTTCAGGCATTCCCCCGGCTCCGTTGCCAGGGGAATTGATTGCTAGCGCCTGAGTGTCTGGCTTCCCGAAACGCAGCCAAACGCGCCAAACCAGGCCTCTCCCGAACGCTGGTTCATTGGCCGTGGATGATCACGAACCGCCGGATCGCCAATTTTGTGGGTTTTTGAAGTTCGTAATGCGGTTCATGCCCATCTCTAGTCCTGAGTGCACCCCAAGTTGCTGCCCCCAGGCTGAACAACATTCTGTGTGGGGCTCAATAACTTTTGGAGACAATATGAGGCTTCAGGGAACCCCACCAAGATATCTAAGAGGGCAGCATGGGTGAAACTGCAGAGGTGGTGGCAGCAGGCATTGCAGGGCTGTCCAGAAGCAACTAGGGTAGGATGGCACCAGCAGTGCCACACAGATCCAACAAAGAGTCCACCTTGGCTGCAGTCAAGGGCAGCAGGAGTCTCTGCAATGGGAGGCAGTTGGGGGTAGGGTTGCCATCTCCAGGATGGGAAATTCCTGGAAATTTGGAGGTGCAGCATGAGGAAGGTGGGGTTTGAGGAGGGGAGGGATCTCCTAGGGGCATAATGCCATAAAGTTCATCCTCTGAAGCTGCCATTTTTCTCCAGGAGAACTAAACTCTGTAGCAGGAAATCAGTTGCAATTCCAGGAAATCAGCCACCATCTGGAGGCTGGCACTCCTACATGGCGGGCAGGGGCAGGGGTGGAATTGCAGTTGCTGGGAGGCGCATTGTCTGGGCCTTTCCCCCCAGCTGGACAGGTGAGTGATGGTGGGGAGCAGCTGCCGGGAGCAGATGATCTCCCTTCTCCACTGGGGGACCTGGCAGCCCTAGGAAGAGGGTGAAATTTAGGGCGGGGATGACCTCAGCAGGGACTCCACCCTCCAAAGCATCCATTTCCATCAGGAGAATTAATCTCTGTTGGAGATCAGTTGTAATTCTGGAAGATCTCCAGCCCCCACCTTGAAGTTGGCAACCCTATGGCACACTGATGTCACTTCTGTTGAAAACCAGAAGTGACATAATGGGACATTCTAAGGCTTGCAAAATCTCTAGCAAATGTCATGACATCACTTCTGGTTTCCAACAGGGTTGACTGCTGTGACCTGCCAAATTGCCTGCATTGGCAACTCCCACCCTTTGTGTAAGAAGAGAAGGAATGTATGCTGTCCCTTTCTCAGGTTTCAGAGGGGGACAAGCAAAGAAAGATAGACAGAAGAGTTAGGGATCTGTTTATCCTAGCTTTCTGTGTGCTGGACAAGGATGTGGACAAAATCGAGAGGGTGCAGAGGAGAGCGACAAGAATGATCAGGGGTCTGAAGACTGAACCCTACGAGGAAAGGCTGAGGGCCTTGGGAATGTTTAGTTTGGAGAAGAGGAGGTTGAGGGGGGACATGATTGCTCTCTTTAAATATTTGAAAGGCTGTCCTTTGGAGGAGGGCAAGGAGCTGTTCCAGTTGGCAGCAGAGGGTAGGACCCGAAGCAATGGGCTTAAATTACATGTTGTCGCTCTCCTCTGTACCCTCTCGATTTTGTCCACATCCTTTTTGAAGTGAGGCCTCCAGAACTGCACACAATACTCCAGGTGTGGCCTGACCAAGGCAGTATAGAGAGGGGCTATGACCTCCTGCGATTTCGACGCTATGGCCCCTTTGATACAACCCAAGATTGAATTAGCCTTTTTTGCCACCACATCACACTGACTGCTCATATTTAGTTTACAGTCCACTCTTACACCAAGATCCCTTTCACATATACTACTGCCCAGAAGTGTATCCCCCATCCAGTATTTGTGCTTCCCATTTTTGTAGCCCAGATGTAATACTGTGCACTTGTCTTTGTTGAATTGCATCCTATTCACAGCTGCCCACTTCTCCAGAGTATTCAGGTCTTGTTGAATTTTAATTCTATCTTCTTGGGTGTTTGCTACTGCTCCCAATTTGGTATCATCAGCAAATTTAATGAGCAGCCCTTCCACTCCTTCATCCAGATCATTGATAAAAATATTGAAAAGTACCGGGCCCAAAACTGAGCCCTGCGGCACCCCACTGGACACTTCCCTCCAATCTGCTGAAACGCCATTGACCACCACTCTTTGAGTGCGGTCCTCCAACCAGTTCCCTATCCACCGAACTGTCCTATAGTCCACTCCATAGTCTTCCAGTTTGCCCATCAGAATGTCATGGGGGACCTTATCAAAAGCTTTACTGAAATCCAGATAAATCACGTCAACAGAGTTCCCCCGATCCAGTAAGCTGGTCACTCAATCAAAGAAGGAAACCAGGTTGGTCTGGCAAGATCTGTTCTGCAAGTTCTCTAGAAAGTTCTTTCAGCACTCTTGGGTGCACCCCATCCGGCCCAGGGGATTTGTATTCATCCAGTGCAGCCAGATGCCTCTCCACTACCTCTCTGTCAATGTCAATTAGCCACTCAGGTGTCCTGCCACATTTTCTACTATCTCTAGATGTGCCTGAGTTCTTCAGGGAGAAAACAGAGGCAAAAAAGTCATTAAGCCTGTCTGCTTTTTCTCTGTCCTGCATCAGAGTTTCTCCATCTACTCCCAACAGTGGTCCAATTGCCTCTTTTACCTTGTGTTTGCTTCTCACGTATCTGTAGAAGTTTTTCTTATTGTAGCGAGCCCTCCTGGCCAGACCCAGCTCGTACTGAGCTTTGGCCTCTCTGATGGCTGATCTGCAGTACCTAGTAACCCTCGTATACTCCTCTTTAGAGGTCTGTCCTTCTCTCCATTTCCTGAACATTTCCTTTTTCTCCCTTAGCTTATTCTGGAGCTCTCTGTACATCCACATCGGTTTCTTGGAGCCCTTACCATGTTTCTGTCTTGCTGGGATAGTGAGGGCTTGAGCTTGCAAAAGCTTGTGTTTGAGAAGGGCCCACCCTTCACTCACTCCTTTCCCTTCCAGCACACTCCCCCATGGAATGACTCTTATCAAGCCTCTGAGTTCATTGAAGTTGGCCCTACAAAAATCTAACCTACAAGTCTGGCTATGAACTTCCTTGGCCCCCCACAGCAACTGGAATTCAAGGAGGACATGGTCACTTCCCCCTAAGGTCCCCGCCACCTTCATTTCATCTACCAATTCTTCCCTGTTGGTTAATATCAAGTCTAGTATAGCTGAGCCCCTTTTAGCTTCCTCCACCTTTTGAAAAAGGAAGTTATCGGCCAGGCAGGTCAAGAAATTGCGTGATTCATGATGCTTTGCTGAGCCTGTCTTCCAGCACACATCAGGGAAGTTGAAGTCACCCATAATTACAAGGTTCTGATATCTGGATACTCTACCAATCTGTTCAAAGAGGGCAGCATCCGTTTCTTCTCGCTGGTCAGGTGGTCTGTAGCAGACTCCAACAATAATACCCTTTGTCCTTCCTCCCCTTATTTCTACCCATATACTTTCCACTGGGCTGTCCGCCCCATTCTCCATAACTTCTTGACAATCAAGCCCTCTCCTCACATACAACGCCACTCCACCTCCTCTTCTACCCTTCCGTTTTTTCTTGAACAACTCATACCCATCCACTAGCACATTCCAGTCATGGGAATCATCCCACCAAGTCTCAGTAATTCCTACTATATCGTAGCCCTCTGTTTGCAATAGAAGCTCAAGCTCTTCTTTCTTATTGCCCATACTTTGGGCATTGGTATATAGACACTTGTAGCCTTGTACCTTTGTTTGACTTTTCCTATCCAGATGGGTCCCCACTGTTTTCACTTCGTCATTGAAATCGCCATGTCGATCGTCCCCTTCCCCTTGCCGCATCAGTTTAAAGCTCTCCTGATGAAGTTCTCCAGGTTCGTTCCAAACGTTTTCTTCCCTGCCCTTGAGAGGTGAAGCCCATCATGTGCTAGAAGGCCTTCTCTAAGAAAACCTATCCCATGGTCCCAGAACCCAAAGCGATCCTGCCGGCACCACCAACTCAGCCAATGATTCACCTCAAGTATGGTCCACTCCCTGCGTGTTCCTCTTCCTGTGACTGGAAGGATAGAAGAGAATACCACCTGAGCCCCCAATGTCTTCAACTGCCTTCCAAGAGCTTCATAATCCTCTTTAATTCTTGCAACAGTATTCGCAGCCGTGTCATTCGTTCTCACATGAATCAGCACAAACGGGTACTTATCAGCAGGCTTAATGAATTTCGGCAGCCGGTCGGTAATATCCTGAATTCTGGCCCCCGGCAAGCAACACATCTCTCGGAATAGGGGATCTGGCCCAGAGACATGGCGTTCCATACCCATGAGCAAAGAGTCCCCGACAAATCAATTAGCAGAAAGGGGGTAGCTGCACCTGAAAAAAAAATCTTCGGATGACCCCAAATCACATGGTCTGACAGTCCAGAGAATGTTCCCTACCAGAGGGCATGTGCTGGTGCCAATCCAAACACTGGTTCTGGAGCTAAGACTCCTACTTGGTCTACCTCCCAGATGCTTCTATTGGGAACAGTTTTTTTCTCAAAGCAGGCCTGTTTTGGGGCCTGCTCAGATTTTCGAGCCTGAACCAGAGTGTTAACTTATTCATTTGAAAGTCTGATTGGGAGTGTGTGTGTGCTTTCCTTACAGTTTGTTTTCATCAATGTCAATGCCTCCTTTAGGGGCTGCTTCCCAAAAGCTTGTATTGGGAATTGCTGTGAATAAGGAACTGGGACAGATAACAGCCCTCTGCGCCCGAAAACAATCTTTGGATCACACCTCCTATTTGCCCTCTCCCAAATCCAAAGATTGTTTTGGGGTACAGAGGTCTTAGCTCCAGAACCAGGACAGGCTGTTCCTGTAGTGGAACAACAGAATTTTAATCCAGTGGCACCTTAGAGACCAACAAGTTTTTCCAAGTGTAAGCTTTTGAAAGTCAGGGCTCCCTTCCTTTCCTGGACTTACACTCAGAAAATCTTGTTGATCTCTAAGGTGCCACTGGACTAAAATGTTACATAGTCCACCTTTCTTACAGAAACGCAAGGCTAATTATACAGTATGAGTCATGACTCATTACAGTCAATTTCAAAGATATTTCCATTACAGACCAACATGGCCACCCACTTAACTATAATAAATAAATAGGTGCTAATACACAGTGCTGGAGATCAGGTCCCTGTCTTAGAGTCACTCTTTCTCATCCATCCAGGTAATTTAAAAAATAATACCAAGCTCAGCCTATCCTGATTTTTTTTTATAGAGGATGCAAAGTGACAATATAAATCATGAGAGCAATGACTCTATATTTAGCAGACAAGGAAGTGTTGGAATGAAGAGGAAGAAAGGGGAGGAGGTCGACAGAGAGATGCAGAGGCACGGAAATGGCTCTTTGGAGCCTTTGACAGTGCTCCTCTGTCTTTGTCAAGCAAAGTGGGAAAATGTCTGAATGCTTCGGCATTAAAAGGCTTCTGTTTCAGCTAAAGTTTTCTATGTGTGTTTTCTCTTTAATGTTCAGAATGCAGCTTGGATTATTTAGTGTATTCGTGTACTGAATATACTCCCACATTGCAAACACAAATTGGATCAAGTTAAAGGTAAATAAACCAGGGGAGGTCACTGAGAAAGGGTTTGAAGGTGACTTGTTAATTTGATACAAATCCAGGGTGATGGGTTAGATTCTTACTTCTTAACTCACAAAACCTATGAAGAAAATGTTATTCAGCCTGTGGTGGAACAGCACCACTGACCCATGGCTGCTGTCTGCAAGGAGCCAAGTTTGAGCTCCTTCAGCTTTCAGATGAAAATCAGCCAAAGAGACCCTCCTCTGTGTGCCAGGATATTTTATTCTCTCCCTTCGCCCATTTTATTTTAGTCTCTCACCAGGGCAGATCAAAGGGGTAGGTCGGAGAGGCTTTTCCTGAGGGCTCCAGGAAAAAACCTTTCTGGAATTTGAGACTATGTTTCCCCATTACCATCAACTGGAAGGATAAGTTGTTAGCAGAAAGTCCTAATTGACCACATCTGCATTTTTTTAAAATTTTTATTGGAATTAGAAATATTTTGTCACTTATAACAATCAAATTACTTTAATATTCCAGTTCTAACCCCCTCCCTCCCCCCCCCGTTTGTTGACTTCCAACAGTTTTCCAACCCTTTGTCTATTCTTCCCCTACTCATTTCAACTTATTTTGTCAATTAAACATATACTTTCACACTCTTCTAAGCTAGTCTATTATAACACAGTGCTAAGTCAATTTCCCTTCACTTATCAACTAACTAATACATTCCTGGCATATTATTCAATAGTAATAATACTGGTAATATTCTCAATATCCTGTACTCTAACTTATTCATTCTAATGTCATCAATATGGGACAAACAATTTATCCCTCCCTATACATAACTTGAGTACTCATAAGTGATGAATACATTTATAAGTCAACCAATTTAACTTATACTCTATATGTTACTCTTTACTTCCTCTTATATCTCTTATCTTTATAACATAAAGTCAATCAATTTGACTCGTATTCTACACATTTCTAAATATACCTATAAACACAATATACATTCGACATAAGTCAATCAATTTGACCCATGTTCTGCACATTTCTAAATATCGCTATAACCAAAAATACCTTCAGCATAAGTCAATCAATTTAACCTATATTCTATATGCTACTTCTCATTCCCCCCCTTCTTGTATTCATGAATTTTAATTCTGTTAATTCTCAATTACACCCCTATCTGCCAGCAACATAATTAATTAATTAATTTCTATTCTTATATATCACATAATAACTATTACTTAATACTGTATAGAATAATCAAATAGAATAATTGCTTAGTCATTCTTCTTTAACTCTCCTCCCCCCGGTATAGTCACTTCTCTCTTCTTTTGTTTTTCTTCAATAATTTTCAAACTGCCACAGTTCTCCTCCCACCTCCCATTTTTTCACCAAATATTGTTTCAGCTTCTCCCAATCTGTGTTAAACTGTCCTGGATCAAGGTCTCTTAGTTTTCTTGTCAGTTTATCCATCTCTGCCATGAACAGCAATTTGTGAATCCAGTCCTCGATAGTTGGCACTTCTTGTACTTTCCACTTTTGCGCATACAAAAGTCTAGCCGCTGCTGTCATGTAAAAAAGCAATGTCCTATGTTGTGCTGGAATATCTTCCATTCCCAAGTTCAGTAGCAGGAGTTCTGGGTTCTTATTAACTTGAAACTGTAAAATCTCACTTATTACTCTTATTATTTCCCCCCAGTACTGCCTGACTACCTCACAAGTCCACCACATATGGTACAAAGATCCTTCATGCTTTTTACATTTCCAGCATTTATTAGACGTGTTCACATTCCCTAGCGCAATTTTCTTTGGTGTCAGGTACCAACGATAGATCATTTTATAGACATTCTCTTTAATGTTAGTGCATGTCATAATCTTCAAAGTATTTTTCCACAAATATTCCCACGCCTCCATTGTTATTTCTTTATTAAAATTTATAGCCCACTTCACCATTTGCACCTTAACTACCTCTTCTTCAGTATACCATTTTAACAACACTTTATAGACCTTTGAAATTTCCTTTTTGTCTTCTTGTAAAATTACTTCCTCCAAGTCCAAGTTCTCCATTCTTATCCCTCCCTTGGCACAATCCGATTTATAAAGGTCTCTGAGCTGTCTATATTGAAACCAGTCATAATTTGGAGACAACTCTTCTTGCGTCTTTATTCTTAATTTAGAAAATTCTATCCGTGTTATCTCCTTATACGTTAAACACTGTTGTTCATTATCAACAGTTCTCGGATCTATCGCTTCATAAGGAACCACCCAGGAGGGAATTCCTTCTTGTAGGTAATCTCTGTACTTTTTCCATATTGTGAAGAGGCTTCTCCGAATGTAATGGTGTAAAAACATAGAGTCCGCTTTTACTTTATCATACCATAAGTATGCATGCCATCCAAATATTTTTTTGTATCCCTCTAAGGCCAGCAATTTGCAATTTTTAAGCATCATCCAGTCCTTCAGCCAAACCAAGCAGATTGCCTCATAGTAAAGTCTTAGGTTGGGCAGTTGCATTCCGCCTCTCTCTTTCGCGTCCTGTAACACTTTCATTTTCACTCGAGGCTTTTTGCCTGCCCAAACAAAGTCCGATATCTTTCTCTGCCATTTCTCAAACTGCTTGGAATCCCGAATAACTGGTATTGTCTGTAACAAAAACATCACTCTTGGCAGCACATTCATCTTGACTGCTGCAATTCTTCCCAACCATGACAAATTCAATCTATTCCATTTAATCAAGTCTCGCTCTATTTGAGTCCACAATTTCTCATAATTGTTCTTGAATAGATCTATATTCTTTGCAGTCGACCACATCTGCATTTTTAAAGCCCAAGACTGCATATGGCTTAGAAAGTATTTGGCTTCTCCTTGCTGCTCCTACCTGTTCTCAGTTAAGAGATATTTTTTAAACAAAGGATGAAGGTTTTGATACCATCCATACCTACAAATAAAAGCATTTCTCCGCACAGTCAAAGGAAGTTTGTTGATTCAAACTCACTCTCTGGGTGCCCCCCGAAGGTGAAACAGCTACATATCTAATTAGCTCTTGCATCTCACAAAAGCCTTATTTCTAAGCACCTACTGAATATTTTTTGTAGATAAGTGTATGTGCCAAGTGGAAGTAAAACTGTTCAAATATAAAATAGTGGAAGCAAAAATGTTTCAGCAATGCCTGAAAATACGAGTGTGGACAGAGCACAGGGTAACCATAGCTTGCTGTTAAGCTAAGGGCCCTTCCAGACATTGTTTTGTGGGTGATCAGTATATTGAATCTGTCATCCAATTCACACATGGTGTTCTTTAACAGTTGTTCCCAATTCCCAGTTGTTTGAGAATTCAAACAATGATGGAATCTCTAAACCCCACAGCCGGAAATACCTGTTTAACCGAGGTATTTTTCTGTTACCATTGTGGCATCAAATCATATCTGGAAGCACTATTACATACAGATCTATTGTTTTACTACCACACTCTCTAGTGGGTGTTCTTGAGAACATCAGATCCTACTCCTTATTGGTTTTTTCCCAGAAAAAAATTATTCTTAAAATTTAATTCTGGGCTCTGATTGTGTGCTAGATGTCTTTGTGACAGCCCCTGTAGTTCAAATTATGCATAAGCAATATTATAAGTGAGCCCATCCAATAGAAAAGCTAAAAGGAGCTGCTAATAGGCAGGCATTTTTCTGTGCTTTTGACCTACTCACTTAGCCCTCTGGATTAACATGGAACAAAGCACTTGCTTTGGGTTCAAGGGGGATTGGGGGAGGAGTTCCTATCTGAATTAGACATGTAACTGGACTTCCGGTTTGGCTAATGGCGACCTGACGTGGTCCAGGGAGCTGGACCATCAAGAGTGACTGTTTCGGGCAGGCCAGGTACTCAGATCACCGGCTGCCACTCCTCTACAGGTAGAAGAGGAGCTAGAACGCTACAAGTCCCAGAGAGAGCGAGATCTCAGCGGCGGGGAAGGTCCTGGACAAAGGATTTCCCTCATTGCTTTGAGGTACTCTCGGAGAAGGGCAAGCTAACATCTCTGAAGTACTCTTTGAGTCATTGTTTGGCATAAGGTCGCCAGGACCCAAGCTTCAGAACCAGATTTGGCTAATTGGCAATGAAAGAGGCAGCACGAAAGACCCAAATGGAACAAACTGAGGTAAAAGATCTTTATCTGGCTTTTGTACTTAAAAAGAGAAGGAAAATTTTTATTAAAAGTGAAAATTGTGGACTGAGATGAGAGAATAAGAAAGGAGCAAGGCATCTTGAAGGAAGAATTGAATTTTTTAAAAAATATTTTTTATTAAAATTTTAACATGTAACAAGATCAACAATAAATGTATAGATAGAAGATGGCATTATACATAACAATGCTCAGGCAAAAGAGCAACAACAGTCGTTAATACACAATTAGTTAAGCGGTGTACTTCAGCAACAAGATTCTAGTACAGTATAAAGCAAGCAAGCAACAACTCTACTGGGAGAAATATAAACAAGTAAATCCATTATATCACATAACAAGTCTATAATTCAAATTTCAGGGTTTATAATCGTATAGTAAGGTAGCTTAGAGACCAGCCACTCATTCTGGGATAGAAATTCCAGAAATGGGTACCATTATGCGTAAAATTTTGTAGATTTGGAGGGGTTCTGCAACAATCGAATTCTGTCTGTTATCTTTTCCATTATAAGGTGATCCCATAACAATTTATACCATATGTCAAGATTGGGCGGATAATGCGATTTCCATCTAAGTGCAATCGCAGTTTTTGCAGCTACCAAGAGAGTTCTGATCAATTCCTTCCTTAATTGGGGAATTGCCAAATCTTCCCAAAGATCCAAGAAAACAAGTCCCGGGTGTAAGGGTATTGCATAGGCCGTGATACGAGAGATTTCACGGAGGACCGCCTGCCAGAAGGCAGCTACATATTTACACTCCCACCAGCAATGCAGGAATGTACCTTGCTCTCTGCACTTTTTCCAGCAGAGTGGTGATCTGCTAGGATATATTTTCGCTAGCTTTTGGGGAGTGAGGTACCACCTGTGGATAAGCTTATAGGTTTGGAGTCTCACACTAGTGACAGGAGAATTAATCAATGCAGATGCCCAGACTTGCTCTCTATCTTCTTGTGTAATTTCTATTCCGCAGTCTTGTTGCCACTGTTGAACAGCGCCTCATTGTTTAGTGTTTTGGCATCAATCAATATGTGACAAAGAGTTTTGACAGGAGACCCTTACAGCTAAACAAGTGGGAGTCCAGAAGGGCTTCAAATTTAGTTGTCGGTTTGGTCATTAAGCTTTTTATATCTAGTTCATTCAGAAGGTATCTCAGTTGGAGATAGAAAAACCAAGGGACTTCCCTGCCCAGGTTGTTGTTCAAGTCTACTCTGCTTATGATACTATCCTTAGTAGCTACGTCCAGCAACCTTAAATCTCTTAGTTCATCCCAGGAGCACAGTGCAGTTATATTATGTTGACGGGGCATGCCCTTATGAGACGTGAGTACTGAAAAGCAGGATATAGTCGGGAGAAGAGATTGCTTGTATCTGTCCCAAAGTTTTAAAAGTGCCTTAAGGAACATATTTTGATGTATTGAAGGAGGACGCAAACTTGGCGTGGACCAGAACATTTCCCACAATGTTTTTGGCAGGGAAAAGGTACACAGTATGTCTATCCAATCAGAGTGCCCATTAGGGTGTAGGGTCTGAAGGATATCCGATAGTCTGGCTGCATCGTAATAGAGCCCTATGTTTGGGTAATTAAAGCCTCCTGTTGCCCTGGGGGCACACAGGAGCTTAAAGGCTATCCTGGGGCGCTTGTTCTGCCATAAGAATTGGTTTAATGTCGTTTGCCACTGACTCAGAATTTTGCTAGGGACTTCAATTGGAATTGTTCGATATAGGAATATCAATTTTGGGAGGACAAAGGATTTTATCAAGTGGTATCTTTCATACCACGCCAGGTTTTGCTTATTCCATTTGAGCAGGAGGTGTTTAATTTCTTTCATCTTTTGGACATGGTTCACCTGGATTAGCTGAGCTGGGTTGGAAGGAATATTTATACCCAAATAGTGGAGATGTGTTTTGACCCACTGTTATTCAAATTGCCGTTTTATATCACTACATGTTGCCTCAGGTAGGTTTACAGACAAAATGGAAGATTTGCTTTGATTTATTTTCAAACCCGATATTTGCCCAAATTGAGAAAGTTCGTCATTCAGAACCTTTAGAGAATCAAGTGGTTGTGTAAGAAATAGTAAAATGTCATCAGCGAATAAACATAGTTTGAAGGTGCGATTATCTATTTCGATACCCTGAATTCTCTTATTGGTCCTTATCGCCTCTGCCAGAGGCTCTATAGCCAGGGCGAAAAGGATAGGGGACAGGGGACATCCTTGGCGTGTGCCTCGGTGGAGAGTGAAGGAACTGGACGCTAAGTCATTAAGTTTGATTCTTGCACTGGGGCCCTCATATATTGCTTTAATTGTTTGTAGGAAATTAGAGCCAAAATTCATTTGGGAGAAAAGTGCCTGCAGGTATGGGATCTCCAGGGTGTCGAAAGCTTTTTCGACGTCCAATGAGAGGAGCGTGGTTTGTACTTTTTTTTTTTTTAATAAAAATTTTTATTGGATTAGACACATAAAATTTATTACAATCACATTCCCTTAAATTTTCCAATTCTAACCCCCTCCCTTCCCCCCCCTTTTGTTGACTTCCAACAGTTTTCCAACCCCTTGTCTATTCTCCCTCTACTCATTTCAAACTTATTGTACTTATTATAATATACTTTCAAACTCTTCTAAGCTTTTCTATAGTAACATAGTGCTATCTCTAATTTCCTTCCCAAATGGGTAAAAGTATGACAATCTTAACTTATCTTTTTCAATAATAATAATAATAATAATTTTGGTATTCTGTACTCTATCTTACTCTTTCTAAGTACTTCAAAATGGGACAAACAATTTGTCCCTCTTTATGCATAACTTCCCATACTTCTATAAACATTGCATACATTTATTATAAATCAATCAATTTGACTTGTACTCTATGTGTTACTCTTTACTTTCTTTTACATGTCTTGTCCTTTTTGATTAACTAATTTCTCCATTATAAAACTACACAACAAACCATTCATGTACACATTCAACAAAAGTCTATCAATTAGACCTATATTATGTATGCTAATGTATATTAATTCCCCATTGTACAGTTATCTGCTTACTTAAAAAAATTAATTAAATTCTATCCTTATAATCCTTATAATAGTAACACTATTAATACCCAACTATTCATACTAATCAAATAGAATAATTGCTTAGAATTTTTTCGCCTTACTCTCTCCCCCCGGTATAGTCACTCCCCTCTCCTTTTGTTATATTTCAGTAATTATCAAACTGCCACAGTCCTCCCACCTCCCATTTTTTCACCAAATATCGTTTGAGCCTCTCCCAGTCCGTGTTAAACTGTCCCGGGTCAAGGTCTCTCAATTTTCTTGTCATTTTATCCATCTTCGCCATGTACAGCAATTTGTAAATCCAGTCCTCAATAGTTGGCACTTCTTGTGCTTTCCATTTCTGCGCATATAAGAGTCTAGCTGCTGCTGTCATGTAAAATAACAATGTCCTGTGTTGTGCTGGAATATCTTCCATTCCCAAGTTCAGTAGCAGGAGTTCTGGGTTCTTATTAACTTGAAATTGTAAAATCTCACTCATTACTCTTATTATTTCCCCCCAGTACTGCCTAGCTACCTCACAAGTCCACCACATGTGATACAGAGATCCCTCATGCTTTTTACATTTCCAGCATTTATTAGATGTATTCAAGTTCCCTAGCGCAATTTTCTTTGGTGTCAAATACCAACGATAAATCATTTTGTAGAGATTCTCTTTGATACTGGTGCATGTCGTAATCTTCAATGTATTTTTCCACAAATATTCCCACGCCTCCATTGTTATTTCTTTATTAAAATTTATAGCCCACTTCACCATTTGCACTTTAACTACTTCATCTTCCGTATACCATTTTAACAGTACTTTGTATATCTTAGAGATTTCCTTTTTTTCTTCTTGTAAAATTGCTTTCTCTAAATCTGAGTTCTCCATTCTTATCCCTCCCTTCACACGGTCCGAGTAGTAAAGATCTCTAACTTGTCTATATTGAAACCAGTCATAATTTGGAGACAACTCTTGTTGCGTCCTTATTCTTATTTTAGAAAGTTCTATTCGCGTTATCTCCTTGTACGTTAAGCACTGTTGTTCATTGTCAACCGTTCTCGGATCTATTACTTCATATGGAACCACCCAGGAGGGGATTCCTTCTTGCAAGTAGTCTTTGTACTTCTTCCAAGTTGAGAAGAGGCTTCTCCGATTGTAATGGTGCAAAAACATAGAATCTGCTTTTACTTTGTCATACCATAAGTATGCATGCCATCCAAATAATTTTTTATATCCCTCTAAGGCGAGCAGTTTGCGATTTTTCAGCTTCATCCAATCTTTCAACCATACCAAACAAATTGCATCGTAATAAAGTCTCAAATTGGGCAATTGCATTCCACCTCTTTCCTTTGCATCCTGTAATACTTTCATTTTCACTCGAGGCTTCCTGCCTGCCCACACAAACTCCGATATTTTCCTCTGCCATTTGTCAAACTGCTTAGAGTCCCTAATGATTGGTATTGTCTGTAACAGAAACATCACTCTTGGCAACACATTCATCTTAACTACTGCAATTCTTCCCAACCATGACAAGTTCAATCTATTCCATTTAATCAAATCCTGCTCTATTTGAGTCCATAATTTGTCATAATTATTCTTGAATAGATCTATATTTTTTGCAGTCAGTTCAACTCCCAGATATTTCACCTTATTTGTTACTTCACAGTCTATTAGTTCCATCAATTGCTGCTGTTTTAACTTAGTCATATTTTTGCATAATATCTTTGATTTCTTTTTGTTTACATAAAAACCTGCCAAGTCTCCAAATTCTTTAATTTTTTCTATTACCTTAGGCATGTTTTCAATTGGATCTTCCACAATTAACATTATATCATCTGCAAATGCTCTGACCTTGTAGGAAAAGTCTTTTATCTTTATTCCACGGATTGCATTGTCTTCTCGAATCTCTATCATTAAAATTTCCAAAACCAAAATAAACAACAGTGGAGACAACGGGCAACCTTGTCTAGTACCTTTGCCAATAGTCAGTTTTTTAGTCAACTCGTCATTCACCACAATTGCTGCACTCTGGTCTCTGTAAATTTCTTTCACTGCTCTTATGAATCTTTCTCCCATTTGTAGCTGTTCCATAGTGGCAAACATAAAGTCCCAGTTCAAATTGTCAAATGCTTTTTCAGCATCTACGAAGAAGAACCCAACCTCCTTATCACAACGCCTATCGTAGTATTCAATAGCATTTATAACTGTCCTTAGGTTGTCTCTGATTTGTCTGTTTGGTAAAAAACCTGCTTGTTCTTCCCCAATAACTTCGGATAGCCATCCCTTTAGTCTCTCTGCCAAGACCTTCGCAAAGATCTTGTAGTCATTGTTAAGTAAGGAAATAGGTCTATAGTTTTTAACATTAGTCAAGTCCTGTCCTTCTTTAGGGATCAATGATATATTAGCTTCACTCCAGGTATCTGGAATTCTTTGATCTCTCAAAACACCATTGATCACTTCTTTTAGAAATGATGCCAGCTCATTGACCATTACCTTGTAAAATTTAGCTGTAAGTCCGTCAGGTCCCGGCGCCTTCCCCAAATTTGTTGACTGTATTGCTTTCCTTATCTCTTCCTCTGTTACTTCACTGTTCAATTTAGCTCTCCAATCGTCCGAAATTACTGGAAGCTTAATTTTCCCCAAATATGTCGCTATTGAATCTTTATTCACTTCTTTTTTGTCATACAATTTAGCATAAAATTTATAGAAAGCTCTGCTTATAGCAGTCTGTTCCAGATGCACTTTATTGTCCTCACATATTTTATTAATTGTCTTTTTCTCCTTTCTCTTCTTCAATTGCCATGCCAAATATTTCCCAGGTTTATTTGCACCTTCAAACGACTTTTGATTCATTCTTTTAAGATTCCATTCCAATTCTTTATTATTCATTGCCGTCAACTGCTCTTGAAGGATTTTAATATCTTGATAGATTTTCTTTTTCCCTGGTCTTTTCTTTAATTGTATTTCTTTTGCTTTTATTTTTTCCATAATCTCCTGTCTCTTCTCCTCTCTTTTCTTTCGAGCTCTTCCATTTAATTCCATTAGTATGCCTCTAATTACTGCTTTATATGTATCCCATACCTTGTTGGTTGGTACTTCTCGATTCATGTTATGCTGTATGAAGGGAATTTAGTTTCCCTTCTCAACATCTCCATATTTTCTCCCTCTTGTAACAAGTCCTCATTTATTCTCCATCCTTTCCTCTTAATTCTTTTTCCAAACTTCCACATTACTGGGTTATGATCTGAGCCTACCATGGGCATTATTTCTACATCCTTAGTCCAAAGCACTAAGTCCTTTGAGGCCCAGATCATATCGATTCGTGATAGGGTAGAATGCCTTGCGGAGAAAAATGTATAATGTCTACCTGTGGGATTCTGCATTCTCCACACATCTTCCAGAGTTTCCTGTTGCATTAATGCAAAAAAAGTCTTTGGTAATAATCCTCTTTTCTTTTGTGCAGTTACTGATTTTTTGTCTTGTTCTAAATTTGTAACTCCATTGAAGTCTCCTGCAAGGATTATCTGATCATAAGAGAGTTCATCTAAATGCTTCCTTAAATCCTCAAAGAAGCTCTCTTTTGCTCCGTTAGGTGCATAGATTCCAATCACCAATACTCTCTTTAAATTCCATGTACATTCCACTGCTAGAAATCTGGCTTCCACATCTCTAATCACTAACTTTGGCTGTAGCTCCTCTCTTATATATACTGCCACTCCCCTTTTTTTCTTTTTTGAGGCCGCTACAAACTCATTGCCCAACTTGCCCAATTTAAGATATTTTACATCCTGATTTCTAATATGGGTCTCTTGCAAGCACACAATATCACATTTTTGTTTTAATAGCCAGTGGAAAATACTTTTTCTCTTATTAGGTGAATTAAGTCCATTTACATTCCAAGATAGTACTTTACACTCCATATTCATAGCCTTGTTGTTGGTAAGTCTTTTTCATTGTCTCTCATAAACTTTTCCATCTCAAATTCAGATCTGATGCGCTTTTTCACTCCTCCGAATTCGAAGGATATCCCCTCCGGTAATTCCCATCTGTATCTTACTTTCATGTCCTTCAAATTCTGAACTAAGACTTTATATTTTTTCCGATCAAGCAGCACCGATCTGGGTAACTCTTTCATGATGATAACCGTCTTGCCATCAACTATCAATGGATCTTGAAACTGCTTACTCACTATCATTTCTCTTGAATTCCTTGTCGTAAATTGCACAATCACATCCCTTGGTAGTTTCCTCTGGGTCGCCAATCTGGAATTTATTCGATACACCGCATCAAGGATAGCCACAACCTCCTCCTCCTCCTTTCCCAGGTATTCAGCTAACACCTCTGTAACCTGTTCTTGTGCTGTCTTTCCATCTATTTCCGGCAAACCTCGAAACCTCAGCTGCTTCTCCATGTACTTACTCTCCGCAACTGCCATCCTTCCCCTCATCGCTCTCATATCCGTTCGTTGCGTCTCTGTAAGATTCTCCACCACCTTTTCGACTACATTGACTTTTTGCTGCGCTGCTTGCAAGTCATTTTGTATTGTTTCCATTCCCTTCTTTACTTCTGCCAATTCATTTTTTACTGTCTCTTTAACATCTTTGACTTCCCTCACCAACCCCTGTTTTGTCTCCTTCAATTCCTTTAACATTTCCAGAATTTTTTTATCCAGGTTCTCAATAGCCGTTTGCCACTCTTTTTTCGACATCGTGGGGCTTGATTTACCTCGCTCCCACGAGTCTGCACGTTTCCTTAGCTCCGTGGCGTTTAAATTTATGTCCCTCTAAATTAATTTGACTGTCCCGATTCTTAAAAAAAGCAAAGGATGTTTCAAGAAGTCCAAAATGTCGGGCGTCTTTTCTCTATGGTTTTTCTGTAGTCTTTTTGCAATCCAAGATGTCCTACTTCCTCTCCTGTTGAAGTCAAAGTCCTTCCCTTTTCAAAAATGGCGATTCCCTTCTTCCTGTCTCCAATCAGGGTCGTCTCTCTCCAGCAGCTCTATCACTGTGACGCACTTCCTGTTTCCCGTCTCTCCACTGCAGCTCTCGCGATGATAGAAATTTTCTCACAGCCTGCTATCACTCTCTGACCACAGGTATGAAAAACAATTGTCCAGTTTCTTTAATAGCTTCATTTAACTTAGTCCTTTTTCTAAACTATTTCTTGCCGAGTCTTCCCCTCATTATATTCCGTCTGTTGCAGTTTAAAGTTTCACTTTAAAAGTTCGTTACTTTAAGCAATCCATCCCAATTCGAGAGATAGTGATCTTTACCTTTTCAAGCGTCTTTCTGGGTTGTAATCACTGCTTCGATCTCAATTTCTTTTCCACCTACTTTTCCCCTGTTGAAGCTTGGGCATGTAGGTCTTATGCCAGCCGCACTGGCCCCGGTTCTGCCACAGAGATTTTAGCCGACCTGTCTTAGGGTGGGACCTCAAGGGACGAGAGAGAATCCTTAGCGCAGAACCCCCCCTCGCCCGAGATCGACGCGCCCTGAGGTCTTTGAGCGTTCTTTGCCTGTTCTCCGCCTGAGAGCAGGTGGCCGGGGGCTATTTGTGCCCCTCCGGCCACTGAAACGGCAGCCCGGTCAGCTCTGCACTTAGAGCTGCGTTAGACCTCCATGGATCCCAAACCGGAAGTCTGGTTTGTACTTTACTGTGTCTACTGAATGCCAAAATGTTCAGTGCCTTATAGATATTGTCTGAGATGTCTCTATTGGGAATGAAGCCAATCTGATCCATGCAAATATAATTTCCAATGAAAGAATTAAAACGGTGTGCAAATATTGAGGTAAAGATTTTATAATCAACACTTAGCAAAGAAATCGGTCTGTATGATCTGGGGTTCGAGGGGTCTTTACCCTCCTTGGGAATCATAATGATTATTGCTTCAGACCAGGTTCTAGGGAGGGTCCCCAGTTTGTATACTTCATTACAGGCCAATAATAGGGGTGGGGTTAATACCAAAGCAAATTTTTTATAGAATTCGGCCGGATAACCATCCGGCCCTGAGGCCTTATTGCTCTTTAATCTCTTAATAGAGTCCAGCAACTCTGTAGTGGTGATTGGGCTGTCCATTAGTTGGCTATGCTCCACTGTCAACTTTTTAACGTTTCGGTGATTTGACAGATAGTTTTTGATTGCCACATTATCCGGCTTAGTTGATGTGTATAAATTTGTGTAGAACTTTTTAAAGACTTCCAATATATCGGGAGATTTAGTGAATACCTGTCCTTTAGCATCTTTTATGAGTCTGACGTGTCTATTGATCCTTTTCTCCTTAACTTTCCAGGATATACATCATAGCGTCCTGGGGGAATGGCTCCAGTATTTTTGTTTTAAATATAAGATGTTTTTTTGAATTTGGTGTGTCTCGAGAGACTCCAAAGCTTTGCGCTCATTTAGTAATTGTTTATAGTTTTTTTGCTGCTTCTTTCTTTGTGCAGACGTTCCAATTGATGGATTTTGTCCATTATAAGTTGTTTTTGGAGTTTTTTCTTTTTATTTAGGGAGGCAGATAGAGCTATCAATTGTCCCCTTAGTACAGCCTTAAGAGCATCCCACACTATTTGGGAGGATGTCATGCCTGTCTGGTTGTCTTTAAGATATTGAGTGATATCTTGTTCAATTTTTAAGACATTGTTTCCATTGAGTATAAGATTTTTGTTAAACGTCCAATGCCTCTCTTTTTCATAAGTTCTTTCCAGGGACAATTTACAATTCACCCACGCGTGAACAGAGTAATCTATATTTCCTATACTTGAGAGCTGCACTCTGTTGATCAGGTCTGGGGACACCAGAATATAGTCAATTCTGGTGTATATATCATGGCGTGGGGAGTAATATGTGTAATCTTTGGCTAGTTTGTTCATTTCCCTCCATATATCCACCAAGTGGAATCAAGTAAATAGCGTGAGCAGTTTTGTATCACGACTGGGGGTTTTGGACTTTCTTGGCGCTTGAGCTGTTTTGTTGTGGGGAAATGACGATTTGTCTAAGCCATAGTGTGCTACATAATTAAAGTCCCCTCCCACGATTACCAGTCCCTCCTGGAATGTTTTCAACTTTTGCAGAACTTCTTCCATGAAGTCCAGTTGTTGCGCATTAGGTGCATAGACTGTAGCCAGTGTGAGCAACTGCCCATTTAGGTGTCCCTTTATAAACAAAAACCGGCCTCTAGGGTCCCTTAGAGTGGCCTTGTGTTCAAATTGGACTCTTTTTGCTAGCAGGATTGCCTCCCCGCGGGATTTTGAGGAACCTTTTGCATGAAATTGCATTTGTATCCATGGGGCCTTAAGCTCCGCCTCATAATTTGCATGCAGGTGTGTTTCTTGGATCAGGGCTATATCTACGTTAAGCTTTGCCAGGTTGGACAGAACTCTCTTTCTCTTCACTAAGTTGTTTAACCCCCTCACATTCTGCGAGACAATGTGAACATTTGGTTGTGAAGCCATCTTGGAATGGGCAGGCTCAGAATATCAGAAGTGACCCTTGAGGTGGTGTGTATTATTATTGTGGAACAGGGATCGTGAGTGTATATATTGTTAGCAGGTGTGCAGAAGTTCCTGCTTCAGTGTTTTATGATAAATTTGAATGAGATGGCAAAAACATCCTAAGCACCAATTATAAAGCTAATTCACAAGTGCAATAAGATTCAGATAGATAAATCACTGTCTATTGCTAGATAATTAATCAGTCAAAATTCATCACTTTAAAATCAATCATGCAATGAATTCATGGGAAAGAGAAAGAAAAACCATACCACATAGCATAAATGCAATAAAATGTACACTGAGTGCAAATCAATTTGTTGTGATGATAATTTTCAATATTTAATCAACTCTTGCCCCCACCCCTTCAAAATATGTTGATAGGCAAGCAGACTGTCAGTGGGTAAGACTGAGAGTTGTGTTGGTCTAACAGGCTGCTATGTTATCTCCCCCCTGACCAGAGATGTACTGAACTTCAATTGATTCCAAATATATGGTATGCCAATCAAGCAATTACTAATTAATTAAGACTTTCTTATTATTACCTTAAGTAGGAGTAGACTAATCTAATGGATTTACCTCTAACACTAAATCACTAACTTGCCTTAACTACCTAAACCAAACTATATACAACAAGCACATAGCACTTTATTATTTATCTTCTGGAGAGAACTTGAAACGTATATATATACAGCTATCACAATGTCCTATACCTCCTAAAATCAGCTTTTTCCAATAGATTGACAATAATTAACTTGCTAAACAGTCTTCAGCAGCCTCGTGAGAGACTCCTACACCAAGGCTGCTGTAATTAAACAGTAAAGAGGACTGTCTGTAGAAAGGGCTAATAAAGAAGCAATCCTTTCAATCCCAACCCAACCACTCCTACCCGCGAGTAAGCTCAGTAAGATAGGGACATTTTAACACAACATTTTGTTCTTGGCCGCAGATCCTACCAAGCAGAACATTAGGTGTCCTGAACCGGTATTTTACTATTTTTCTGAGGAGACATGGGCAGACTCCGTTTTCTTTTCTGAGTGCTGGCTTCCATCTCCATGGCGACCTCTATGCCCAGCTCACGAAGGAAGCGAAGGCCTTCGTTGGGAGCAGACATCAAGTGTTGTATGCCATTCGCCTTGACTCGCAGCACAGAATACTGGGTCCAACCATATTTTATCTGGGCATTTCTGAGTTCTTTGGTTATTTGCTTGAGCTGTTGTCTCTGCTCCAAGATCTCTGCCGGCAGGTCTGTGTAGACACTGATTTGCGCTCCGTTATAAGAGAGGAATTTTTGCGCCCTTGCCACCTCGAGCGTTTTCTTCCTTAGCCTCCAATCGGCAAAGACGGCCACCACATCTCTAGGTCCCCATCTCTTATCTAGGTTTCTGGGGCCCACTCTATAAGCTTTGAATATAAGCATTGCAGGGGCTTCCTCCAAGTTGTCAGCCAGCCAGCCAAAAAGTCAGTGAGGTCTGCATCCACAGCCGCATTCTCCTTTATCCCCCTAAACTTCAAATTAGTGCCCCACATTTGGATCTCCATGTCCAGGATCTTTTACTGGACGCGATCTTGTTCTGATTGTAGGGAGCGAACATCCTCCATCAAAGCGGCGTTCTGAGTAAGAGCCTGATCCGACTTAGCGACCACGGAGTCCATAACTATCTTAAGATCATTTAACTACTGTGATAGTGGCTCCATCAAGTGGGAAATTTTGTCGGAAAAGCTCGATTCAAGGTCTTGTAGCAGGGCTTTCAATGCTGGGTCGTAGGAAACCATCAGTGTTTTTCGCGCCTCAGCATTTACCACAGCGGCCGCCATGTTGGCACTCGTTCCCTCTATTTCCCCCTCCGCACCTTCAGCTTGCGATGCCGGGAAATAGCTTTGTAAATTTTTCACTGCTTTATTATTAGGCTGCTTGGAAGATAAGTTGTGCTTACCCTTCATGCTAAGATATGTAGAACATTTTTGATGCGATTATCGGGGTTTAGAGGTGGGATTGAACCGGAGCTCTGACTTCAGGTGTCCATTCCTCTCGGCGCTGACACCACGCCCCACGAAGAATTGAAATTTGATAGACTATAAAGCGCAAAAGAAGTGAAAATAACTTTTGTTTATACATACTTGCGGTTTGGAGAAAGATAGCCAGCTGTGAGAAAAGGGGAGGAGGTGGAGAAATGGCCAAGTAAACATCCCAAGAGAACAGAATGCAAGGAGAATAGTGAGTGGAACTGCCTAGAGAGGTTCAATTTGGAAAAGCAGGAAGAAGGAAGTAAAACAGCAAAGAAGACCCTGGAGAAACAACGCAAGATATAGCAACGAGAAGACAAGAGGAAGTGGATATTCACCATCCCGGAAGAACAAAGGACGAACTGAGCTACCATAGAGACTCTCTGCCCAATATCTGGTGAGACTAAAACAGTACGAATATTTAAAGTAAAAGATAAAAAAAGATATCGGGGGAAGAAATCTAGTGTAAGCATGAAGAGAGTGGAGAAGGAATGGCAGGCTGCGATGGGATTGGCTATAGAATCACTGGGAGAAAAAGTTGCAGAGGGTTACAAAGCATTGACACAATCTATTCACGAAATGAATGAAAACCTAATTAAAAGCATTAAGGATGTATTTAAAACAGAAATGGAACCGAGGAACGAGTTGCAAGCAACTAGGCAGATAATTCAAGGAAAGGAGCAAAAAAATACTGAGGTGTCACCAAGTGTAAATGATGGAGAACAAGTGTCTCAAGATTGTGTGGCAGAAATTGAATACAGAGCAGCAGGAATCAAGCAGCGAAAATGCGAGATGCAAGGAGAAGTAGTGCAGAATGTGCAAGAAGAAATGATTGAAGATTTACTAGGATCCTTAAAGAATCAAGTGCAAGAATTAGCAACAAGCATGAAAGATAGAACCATCTCCAGTTATTTCAAGCAGAAGAAGCTACCAAGCAACAAAATAATTCAAGTGAAGAAGAAAGCCTGGAAAAGCAATATAAATACAAAAATCAAGTTTCAAGTGGGAGTTACTTAAAAGACTAAGGCTGCAGCTCAAAGCTAGAAGAGTTTTTCTTTTTTTTAGAATTGGGATGTATGACTTAATTGCAATGTTAAAAGTTAAATGAAGGAATTAGCAAATTAAGACAAATGGAAAAATTGGGAAATGCAAATGTATAGCTATTTATGTGAATTGACATAAAGTAAATTTATACATAAAATTATAGAAGGAATCAAGTGAAAGTTCAAGTTGTTAATTTTAAATTAAAGTGTTATATTAGAGACTAAATTAAATTAAAGGATTGGGACTGGGAAAATGTTAAGGCAAATTTATGTGTAAAAGAAATGGGAACTACAAATGGAATGTTTTGAAGAAACAAATTGTTAGTTTCAAGTTAAATTGTTAAGTAAGTGAGTTTAATTAAATACAGGTAACTGATGTAAGAAACAATAGTAATGGGGGGAAGATAGGTTTTAAATAATAGTATAAGGGGGAAAGGAAATGAGTGATAAAGAAAAGCCAATTTATATTGAAATAGAGGGGATTTAATAGAATATGGATAATTTATGGATAATTGATGGTTTTTTGATAGTTTATTAATAATTATAGAATTGTATTAAGAAATGATAAGTTAAGATTTTACCTTTAGCTACAGGGACAAATGAAAGCAATACAGAACTAATGATAAGAAACTATGGGGTCATAGTGCTATCGGGAGTCTACATAGAAAAGGGGGGAGGGGAGGAGCTGGGCTGCATCTATGAATATATGGGGGAATGTATTTTTAAGATATGAGCAAATTGTATGTCAACCCATCCAATAAAAATTGTTTTCTTAAAAAAAAAAGACATGTAACTGGTCTTTTTTGCCTGCTACATGCTTATCATGGGATGTTGAACATAAATAGAACTGGTCATAAATAGATCTGGTTCGGAATATCATGAATGTTGTCTAGAACACAGGTAAGGGCAATTGATAAGCACCCCGAGGCATCCTAAAACAGCCCATCATATTCAAATTTGAATTGTGTCCAGAATGTTTTTGTGTTTAATTTTTAAGGGGATCATCTCTTCCTTTCTAGTAAATATGATAATTACAACCCACCCTTAAAAGTCAAGGCATAGATTAATGAGGCAGATCAGCCATTTCATTAATAAAATTACTTTAACCTAAATATACTATTGTCTTCTGTCTTGGGAGGTGGTGTACTGGCACAATTCATATGAAGTTGAACAAAGACATGGAAATTTACATCCATCAGCATAAACCCAAGAGAGAGCTGTAGAATAAGTTATTCTTTTTCCTACAATGAGTAATTCCCAGACCAGAGGCTCTAGTGAAATCCTGTTTTGTTTATTTATTTAAATATTTATATCCTACCTTTCTTTGTAGTGGCCCCATGGCACAGAGTGGTAAGCTGCAATACTGCAGCCCAAGCTCTGCTCACGACCTGAGTTTGATCCTGGCGGAAACCGGGTTCAGGTAGCCAGCTCAAGGTTGACTCAGCCTTCCATCCTTCCGAGGTCGGTAAAATGAGTACCCAGTTTCCTGAGGGTAAAGTGTAGATGGCTGCAGAAGGCAATGGCAAACCACCCCATAAGTCTGCCAAGAAAACAACGTGATGCGACATCCCCCATGGGTCAGTAATGACTTGGTGCTTGCACAGGAGACTTCCTTTACCTTTTTTTTAACCTTTCTTTGTAGCTCAAGGTGGCTTAAAATCATTTTGCGCTTTTTGGGATGTGTGAAAGTTATGTTCCATGTTCACCAAATCTATCCCTTCACAATGTGTGCATAAACATAGAATGAAGCCACTGTGTCCGAGAATGCCTACCACTGGTGCCCCGGACTTGGCTCTGCTCCCCAAGAAGACACAGCTGACCTTCCCTGGCCATAGAGAGGATGAAACTTACTGGTGGCTCCAGTGGCCACTGTGGGCATCCCCACCCGACAGCCTTGCAATACCAGCTCCCACCCTGGCCGCTCCAACTCGGGAACATGTGAGGAAGCCTCTCCAATGGTTGAGATGGGCCATCCTCATCTGACCTGGCTTACACAGTGGCAAGCAAAACATCTCACAAACACAGAGTATAGAAGATAAAGCAAAAGCTGCGTGTGTGTGTAAAACAGTGTCTGTGTGTGTGTGTCTGTGTGTGTCTGTGTGTAAGAGAAAGATCAGTTAATGAAAATGAATTTGTTGTAGAGTGATTTTTTAAAAAATACAGTGACTATATGGTCCTAGTTATAGTTGTATCTCCCACAATGTTTTGTGCCTGACAGAAGTGACGAAGTGTCAGCTTCCATATATTACATTAAAGTGACACCTTCCATGCAAAACTCAGATGAGAATTAAAATTGAAGTGACATAGATCTGCATTATGCTGCATTAATCTTGGCATACTGAGTCTCATGTTGACAGGGATCTTTAGGAAATAGACAAGCAACTAAGGTATTTTGGACCCTCTTTTTTTAAAAAAAAAACTTGTTTTCAAGCAGTGTTGCAACATTAATACATTATACTCAGGGCTGTCATGGTCAGGGGGAACTAGCAGGAAAAATTCTGGGGACTCTGTTCTCCCTGACAGCACATGGAACATCCTCATAGCAGACTGTTGCCAGGAACACACCTGCCTCAGTCCAATCTAAGAGTTAAGTGTTTACCTCAGAGGATGAGGGGAATTCATCGCTTGAGCCTCTAGTAAGCAGTGAAGGTGCAATCTTCCAAGAACCATCTAGGAGCCCATATAAGGATCTTGACTACAGTGATTACCAGGTTCTAATTGTAAAGTAGGTATATTCTACTATGGAGGGTTTTCCCCCACTAGCTCACCAAGGTTTCTTTCTAGCTCACTGAAATATCACTGCCCAGTGCCATTGAGAGAGGTTAGAAGTGTCAGAGACAGGAATGTACCTATTCACCATCTTGGTGACTATCTCTTCAAGTAAGCTGGCATTGTCTGAAAGTCCAGCAGAGGACCAGAGGGGGCTACCAGTAGCTGGTACAATACAATGATCCTCTCCACATTGGTTACCAATATGCATACAACAAAGCCTCACAGTGGGGGCTATGATGGATGTGTTGATTTCCTGGTGACTTCACTGCCTAGTACAAAGGTTAGATTTGGAACTGCTTCTTTTTTAAAAAGGAGAGCTTAAATGACAGGACAGGGCTGCAGGGGGAGGAAAATCTCCCATCCTCACCCTAATGCTAGTTTCTCACATGAAAACTGTGTGTGAGGGATGTTCACTAATTTTGCAGCTCCATATGGAGAATTTGCACAGCTTCTCCATGTAGAACAGCAAAGGTGGCAAAATAACTCCTATCTACATGCTGTTTTCTTGCAGGAAAATGTCTTGGGGAAGGCAGGAATGCTCCCTCCCCATGGGGTGTTGTTCTGAGCTTATTTGAGCTCTCTCTTTTTAAAAAGAAGCAATTCTCTTCAGCAGACATCTGACTGCAGGGAGCATGTTAAAACCAGTGACCATGAAGAAACATCATCTAGAGAGACCTGTAATGGTGCTCTGAGGAAGGATTTAGATTTGTTAGGCACTGGGGAACTTTCTGGGACAAGCCAAACCTGTACAAAAGAGACAGGCTTCATTGAACCAAAAGAGAATCAGGTTGCTGGCACTTAATATCAAAAACATGGTAGAATAATATTTATTTATTTATTTTATTTATTCAATTTATATACTGCCCATCCCCAGGGGCTCTGGACGGTGAACAGTTAAAATCGATAAAAACAAAAACTAAAATCAATATACAAATAATAAAACAAATTAACAAGGTGCAGTGGTGGGGAGAACCCTCCCCCACCCCAAAGGTGGGAGGCCGACATGGCACCGCCCCCTTCAATCACCAAACGCCTGGCGGAACAGCTCTGTCTTACAGGCCCGGCGGAACGATAATATGTCCCGCTGGGCCCGGGTTTCCATTGACAGAGCGTTCCACCAGGCTGGGGCCAGGACTGAAAAGGCCCTGGCCCTGGTTGAAGCGAGGCGGGCTTCCTTAGGGCCGGGGACCACAAGTAAATATTTATTCGCTGATCGGAGCGATCTCCGGGGAACGTACAGGGAGAGGCGGTCCCGAAGATATGCCGGTCCCAACCCGCTCAGGGCTTTAAAGGTAAGAACCAACACTTTGAACCTGATTCGGAATTCAACCGGAAGCCAGTGCAGCTGGCGCAGGACAGGTGTGATGTGTGACTGGTAAGGTATACCAGTCAGGACCCGTGCCGCCGCATTCTGGACCAGTTGCAGTTTCCGGATCAGGCCCAGGGGTAGCCCAGCATAGAGTGAGTTACAGTAATCTAGCCTGGAGGTGACCATTGCATGGATCACTGTAGCCAGGTCCTGGGGCGTCAGGTAGGGGGCAAGTTGCCTGATCTGACTTGGCAACCGCCGTGACCTGGGCCTCCATCTATAGGGAGGCATGCAGGAGCACACCCAGACTCTTTACCACTGGCAAAGTTGCCAGTGGTGTCCCATCCAGGGCAGGGAGCTGGATCCCAACATCTGGCAGCCCCCGTCCCAGCTGCAGGACCTCCGTCTTCACTGGGTTCAATTTCAGCCTGCTCTGTTTCAACCATGCCGTCACAGCCTCCAAAGCTCTGGCCAGATTGTCTGGGGCCGTGTCTGGCTGGCCGTCCATCAACAGAAAAAGTTGGGTGTCATCCGCGTATTGATGACAACCCAGCCCAAACCTCCGCACCAACTGGGCGAGGGGGCGCATATATATGTTAAATAACATCGGGGAGAGTATCGCCGATGTTGATAGAATAATAATGATAGAATAATAATAAACAACAACAACATTCAATTTATATACAGCCCTTCAGGACAACTTAATGCCCACTCAGAGCAGTTTACAAAGTATGTTATTATTATCCTCACAACAATCACCCTGCGGCTTTTAAACTAAACCCCTAAGGGGAAAACAGAAGCTGAGGTGCATCTGGTCCAGGACAATCAAGGTGATACTGTTGGAGACACAATAGAACTTGAGAATAGGCTGAAAAAGAATGGCTATGGGCAGAGATGAAAAGTTGCAATGAGGTGAGGGTTGTTGGAGAGGGAAATGTCTTAAGGATGCCCATATGTCAATACTAAAAATCTCCAAGCAGAGCTGGGGAAGCTGGAGTGGTTGCTGTTAAATGACAATTTAAATTGTGGGAGTTTCAGAAACATGGTGGAATAGGAAAAATCACTGTTCTTCCCTGTATATTATAACTCTACAGATAGGACTGAGAGGAGTGTGTTGGTGAGATGTTGCTTTGTACATCAAAGAGGATATAGAGTCAAATAATCTAAAAAAAAATTATGGGAATAAATTCCTCAACAGAAGCAATATTGGGTTCCTAAAAAGTGGGAGTGTACTATCACTAGGGTTGCCAGTCCCCTGCTGGGGGTAAGGGATCTCCGCTCCCACCTGCTTACCTGGCCGGGGGGTGGGGGGGTGGAACACACTTCCTAGGGTGTAATTCTGGGCCATGCAGTGCACTCCTGCGCATCGCAGTGGCCCAAATCGGGGCCGAATCGGCCCAGATTGTGCCACAGCAGAGTGAAGCAGCATTTCTGTGCTCCACAGTGGCCTGATTCGTCCTGATCCAGGGTGCTCCCAGAGTGGCTTGCAGCCCACATGATGATGTCACTTCCCAGAAGTGTTCACTTCATCTGTGTGGGACTACTGAAGAGAAGCTAAGTGCCAGGGCGGGGTAGGGGGACCTGGCAACCCTAACTATCACCTACCTGATGAAACCCTTGCAAACAATCTCAGGATGGAGTATGAAATAGGGTAGGTGACTAAAACAGATAACGTTGTGATACTGGGTTACTTCAGCTATTCTCACATTGTCTGGGGAAGCATGTGCTTGAATTATGAGGTAGAAATAAGGTTCCTAAACATCATAAATGTCCATGTACTGGAACAGTTTGCCACAGAGCCCACCAGAGAAGTAGAGATCTTGGACTTGGTTCTGAGTGCGATTCAAAACCTGCTGCAAGATGTAGATGTTGTTGCACCAGTTGGGAACAATGACCACAATGCTATTCAGCACTCATGTCAGTGGGAAGTTACCCCTAAAGTCCAAAACAATAACATTTGATTTTATTTTTTAAAAAGGTAACTTTATACAAATGATGGGACTAATTAGAAGGAGACAGATGAGAATCAAATCCTTAGAGGATGTTTGGAAGCGATTTAAAACCACTTAATTGAAGCCCAGGCAGAATGCATTCCCCAGGTTTGGAAAGGTACTGCCAAATATAAAAGGTTGCATGCATGGTTAATGTTATGTACTGCCTCTTTAGGAGGCTATCCCAGTAGGCCTCAGTGCAAGCTGGAGCATAGGAAGGATACAGTTTCACTTTCCCTGCTAGAAGCCTTCAAGAGCGCAAGGCTTACTAAGAACTCTTCAGAAGCAGGACAGGACAACCCTAGGTCTAGTGGACAAGAAATAGCCTTTAGTTAAGTATTTTTGTATCTTTTCTTCCAAGCCAAGTTACCTGCCCTACAGCTACTGTTACTAAAGAAACCTTCAAGTTAAAGGAGGAGGAGAGTGCCTGCAAGTCATAACTGACTTATGGCGACCCCTGGCGCAGTTTCCATGGCAAGAGACTAACAGAGGTGGTTTACCAGTACATCCCTCTGCAACCCCGGTCTTCCTTGGAGATCTCCCATCCAATTACTAATCAAGGCCGACCCTGCCTTGCTTCTGAGATCTGACAAGATTAGGCTCACCTGGGCTATCCATGTCAGGGTCAAGTTAAAGGAAACTGGGCATTTTGTTGTTTGCTCCACTACTCAATAGTTAACAACCCAAGTCAAGGAAACCGTAAAACACAAAAGAGCTTCATTTTAAAAGTGCAACTGAGACATGTTGAGGTGATATGAGATGAAATTCTAATACTATAGGACAAATTGAAAACCTATACTTGTTCAGGTCCTGATGGTATAGACTTGAGGTTTTTTCAGGAATTATAATGTGAAACTGTTGATCTACTAACCTGTATATGGAACTTGTCACTAAAATCAGCCTCTGTATCAGAAGACTGGAGCATAACAAATGTTATACTGGGAACCAGCAAATTACAGGCCAGTTAGCCTAATGTCTGTCCCAGGTGTATTAGTAGAAATTGTTATTTAAAATAGAATCATTAAGCACATAGAGGAACAAAGCCTGCTGACAAAAACTCAGCATGGTTTGCCTCACCAGCCATTTGGAGTTCTTTGAGAAAGTGAACAAGCATGAAGATATTGGTGATCCCATAGACATTATATACTTGAACGTCTGAAAAACATTTTGACACCAAGGACTCCTGAGTAAGCTAATATTGGCTTTCACTGGAGTAGGAGGTTCATCAGAGAACTTTTGTGTCTTGTGGACGTTCAGAAGTAGGTACCTCCATCATAGGATGATACTTAGCTTGGAACTTCCCAGTTTTTAAAAAAATTGACCCCATCTCTCATGAAAGCCATTTTGTGGTTGCTTGCATGTTGCACCATTCCCAGTGGTAGCCATTTTGTGGTTGCATCCACTAACTTATAGAAATTTCAAAAGCACTCACAGGTAGGGCTGTCAGCCTCCAGGTGGTGGCTGGAGATCTCCCGGAATTGCAACTGATCTCCAGGCCACAGAGATCAGTTCACCTGGAGAAAATGGCTGCTTCAAAGGGTGGACTCTATGAAATTATATCATGCTGAGGTCCTTTCCCTCCCCAAACTCTGCCATCTCCAGGCTTCATCCCCCAAATCTCCAGGAATTTCCCAACTTGGAGATGGCAACCCTACTCACAGGTTTATCATGGTTGTAGACTCCTGAAATAGCCAGATATTTAATTAAGAATTTATTGATGTAAATTCCAGTAATTAAAGAATGGATTTCATATATCAAAGAAAGCCCCTGCATTTGGTCATTTTTAATTCAATGGTTTATGGCTTTTTATTCATTGCCACCACTCATCATGATCTAGAGATCTGTGTTTTAAGAGATGTTTTCTCACCTTTCTCCAATTACTGGCTACTGTAATTCTTGCCAAAATGTGCTTTTTATCTGATCGGGGTATAGGACCTGGAATTAGAGACTGTGAGCCTTCCAGAAGCACCTAACTAGTCACTCTTTATTAGTTCCTTTAATTCAGTAATTTTTTAAAAAATGTATAGCTTCCTTAAATTTGCTTTGCTGGGCTCCCAAATCAGCTCACAACAAAAGCCAGAAATATAAGAAAAAGTATTTTAAAACCATTTTAAAATCTTGTCTAATTCAAGAAACTCATAAAACCAACACCCTATGCAGAAAAGAAACATAAAACCAGAATTGTGAAGGCACTGCTAAAGGGGAATGTTTTCACAAGCTTTCTGCATATCCGAAGGAAGAAACTCCCTAGGAAACAAATTCCCGAGAGAAGAAACCACAACACAAAAGGTTATATCCTTTACAAATGATAAGATACAAAGGGTATATATACATTGGACCATTGGAAAAATAATGACGGATTGGTTGAGCTTCAGGATTAAGCTATTTATAACTCACCTGTGATTGTTTATTTTATTCTAAAGAATGTATTTTAGTTAACCTTTATGCCACTTTTTTATTTTACACTAAGCACTTGAGAGGATATCTACAGTAGGATAAAAGCTGGATAAACACCATAAGAATAGTTCCATACAGGTTGCTATGTTAACGCGCTGTGGCCAACATAACAAAGAAAGACTAATGTTTTATGGCATAAGTTTTTGTGAGTCAGAGCTCATGTTTCAGATGCACCATGAAAGCTTATGCCACAATAAAATTTCAGTCTTTCTGATGTCATCGGTCTCTTTGTTATAAAACCAATTGCATTAATATTAGTCTCTCACTAACTTCTTAAAAATTCAGCAATGTGAGGCTAAGGATTTGATCTGTGCAGTGGTGTGAACGACCTTTTCCTCATAATAAGTAACTTTTTCTATCAGAAACCCACTATGCTGTTTTCTCACCAACAGGGAAAAACATATATTTTAGGAAAGAAACTGAAGAATGATAATATTGTCATAACAATGCCCCCCTCCTCTATGCTACTGCTTCAATCACTCATATGCATAGAGAGACCGGGGGGGGGGATTTTTCTGTAATTAAAATACTTAATCTTGAGTCACTGTTATCACATGTAATTTGTCCCTTAGTCTAATACAGCAATTTTCATATCCTTAAATGCAACGTTTTAAGATGCAGATTTTCTCAATGAAAGTCTTACATTTAACCTTAACTCTGCCCCTGCTATCCCTGCAGTGTACACCATTCTTACAGAGAACATTCCCATACAAGTGACATATCTGATAAGCAAATGTACTCCTTGCCTTGTCACTCTATCTACACAGGACCTAGGCACACTGAGATTATAGAAGAAGGAAATAGAATGCTTGTGCTGCCTGTGCAGCTGGAGATAACATTTTCGTAGTGCTATACAGAAGAGGTCCATTAAGCTTTCACGACCTTGAGCGAGAATTGCAGCTTGGGCCCATCTCCTAAAGACTTTAATAAAGTGAAAAATTGTTTCAATACAAAATGTGATATTGGGACATTGTTCGTGAATATATTGAGCTTAAGTCAAATACTTTGTGTCCTCAAATCCAACTGATTAATAATTAGGAGCAGAAATTCTGTCTTTAATGTGTTTAGGAAAACTGATGGATTTAATTTTTTTTATCAGCCCAAAGTAAGAAAATGTAATCTTTCTTAAAATATCTAATACAACAATGCAGAATAATTAGTTTCTCTGGAAAAAGGCATATTGGTACAGAATAATAAATCATTTTCCATTTTGAGTTGCTTCATCTGATGGAGGGAGATTTAGTACAGGGCATAAGGCCTAGTGCAGTGACAAGTGGCTAGGAATGTAAGAAATTGGCCAGGGCTGTGCCTAATTGTATATTTCAAAGGGCTTGTTAATCTTGGTAGAAGGAGGACTGCATACATCTTCTGGTCATGAAGTGCAGAACAGAGAACATTCTTAACTTTGATATTCACATACGGCACATCCACACAATATATTTAAACAGGTTTGAAACTATTACAGCCTGCCCCTACAACATGCTTCAGTTGTGGTTTGTGAGGATGCTCAAAATTATTTGTTAAGAGTTCTCTAGCTCTCCACAGGACTACAACTACATTGACTGACAGTAAAATCCTAAACAGAAGTCTGCTTAGGATTTCACTGTGAGAGCTGTAAAAATATATTGTCGAAGGCTTTCACGGCCGGAGAACGATGGTTGTTGTCGATTTTCCGGGCTGTATAGCCGTGGTCTTGGCATTGTAGTTCCTGACGTTTCGACAGCAGCTGTGGCTGGCATCTTCAGAGGTGTAGCACCAAAAGACAGAGATCTCTCAGTGTCACAGTGTGGAGAAGATGTTGGCAGGTAATTTATATCTACTCAGGAAAGTGGGTTTGGGCTGAGTCATCCTGTAGGAGTTTCCCAGGGTGTGGAATGCTAATGGAGGGAGGCTTCACTGTATCCTGAGGAGGTTCTTTTGCATATGGATTGGTGCTTGATATGCTAATCTTCTCTGCACGGCTATTGTGGGATGTGGAGTATTTCGTTAGCCTGGTGTTTTGCAGGGCTGGAAGCCATGCTGTATTCATTCTTAAAGTCTCTTCTTTCCTATTGAAATTGTGTTTATGCTTATGAATTTCAATGGCTTCCCTGTGCAATCTGACAAAGTAGTTGGAAGTGTTGTCAAGTATTTTAGTGTCCTGGAATAGGATACTGTGTCCTGTTTGAGTTAGGCTATGTTCAGCCACTGCTGATTTTTCAGGATGGCCAAGTCTGCAGTGTCTTTCATGTTCTTTTATTCTTGTCTGGATGCTACGCTTTGTGGTCCCGATGTAAACTTGTCCACAGCTGCAGTGTATACGGTATACTCCTGCAGAGGTAAGGGGGTCTCTACTGTCTTTTGCTGAACGTAGCATCTGTTGTATTTTTCTGGTGGGTCTGAATACTGTTTGTAGGCTGTGCTTTTTCATAAGCTTTCCCATCTGATCAGTGATTCCTTTGATATATGGCAAAAACACTTTCCTGTGGGAGACTGTTTTTCCTTAGTTGATTTGTCCTTGGTTTACTCGCTCTTCTGATTTCATTTCTGGAGTAGCCATTTGCTTGAAGTGTGTGGTTTAGATGATTAATTTCCTCGTTGAGAAAGTGCGGCTCACATATCCATCTTGCACGGTCTACTAATGTTTTTATTATGCCTCTTTTCTGTCGAGGGTGGTGATTGAAGTTTTTGTGTAAGTACTGATCCATGTGAGTTGGTTTCCTGTAGACCTTGTGACCTAACTGAAAGTTTGCTTTGCGGATGACCAAGATCTCTAGAAATGGAAGTTTACCCTCAGTTTCTTTCTCCATGGTGAATTGTATGTTCAGGTGGATATTGTTGAGGTGGTTTAAAAACTCCATCAATTCTTCCTCCCCATGGCTCCAAATGATGAAGGTATCATCCACGAACCGGAACCAGACTGTAGGTTTGTGGGGTGCTGATTCTAGAGCTGTTTTTTTCAAAATGTTCCATGTAGAAGTTTGCTATAACTGGGCTGAGAGCTCTTCCCATGGCCACCCCATCCATCTGTTCAAAGTACCTAGTGCATAGACAAGGTATCATTTGGAGCCATGGTGAGGAAGAAACTCTTTAATATAATAAAAAATAATGTCTGTATCTTTAAGAAAAGGATGCCCACTGAGCTCTCAGTGGCCATTTTGGAGGTTGCTCGCCCTACACTAGATGGTCCAGGTTACCCAATCTCATCATATCTCAGAAGCTAAAGCGGGGTCAGCTCTGGTCAGTATTTGGATGGAAAACCACCAAGGAATGCTAGGGTTGTTACTCAAAGGTAGGCAATGGCAAACTACCTCTGACCATAGGGTTGCCAGTCCCCCAGTAGGGTTGCTCCTGCCCCCCTGCCCCCACTCACCTGGCCAGTGGGGGGAAATGGCAGGGGAACAGGCCTCCTGGGGTGCACTCCCAGCACAGCATGATGACATCACTCCGAGGCCAATTTGGGCCCCAAATGAGGTGATTCTTTAAGAATCGGCCTGGTGCAAAATGCGGGAGTGCCCCTGAGTCTTGTGCAATGATGTCGCTCTTTGAAGAGATGTCATTTTGGCATGCCCAGAGGTTAAGAAGGTGAGTGCTGGTCTCCCCATCAGGAGGGTATGGCGACTTGACAACCCTATCTGAATGTCTCTTGCCTTGAAAACTCTATGGGATCACCATAAGTTGGCTGCACCTGTAACTTGACAGCACACACATACACAGGCAACCACAATAATAATGCTGCTGAGCCTTCCAAGCCTTGGTATCTGTAAAACAAAGCTGGGGAGGGGGTGAAAGCAGGGCCAAAACAGCCCTAGGAAAGGTCTAGTCTCCCTCCCCCATTATGTCCACTCATGGAGGAGGACTTGCAAGGGCTCATATAACCCACACAACTGGGCCTGGCCCAGCATCAGCAGCTACAAAGCAACTGGGCCTGGCCTGGCACCAGTGGTCACCACTAGGGTTGCCAGCTCCAGGTTGGGAAATTCCTGGAGATTTGGGGGTTATCGCGTGGAGAGAGCTAGGTATATACCGAGGATTTTGTGATTTGACCTTGATGTAACCCTCCTATTAGCTCTTTCCATGGATTTTCAGTTTGTCTTCCCTTGTGATCCTCTCTGCCTCTCATGCCTTAGAAGACATGGGTTTCTCGAGGTTATCCTTTCCATATTTCTCCCCAGATCATTAGATATTTCAAAACAATAAATTGCAGCTTTATTTATTTACTGGTCTATCTGCTCACTTTCTAAGATTTTGGAAGGCTGTATTTTCAAGATTGTGTGCATAATTTGAGTTTTAGAAGCTTGGTTTTCTTTTTTTTAAAGACTGAGGTTGTCACAGATGTGTTACATTTCTTAATTTTATGCTTTAAGAAACCATCCAGATCACAAAATATATTTTAAGTTACCTAGCTACCCTACAGAATATTTCATTTTTACTTCTCTCAGATGGAACAGCATGGGGGTTGGTGTGTGGATGTTTGCAGCCTATTCCTTAGAAGGAAGTTAGTATCTGCTCACACATTGGTCTTTATCGTAAAGTCAATGGTTGAGTTGCATCAGCAGGCCAGAGCATAAAGAGAAAAAACTGCCTTGCTTTGGTCCTTTTCTGGGGCTTGTTATGCTGAGCCAGTGACCTAAATAAAAGGTTACATGGTGGCAGCAATGCTGCTAAACTCTGAGGATTTTTTCCTTTTGGCTGATTTGACTCCATTCATATGGAAACGTCTTCACGTCTACATAATTCCTGCTGACTTCTCTGGAGCATAATTCAAGGTATATCTTCCTCTTCTGCATGATGATGGTAAATGGTATGCAGCTCCCTTTTCTTTTCACTTTCTTCTTTTAAAATGTGCATTCAGATAATAGGTAATCAAAGTCCATGCTAAACACACCCTTTTCTTTAAACTTGGAAGACTGATTAATTCATTTCTTCCAAGTTTCAGATGAGAGTATACTAGGGTAGGTTGGACCATGTTTATATGATATTGCCACAGTGTCTGCAGCTGCACATGGCTTTCAGTTTCCATTTGACCATGCTACCTCTAAATTTCTGTTTTCCTGGGGCAGTGATTGGGTGGGCAGCAAACAGAGTAACTCAGCAGATCTGTGCCTAATAGACACAGAACAAACTAGACCTCTTTGCCTATGTTCATACAACACAGAACTGTCAATGATTGGTATTTCTCTGCACAATGTTTTCCCTAATCACACTGCTGACTTACTCTTGCTGAAAGGTTTCTCATCCTATATGACCAGGGGATTGGGGTGCCGTTCTCCCGCCTGGGATGGGGGATCCCCTGCTCCCACCCTTCCCCCCTGTGCCCACTTATTTGGCTGGCAGGGGGCACACTCACAGTGTCCCAATTCAGGCTGAAACGTGCCCTGCAGGGGGCCCATTTCAAGCCTAATTGTGGCCCACAGCCGGCCGATCCATCCTGCAGGAGCACTCCCAGCTGCCCTTTGACCCCACGCAATGACACTACTTCCTAGAAGTGACATCATCGCGCAAGCCAAGACCTCAGGACCCGAGGGCACAGCAAGGTAGGTGCCAGGATCCCAGGATCCCACCGGGAGAGTCAAGGGACCTGGCAACTCTACCAGGGGACCCAATTTTGCACAAATCTGCCTTTCATTGTGGGATGGGTGTATTTTTTAAAAATAAAAACAGCATTCAGATAAAAGGAGATAAATCCCATATCCTCTTGTTTCTTGTCTTATATGTGATACTTTTATTTTTCTCTGTGAAAGCCCAACATGATGGATTGTGGGGAGTTAAGTTAGGAATGGGCTGGAAGAAAATGATGAAGTGATGTCATATGTGATGTCATGTGTGTGTGCACTGTTTTGCTTCCCTCACCATTTCTGTTTAAGATGTCCCAAAAATTTACATCAGAATACTGACAGCAGGATTGAATAAAGGGAAAAGCCTCATTCCCATGCTTTCATGGGTCTCCTCTGCAAGCAAGAATTTTAATGGACCTTAAAATGAAGATTATTTCTACTCTCTCTACAATTTGGGTGAGGGTGACAATCCCTGAATAGTTCATCCCAATTGGATTTGGAAAAGTTAGAGCTGGAAACATATTGTGCCATATATTGTCTCTAGATCAGGAAAGGCTTTCTTCTTTTTGGCTGAAACTTGGAAGTTCCAATTTAGCATTGCATCTTAAAAATGTGTGCAGGCCAAAGATATGGACCATCATATCATAGAGGTCAGATGCAAATCAGACTCATGGACCCTGAAGAACTGTAGAAGCATGTAAACATGTTCGATGTATCCTATTCACATGTCTGACTTCTCCATCATGATGAAGCCTTCAGACATTTGACATGGCTTACTTTTACTCAGGGGGGTTCCACAGGGGGACAGGATTTTACAGTTTTCCACATTGCTGGTGTTGCTGCAGATAAAGTGCAGCAGCAATGGGGCTTCCGCATGACAGGTTTCCTTGCAGTTTCCCTGCCCCAACCCCCCAGAAGTGACCACCCCCTCCACAAGCCACCAGGATTATTGAAACTTTTTTTAAAAAAATCAGTACTATAACATTGCTATATTGATACACTGTGGGGACTATAGGTGTAGCAGTTTCTCTGAATTCTCAGCTTTCATTTTTTTTTAAGTAAATCTCTAGCTCTTCCCTTGAAAAGATATGCCTTTCCCCATATATATCTACAAGAGAAGGGGCTACCACAGGGACAGGGAAAATGACTGCCATGTGAGATGGAAAAATCTGAATTTTCCTACTCATACAACAGCCATCAAGGCCTTACTGCTCTTTCCCAAAACTTTGGAGCAAAACTTTAGAGTAAAGAATAGAGAAAAGAAAGGGAAATCCCCGGATGCCATGTGGAAGTAGGAAAAAAGTATTTCCCAAAATAATTGAACTTGGGGCAGATAACCCATGAGTAAATGGCCTTAGTCCTTACTCTATTATAACCATCATTTACAGACAGATTCTGAGGTAGTTGCAGTACCTGTAAAATTTTAAGCATCCATTTGCAAATTGCTGTTTGTATGCTGCATGCCAGCTTTAAACATATTCATGGCAAAGGGGCACTCATAATGTGACAGTGCTGCCTTTCCTTGGTAGTGGCACTTTATTCTACTTTGTAAACCTGTAAAATTCTATTTTAAAACAAACTTATATCACATATACAATCCTGCATAACATCAGTGAAAAAAAAGTTCAGTGGCATTTTGTCTTTTCCTAGATTTTAGTAACTTTATAAAGGTGGTCTCAAAATAAACTGCAGTGCTGGCAGATTTGTGCTGAAATCAAGGTTCTTTGCATTCCCAGTTGTTAAATGGGGAGATGTTTTTGCATCAGGGTGCATACTGTTTATGTGGGAGTACAATACCCACTAAGGGGCATTTCATGTTTGACTTGTCAAAGCAGGATATTATTAAAGATTTCGGGGGCACAGGAATGATTGCTTTGCTGGTTATCTACCTTTATCTTCAGTCAACATATAATTCAGCTTTACAATTTATTTGCACTGGTATTGTTCATTCAACAGACCAGAAGCTGAAAGCAACACTCCACAACAGAGACCAAAGAGCAAAATGGAACAGAACCTGGGCTCAGAAAGAGCTATCCCTCCCAAGCCATTTCTAAGGAGATCCTGGACGAAAGCTCTGAGAGATAGTAGCATGTTAATTCAATGCAACAATACTGGGAATGTATCCCAAACAACAAGGACACAGTTAAGAGAAAAGAACAAGAATCCAGTAGCACCTATAAGACTAACAAAATTTGTGGCAGAGCTTTTGTGAGCCACTGCTCACTTCTTCATATACTGTTAAGAGAGTAGGCAAATTCTATACAGTTATCCGGGGAAACCCACAGAGCTGCCACTAGACTTACAACTTTATCAAGATCAAGTGGAAATCCTGATGGTGTGAACTGACACTGCCTGTGGAGCCTACATAGGCAACTGCCATAATTAGTGCAGATTCAACAATCCTTTTTTTTTTTTGAGCCATCACAGTTGCCCAGATCACAGCTGCTACAAGTACAGGCTTCAAGAGCTAGTTCATAAAACCAGTATTTCCCTTATTTATCA
Organism: Eublepharis macularius; assembly: GCF_028583425.1. Classification (NCBI taxonomy): domain Eukaryota; kingdom Metazoa; phylum Chordata; class Lepidosauria; order Squamata; family Eublepharidae; genus Eublepharis; species Eublepharis macularius. The sequence goes on along the minus strand of NC_072793.1, from coordinate 98,750,854 downwards.
GACTATGAGCACCCCCATCCAATCCTTCATGCAGTTACCTGTGAGCTACTATCTAAACCAATCCTGGGTAGGGGCTGCCAGTCCCCTGGTGGGGGTGGGGGATCCCTCACTACCAGTCTCTGCTCCAGCCACCACTCACCTGGCCTGCAGGGTGAAAAGGTGCAGGGAATAATCCTGGGAGGCAAAATACCTCCTGAGCAAGCCCCCAGCAGGCACAGCCCCAGTGGAGTATGATGACATCACTTTCAGGAATGATGTCATTGCACTGGTCGTAGGAATGCTCCCACACCTTGCTTGGAGATTATTTGGCCCCCAAACAGGCTGATTCTTAAAGAATTGGCCCCGTGTGAAGCGTGGGAGCATTCCTGCAGCTAGCGCGAAGAAATTATTCCCAGAAGTGACGTGATTGCATCAGTACCGAGAGCAAGCATGCGGAAAGTGCGTGCATGAGGAAGATCTTCCTGGTAAGTACTGGGTCCCCCCTCCCACTGGGAGGGTAAGGGGGCCTGACAACCCTAAGCCTGGGACTTTGGGCTGATTTTATTTATAACAACAACAACATTTGGTTTATATACCACCCTTCAGGACAACTTAACACTCACTCACAGCAGTTTACAAAGTGTGTTACTATTATCCCCACAACAATCACCCTGTGAGGTGGGTAGGGCTGAGAGAGCTCTAGAAGAGCTGTGACTGATCCAAGGTCGCTCAGCTGGCTTCAAGTGGAGGAGTGGGGAATCAAACCCGGCTCTCCAGATTAGAGTCCCGCGCTCTTAACCACTACACCAAACTGGCTTTATTGATTTATTTAAGACATTTCTATGATCCCTTTGACCTAAATAAGATCCCCAAGATGGTGAACATCAAAACATTAACACATTTCAGCATTCACGCATTTCAGACAATAAAACAGCATTTAAAAATATTTAAACAAATTCAACAAACTATATAAGCACACTGTAACGATTTTAAGTAAATGTGTGCATGCTTGGTGTGATATAGGTGAAGAGTGGGGGTGAAAGAGCGTGGGCAGAGTGAATGCAGTTACAGACTGAGAGTGGAGGGGAAAGTTTTAGTCAGAAGACGGCAGGCAAGCTGTGTGCTACCTGAGCAGTTTAAGCATTTCTGTGAAAAATATTTAGTCAGGAAAAGAGAGGCTAGCTGTGTGCTGCCTGAGCATGTTTAAGTATTATTGAGAGAAATATAAACTGTGTGGAAACCTGAACTGAGCATGTTTGTGAAAGAACACTCGAGCAGAACTACAAGTGACAAAAGGCACAGGTTGGACACTTGTCAGCTTCCCTCAAGTTTTGATGGGAAATGTAGGCATCCTAGTCTTGCAGCTTGGCTCTCTGACTGCTGTCCAATGGACTTTTCAACTGTCACTTGTCCAACATTCCGCCAAGCTGCCTACATTTCCCATCAAAACTTGAGGGAAGCTGACAAGTGTCCAATCTGTGCCTTTTGTCACTTGTAGTTCCGCTCTAAGTCAGGGAAAGAGAGGCTAGCTGTGTGCTGCCTGAATAACTTTAAGCACATCTGTGAGAAATATTGAGTCAAGAGAAAGCAGGCAAGCTGTGTGTGAAGCCTTAGAAGAGATCTGTGTGAATGAGTTTAAATGAAGTAAAGAACCAAGGACTACTTTTATGAAACCGATATGCTTCTTGAAAAAATAAAAGTTTATTTTGTTTTTGTTATATCCCAGAGTAGCTGTCATTGATATATCCCATTCCTATCCTCAGGGCCACATAGAACCACGAAGGAGCCTGACGCTTAGGCACGTTACTAAAGGGAAAACTTAAATAAAATATCTTGGAATATAATATTCCTGGTGGCAGCAATCTACCCAGAGGGGGTAAGGGAAAGATTAAAGGCAAAATCTACCCTAGAGAAAGTAAGGGTCATAACACATGCAAACACACATAGAAACACAACTAGGGAGGAGGGCCTATGACAGTAAGTGGGAGAGAGCCAAACAAAACAAAAAAATCTTCACTTGCAGACAGAAGACATCAATAGAGAGAGACGGACGAATATCTCTGAGGAGGGAGTTCTAAAATTTTGTTACCATGACTGAGAAGGCCCTTTCTACCTTTTAAATAATTATAACTGCACTTACATATACCGATCTTCTAGACAGATTAGTGCCCCACTCAGATCGGTGAATGAAGTCAGTGTTATTGTCCCCACAATATAGCTGGGGCTTAGAGGAGTGGCTTTTCCAAGGCCACCTACTGAGCTCATGGTAGCAGTGGGATTCAATCTAGACTCAGAAGGCAGGGGAACCCAAAGCAGGGCTCCAAAGTTGATCAGAGTAGGTAGGTAGGTTCATATTCCCATACATATCACAAATCTCAACTTGCACAGATGTTGTGTTTACAAATTTGAACAACTCGTGCAATAACAGCCATGCCTTGCCCAGAAAGAAAAGATTCCAAAACAGGGCACTTTTCCTCATATAGAAGTGACTGTGTCCAAACATTGACAGGTAAAGGAATATTGCAATGTCTAGCTCAATGTCTAACTGGATTCACTGTATATGATTACCGCATTCATACAAGAAAATTACCCAAGGGAGTCTGTAGACATGTTCATTGTAGGTAAGGTTACCAACCTCCAGGTAGTATCTGGAGTTCTCCTGGTATTAGAAGATTTCCAGGCTACAAAAATCAGTTCTCCTGGAGGAAATGGCAGCATTAGAGGGGGGATTTCTTGCAATTACTTTCCTGCTGAGCTCCCTCCACTCCTTAAACTTTGCCCTCCTCAGGCACCACCACCCCCCCCCCGCAAATCCCCAAGAATTTCCCAAGTCAGAGCTGACACCCCTAGATGTAGGATTTAGAATTAACTCAAGGTAGCAGGGGAAACATCTGGTCCTGCTGGATCCTTTTGAGCAAGACACTTTGTACTTTGGAGTGAAGCTAAAATGAAAGCAGGTGTTTTCATCCAAATGCTTGTGCTTATGCCAGCATCTTCTATGCCATCATGGCCCTGAGCCTGATGCTTCGGTTGAAACTGCAGGGGCTTTTGCCGTTTTATGTAAATAGAGGGAGGGAAAGATCAGGCCCAGCAAGAGACACCTCTTTGGCATCAGCACTCCTTCCTCTCTGAAGCCGATAATAAGGAAGCCCCAGGCTGGGAATGTACAGTTAATGAGAACAGATGCTGGTTTAACTCCCAATTAAGAGCATCTTCTTCAAAGCCTGCAGCTGGGAGGGAAAATCCTGACTTCCATCAGACCTTTCTTTGACTTTTCTCACTTTGGAACCCCCTCTCTTGATTCACTGCTGTTGACTGCTCACATTGCTTGGATACAGGAGATATTGTGTTTATTTCCAGCTCACTCACTCAGATGCTGTATTGTTTAATAATAAGGATGATACTTCCTTTTAATTTGATTGGCTTGGGGTTGTGAATACTCAAGGTCTTATCAGCACACCTCTGAAGTATGCTATGCTTTTGCCAGCATACTGTGAGAGAAAGTGGGAGTATCTTGCAAGAGGATACCCAGGCAAGAGGATACCCTTGTTCTCACCCAGGAAACCAGCAGCTGGAGGCAGATCAAATTTTTTGAATTTCACCTACCGGCTTATTCCTCAATACACTTGCTTGTATTGCATCTTCATTTATGCACCTTTTCAGTGGAAAGGGAAAGAGGAAAGTAAATATGAGGCATTTATGCTACAATCCTGTGCTTCTTTCCTTGGGAGTAAGTTTATGGGAACATTCACATAAAACATTAGGTCAGTTCTGCAGTACTTTGCACCTACAGGATGTCTTCCAGGGATGCTTGTGAGTTATTTTGTTGTTGAATCAGTTTTAGCCTGATTTTATGCAGGTTTATTTTGAAGTACATAGACACATTGTCAAGTGCACAGGATTATAGATGTATGCAGATTTTTTTCAAATACAATCCCATAAAATAGATTTGACAGAAAACCGGGATCCCACTCAAGGTTTCGCTTGTTTTTCTGTTTTTTTTTTTAACAAGTTGCACTTAAAAGTTTCATTGATGCTCTACTCTGGATTTCCTACAAAATACTTTCTTATATAAACACTTACAAGAACAATTTTAAAGTTGCAGAGCAAGGACTGGATTGCAAAAACCTATTTTGTTTGGCTCACAAACACTTTTTTATTTTATTCTTATAGTTTGTTGAAAGGCCCTTATATTTGGAGGGGGAGGTTTCTATATGTTACTCTAGTTTCCTTCCCTCCCACATTTCTCTTAAAGGTATCCTCCCTTTCCTCCTCCTTAATTAAACAGAGTTGCCATACTTATGATTACAATGATGAAGAAATACTTAATGTCAGCAAGAAAAATTGGATGATAATGGGAAAACTAAATGGTAAATTACCTAAATAAAGAACATGGTAAATAAGGCTAAAAAGGAAACAGTAGCTAAAATCTTAGCTGTGACGCTGTGATTGGCATGAGTTCTCTCATTTATTAATCAATATTAGGGATGTCACTCAGGTCATTGTCTGGCACACCTTTACAGGTGAGGCAAGGGGCTGACATGATGTTGGACTACATGCCAACAACATATCGGGGCAAAAAACATGGACTTTCTATTGTTACATCTTCTCTTTTTAAAGAAAATTTCTATATTAAAAAAAACATGGACATGGTGCCAACACATGAGCCGACATTCTAAAAACTTTATAGTATTACCATAGAGTAATGATATTAGCTGACATGCTGGTGATCCTGGGTTTCTGCATGGACATGATGTTAGCACGTAGCCCTGCATCATGTCTGTCTTCCACTGTTCTCCCACCAGCCCTAGAAGTGAAGGTGCAGGGGGGGGGTGTCCCAGGACCAGAAGAATGGCCACACACAGCTGGCAACTGGCATCCACAGTCAATATACAGGCTTCTTCTGTTGTAATGCTACAAGACTCAACAGGTCTCTAATGCATAGTTCATATCTGGGTGTGCATGGTCTTGCAGTGCTGCAGTACAATATGGTTTCAAACAACTGTGGCTCTTACAAGCCACACTGGTAGGGATTTCTGCATAGCTGCTATAAAAGGTAACTGCCCCTGAAATCCCCCCCCCCCCCCCCGCTCCCCTGCTTACTCTGGCTCTGATGCAGAGAAGTTAGCCGTGTTAGTCTGTGGTAGCAAAATCAAAAAGAGTCCAGTAGCACCTTTAAGACTAACCAATTTTATTTTAGCATAAGCTTTCGAGAATCAAGTTCTCTTCGTCAGATGCCTGATACAGAGACTCTGGCTCTGAGTGTTCATGTGGAAAAATGGGAGAAATCTTTGCCCCAAATAAATACACTCGCCCATCTGATTTCACTCCCATAACCAGGGCATTTTTTCAGGAGGTACACACTGGTACAGAGTACCAGCACCTCTCTACGAAGTACCAGCATCTCTTGGACATTTGGGATTTGCACTGTAAGGAGAGAACATCACAAGTTACAGCACCTCTTTTTTTAAGGAAAAAAAGCACTAGCTATGACTATAGTAGTTGTGTTGGTGGGGCTCTCTGTCATTGAATAACACAAAATTTCAGGGTTTCCTCAGGAAATTGCCTGGAGGAAGCTTTTGTTTATGTGAGACAGATCTCTATCCCTAAGCTCATCAGAGCAGGCTTTGTGGTTGCTATGCCTGCTATAATAAGGCCTTGATCTTGTTTGGACTCCCTAAGCACCCGCAGTAATAAATGAATGACATAACTTTTGCTTGGTAGAGCTGCACAAGTTCCTTTATTGCAGCATCCCTTTCACTAAGATCAGCATTTTACAGATCCTAATTCCTTCCTTTTTATTATTGTTATTATTTATATTTCCACATTGGTGCTTTAAGCCATTGCAATGGCATATTGGATAATGACAGGATAATTGTTTGTTTTATTGATCGTTACAACCCTTTTGCATCCCTGTATGATTTATAACCTTCTGGCCCTTTACTCCTCCTCTTATTTTCCCAGCCATGGGGGCAGCAGAGCAGAGCTAATCCCCACTGGCTACAAACGAGCCAATTAATGACACTGGTGTGTGTGTAGGGGGGGGGGGCTACTTTCAGAATGAATGAGTCCTTGTGCGACTTCCTAATGAGTCCTCATTGATTCCGCTGAGGCACAGCAGCTGAGTGCAAGTCACCAGACAGAAACAGGAAGCTGTGAAGAGATTTGTGATTTCTTCAAGTGAGAAACTGAAAGTGGGAAAGTTCAGTCTTAAGAAACGATAGACAAAGGAGCTCAAATACTGTATTTTCTGATCAAGCAACTACCACTGTAGCATTATGGCCAAGAAAATCCAATAATCCTTATGACAGGCCTGTAATTTAGGATATTATCATCTCCATATTAGTATATTTCAGATGGAGGAAGGAGCTGATGCTGAGAGGATATTGGCTATGGACACCGTAATTCATTAAGGTGACATGTGAAACTGGGGCTTCTTGGATCGCAAAGTCAACCATTGCACCATATCACCTGCTTCTATGTATGACAGTTTATTCCTCCCACTCTTGGCAGCCCTTCTACTCCTCCTACATAATGGTCCTGGAGGGGGGAGCGTATATACACACCTAGAAGCCCCTCTCTGCACAGATGTTTTAAATTGTGTCCGTTCCTCTGTGTGGAAGTAGTTGCCAGGGGTAGGCCATAACGTGCACGTTTCTCTGTAGTATAAGATCATCTCATGATGCATATAAAGATCACATAGTTTCCCACACAGAATTGACCACCATGTTGATGTTTGTTAATGTGTTATGTCAAGCAACACTTATATGGAGTCATACATAATTAGTGAAGAATAAGTATGGGTACAGGCAGCTGAATACCTTTTAACTGGGAGAAATAGATGATACACTGAATCCTGAGATGGTCAATCAACATAATGGGATTTTTTTTTAAATAATTCGATTCACCACAATGTTCTAGTTGCCTAACACTAGAATAACACAATGATATTGTTTTAACACATCTGGGACATTTTCTGTACTAGAAAATAAGATTTATTTCCAAATTTAAAAGTGTGTTCCTAATACCTGAATCCTTACCATACCTAGAAGGCATCCTATAGTACTGAAAATAACTTCCTTCAACTAGTATATATCTGCCCTCTGAATCACGCTGAGCTTTTAATCACTAAGATAGAAAGTTCCACTTAATAACACTGATGCTCTGTGCTGGGGAACTGATAATAAACTTCGTTATCAATTCAAATTGTCTTAATCCTATTTTTGTGATAGTGTGCTTTCCTGTAAAAAAATTATAATTGTAAAGTCCAGCTTTATGTGTAAGCATTCAGATGCCATCTCTGTCTGCCTCTCCCCCTTCTTATACAGGGATATCAGGTATATTGAATCCCTCACAAATGACTATCATTCTCTTAACACCTTCTAACACCTAGTTACTGCTCAAATCTAGAGAATTTGGTATAATGTATCCAATTTTACTGCCTCCTTGAAAAAGAATTCCCTGCCATTTTAACCCTTAAATAATAATACCTTACAGAACATAATACAGTGCACAATTGTATAGCAGAAATGAAACTATTACAGTAAACTATCACAGCATCAAGGCATCATATCAGAGTGTTCTCATACGCACAAAATAACTAAAGGGAAGGCTAAAATAAAAAGCATTGTTTTTATTATAGCAGTCAGTTAGAAACGAATTGGGAGTCAGTACAGTTGTGCTATTTCAGCATATATTGGCCAACCAAATGACACAGTGGCTTCATGTGAATATGCCTACTGAAGAATGATGATTGCTAGTTTAGTTGTCCTCATTGAGTTGCCCTCCTTAAAAACTCTCACATAAAATCAGAGTTGCAGGGAATTATAATGGATTATTTTCAAATACATTTTTCATCCTTTATTTTGCAGCTTGAGCATTCTATTAATCACAAAAATCATCAAAATTTGTTCCAGTTGTAGGAAAATTGACATGAAAAATCTAACTGGTCAAAGATACAACTTGGCCCAATGTCACAAAAATCTGATAAAGAATGGCTTCATTGTAGCAGTTCAGAGTATTTCCTTTGATGTCTAGTAGATGATTATCTCACCTGATTATCTCACAGTTGCTTAGAACTGCAGATAGGAGAGGACTGGCCTGGATGTGGCTGATAAAATAAGTACCTAAACAAATAACTAGGGGAGAGGGGAGAGGGAAATGCTTGGTTTACTGGTTTCTGATGACACAATTGTTGTAACATGGAAATGAGTAAGAAGACAGAGCAAGGATTGATTTGGAGTAAAGGTCACCTACTACTTGATCCTTTGAACTGGAGATGCCAGGAATTGAATCTGGGGCCTTGTGCATGCAAAGCAAATGCTCTATCACTGAGCCACAGAGTCTATTCTTGGTCTCACACAATGGTATAAACATGCAAATAAGGGACAGGGAGAGGATTGTCTTAGTAGCTGCAGATGTCAGAGAGCAAAGGGATTCCCCAAAGATGCAAGTAGGGGAGACATTAGCAGATAGACTTGACGGTTACTGACTACAAAAAAGGTCTAAAGATCCATCAAGTAAGAGAATTGTTCCAGTGACTGATGATCTCACAATGGTACAACCTTGCAAATAATTGAGAGGATTGGTCCAGTGGTGCAAAAAGGGTCCAAAAGCAACTAAAGAAAGAATGAGAGGATTGGTCTATTGAGTGGCAATGTTACAGGAGGCTGAAAATATGAATAAATGAAAGGGAAAAGGATTGGTCCAGGAGGTGATAATGTCAAAATGGCCCAAATATGGAAGTGGCTGAGATGACAGAGAAGTGGCCTAGACTTTGATGCTATAAAGGTCTCAATATGTAAACTGCAGAGTAGTCAGGGCTTTTTTTCTGGGAAAAGAGGTGGGGGAACTCAGTGGGTTGCCCTCAGAGAAAATGGTCACATGGCCGGTGGCCCCGCCCCCGTATGTTCAGACAGAGGGGAGTTGATTTTGCCCTCCGCTTGGCGGCACGGAGGGCAATCTAAACTCCCCTCTGTCTGGAGATCAGGGGGCGGGACCACCAGTCATGTGACCATTTTCAAGAGGTTCCGGAACTCCGTTCCACCACGTTCCTGCTGAAAAAAAACCCTGAGAGTAGTTATAGGTAGAGGATTGGCCTAGAGGTTCCTGATATAACAATGGCCCAAATGTGCAAATAGATAAGTGAACAGAGTTGGTCCAGAAGTTGCTAATGTAACAATGATCTTGTAATTAGGATTGCTGACTCTGGGTTGGGAAATTCCTGGAGATTTTGGGGTAGAAACTAGGGATGGAGTTGTGGGGGGGGGGACTTCATATAATGCCATAGAATCCACCCTCCAAAGCAGCTATTTTCTCCAGGAGAACTAATTTCTGTCATCTGGAGATTAGTTTTAAATCTGGGAGCTCTCCAGGCCCCACCTGGACATTGGCAATCTTATCTGAAATGCACCTTTCAGGTAAAGGCAGAGGGTGTCAGGGTTCTAGGGCTCAGTGGTTGCAAGGGGGCAGAAGCGATACCCAAGGTCAAAAGTAGGCAGTAGGCAGTTCTCTGAGTGTGCTGGTTCCAAGGGCCAATGTCAGCAAACATAATCACAGGCAGGCAAGGTTTGATTTCAAGAAAGGTAATGTGCAGATCGGGGAAGGGAGGGGCAAGTTTAAGCTAATTTGGGCCAGGCCTGGTCTCAGCTTGTCAAGTTGTTCAAACTGAGGAAGTAATCTGCAATCCAGGGCTTTATAAACCTTGAGGTATCCTGATTGGTCCCAGGCATCATGCTGAGTAGGTGCTTCAATGCCAGTGAGGGAAATGCGGGGGCGGGGGGCGCAATCTGCCAGCATTGCATCAATGCATGACATCACTTTTAGTGAAAAACTAGAAACTACATCATTATGTCAGAGCAATGATCTAGGATTCACCTAAAAGAGTTCTGGGCAAATCCTTGAGTGTCACCTCAACGTGATGACATCACTTCAGTTTTTTTCCATTGCTTTTTTGCTGGAAGTGACATTGTGTGCTGGCATTTATTTAATTTTATTCATTCTATTTATGTTATTTATAGTTAGCCTTTATCACTGAGACTCAAGGTGGAGTACAGGGAAATTCAATATGATCAACAGTTGGGATATTCAATGAACAATACAGTATTGCCAAAATGAACAACACAATATTGCCAAAATTTGAAACACTGTTGAAACAAAACATAAGCAATTTGACATGACATAATAAACAACAGTAGATCTTTATCAAAACATCTCTTTGAACCATTTCCTTTCATGACAGCTCTGTTACGCTACACAAAACCCAGATCCCCTCTGCCCTCTATACTGCAGCTGGTCCAGCGGCACACATTCAAAGGCACTGAGGCCTAGTTGCTGGAATATCCAGTTTGAGTCCCACCGGGGTAACTTACAGAGTGAGAACATCAGTATAGAAGACGATAATGTCACCGTAGCCTAAATATGTTAATGGGAGAAGGAAGAAGAAGATTGATCTGTTTATTGGTTTCTGATACCAGAAGGTGAAAACATGCAAATCTGAAAAAAGTAGAGTATTGGCCCAGATTCTGTTAATGTCACAATCAGTTTTCTCTGAAATTTGATCATATTGTACCCCTTTACCAGTTCTTCATAATAAATGTTAGACTTATGGGACAAACCTTCCTGATGTAACTTATAATGAACAGAATTTTCAGTCTGTTAGAATGGTAAAGGGTTGAAATATGTACTTGTAGTGCATATAATTATCCTATTGCTCCTGTTCCTTGTGAATGATTTTTGAGGGAGCCTCATCAATGCGCACAACTTGCTTGCCAAAGATCATCCGTTAGTGGGCATGTTCACATGAAACTATTCTTCCTACTTATAGGGAACAACTGGCCAAGAAAGAGTATCCTAAGCATGTTCTTTTAAATCCACTGAAGTTAGCAGTCTTAAAAGGAGGTAACTCTGCTTATGGTGGCACTGTAACAATCTTTACCTGTATTTAAGGTTACTTTAATTAAAGTATGGGTGTTGCTAGTGTGTTGGTATAACTTATACCAGGACAATGCAAAGAGACATATGAAAATATAATGCATTTGATCTTGTTTAAATTCCATGCACAGAAGTGTCATTTCCTTATCACCTCCCACTGTAGCCTAATATCTCCCCCCTCCCCCGGCCAATGCTACTCCTTGGGGATGAGAGACTCCCAGGAGCAGCATGAGGAGGAAATGGGAGGAGGAGGGAAACTGGTAAAATCAGGCTTCCCCCATTGCACATGTAGATCATTTCCATAAAGAATGGAGTAGATTTGCTATAGATAGCTCCATTTATTAATGGACATAATTCTGATAAAGTGGCAGCAAGAAGCTGGATGCCCATAGGAAATGCAGGAAATTTTCTTAGAAGTTGCAGGCAAATATTAAAGCTAGGGCTGCCAGGTCTCCTGGATTTTTAGGAGACAACCCACCAGCAGCCACTGCTTCTTGTTGGACTAGTGGAGAGAAATAACATTATAATGGTGGGGGGGGGAGTGCCAGCACCATGGTGCTGTCACTTCTGACACAATCTGGAAGTGATGTCAGCACATGAGGTGATGCTGTAGCACTTGCCCAAAGTTCTGTGGTTAAACCAAAGGGTTTGGGGTGAATGTTAGACTATCACCCCATGTGATGATCAGATTACACCAGAAGTGACATCAACACATTGCTGGCAATGTCACCAGTAAACCTCCCATCAGTTGCCAACCTCAGGCTGGCAATCATAGTTAAGGCCTGGTTTAGACAAGCAAGAAATTGAGGTGGAACCAGTGATGCCAGCCTAGTGCTGGCAACTGCTGGGAGACTAAGGTGGGTAGCTGGAGACTTGGCAAAACAGCATTGTGTGATGCCACAACATCACTCTGGCTGTGTACCTGCAAGTAATGTCACCACGTTGTACAACAACTCTGTGGTAAAAGCCATAGAGATCAGAGAGATTCTTGGAGCATTGTGCAGTGCAGTGACATCACTTCAGGTAGTCAGCTGAAAGTGACATCAAGGTGTCATGCAACACCATTTCACCACCACCCCATTTCCTCCCACTGCCCTAACAAGGGGCAGTGGAGTATGAAACTCCAGAGTGGGATGTTGCCCATCACAGTGGACAACCAGCTGCAACACTTCAGACTGTAGATCAGACTTTAAGTAAAAAACTCCCTACACATAGACAATCAGCACAGCAAGCAAAGAGAGGCTGCAAAAGCTTTCTTCTTGGTGTGCTAGTTTTCTGTTTGGAGTTTTTAATGTGGAGGAATATTCAGAATTGAAATCTACCACCTGTAGTCCAAAGTGGTGCTTTCCATTCTGCCACCACAATCTTTTGCCACCACATTCTCCTGCATATGTAAACCAGGCCTTTGTGTGAGCCTGTGTGGAAACTGATGTTTGACCTGGCTGCTGCTGGAACCACTAGAATAAATCCTACCTCTCCACAGAACGAAAACATATCACTTCCACCCACCTAAGGAGTGTTCTTCAATTTAAGTGACTCTTCCTTTAGTAGAGGCACCACTTAAGTTGGAACAAAGCTTTTTAAACTAAAGTTGGGTATATGCCAGAGGCCTAGTATATATTTTGGGATCTGCTCTGTTTCTGTATTGGGCCTAGCACTAGTCTTCTTGTTCTTTTCTTTTTTGCCAACCATTATTGTTTTCTACAACAGAACTTATATTCCAAGGCAGAATCGATCCTGCCAATTCTGTCCTTAAGTTTCCATTTTGTTAAGGAATGAACACTCCTCAAAGATGGGTATGGAATAATTAAATGAAAGTCTAGTGAACAAACACCAGATACGTGATCCATATGGAAAAATAGTTCATTCCATATTATATTGTGCTAGGTGAGTCAAGGATTGCTCTGTCAACCCCTGCCCCCCACTCTCCACACTCTGGTCAGCTTGCAGGGTAGTACTGATATAACAATCTAGGTTTCAATATGGAAGCACATTAGATACAGGAAATGGTATGGCTTTGGGCAGCTATTGCCAGCAAAATAGTTTTCCCATTAATTATTCTAACACTCTCTAGAATCCTTTTTAGAAGGTCTGTTGGGATCATGAGATAGGCTTCTGGCTCTGAATCCTGGGTGTTCCTCTTGCATACTGCCACTTTATACATAGTACTGTTGCCCCCCACCCCACCCCGATACTTTCCTAGCAATTTAATTCCATTTTGTCTTTAGCGTTTGGGCAAATTGTCCTTCCTTGGTGAATTGGCAGTGAATTCTTTGACAAATTAAATTAAATGGGAAAATGGAAAGGTGCCCTGTTTGAACAGGATTTCAAGGAGCTAGTGATTCAAGAAGTAAAACCACAAGAGAGCCAGCAATGACACATTCCACCCTAAATGTTTCTTGGAATCTTAGCCATGATTGTGCCATTGAAGCAGAATAGCTTTTAAAGTAATTCTTTCCCTTGTCAGTCTCATCATTATTCTCTTACACACCAACAAGACAGGATAAGAGAAAATATCCATTCTGTCTAGTGTTCAATGTTATATACTTTGACCTGTCAAATGCCATTTTAGCTTTGGAATACCCAGCATGCCTTTCTGCTGGCTACAGCATTATATAATCACAGCAAGCTATTGAAATTGAGACTGAATGTGATGTTAATCACGGGAACAACCCCTTCTCAAAAGACTGAGAATATTAGAGACATATGTAGTTATGCCAAAATTGTATGTATTTTGTGTATCTGTATGTTTACTGAGTGTGAACATTTGCACAGAATAAGCACATTTTCCAGACCTCATGGTTGCATTTCTAAAGCTAGAACTGTCTCCCAATTTTTGCTAGCCATTTGTCATCCTTTCCATGCCCTAAAATTCCCCATTATATGTTTTCATTAAGCAGATCAGGAAAAAAATGTAAATATATAATTATAGTTCATCTGAATAATTCAGCTTTACAGCCAAATTTGGGTTACCTGTTAAAGAATCCTTCCTACGCCTCATTTTTCTTACTGGGTAAATAGTATTTACTAAATACTGCATGCTATGTCATAGATCAAATAGTTTACATAGTTTGTTTCTTTAATCATTGTTAGAATACTGTGCAAGACTCCACCAGGCAAAGGGACAAATTATTTGTTCTGCTGGCCCACTACACCACCACTCATTGCTATGGCCTCTCATAGCTCCCATGGGGAAAATATTTCCGATATAGAATCTGTTTCCTTCTCACTGGCCAAGAATAAAAAGAAAGAGAGCAAACACTTTGGACATTTTACAGCACTGACATATTTTGTGAAATCTGTCTATTGACTCATCATAGTATTTCCCAACAAAGAAGCTGATGCCATCAACCTAGAAGAGTCATTTGAACAAATGTTCTTCCTTACAGAAGGCCCTTCCACTTTGTTCAGTTGGCCACAGGTCAGTAACAAGGCTCCTAGAACCATGTGAATTAAGCTCTGGTGGTTTGTGCTCAGTGAAAGAGAAATTTCAGTCCCTTGAAGAGTTTCATAATGCACCAGGACACATCAGACGCAAAAGAAACAGTCTGGCAGAATTGCATTAATTTTCATGAAGCTGGCAGCTTTGGAAAATCATGAAAACTGCAGCATAATGAAAGCCTGGAAGGGAAAAACCTGCCCTCTTTCTCACTGCCGGAGAATCTGCATGCGGATTCCATCAAAGGAGGGTGGCTGACGAGACTCAGCAGGGGGAAAAAATTAACCCCTTGGCACACAAATCGACAGGGACTTAGTAACTGCCACCCTCCTCTGTCTGTAGGGACAGATAAATGCCTCCGATAAGGCCTGGGCATCACAGTTGTGAGTTCATTGTGTGACATGGCACAGTGCTGCCAGCAGGAATTAAGAAACATGTTCCTTTCTATCTTTCTGCTCTCTGCAGTGTTTGCCCAGGGCTATGCTTTACTCTCAGTTCTCATATTTTGGATTTTTAAAGTCAGTGAAATTGGAATGGGATGGATTGCAAAAAATATCCCACAAGGCCTTTAGATTTAGAAGGCTTTTAGTTTACCTTCCCTTGCTAATATGTGAATGAAAATTACACACTTTCGGCTTCACGTATTTTTCCATGCTTGGAACAGGAGTGTTATTTATCTATTTATATTTATAACTCTTTCAGTACCAAAAGACCAAGGCAGGAAATAACAACATTAAAATATTGTATATAAGAATGAGCAAAAATTATTTTGAACAATGTTTTCCAACACCTTTTCCAACTATTTTTAGCATTCTCCTTTTCATTATATTCACTCTGATTTGCTGTCTCTTTCAAGTGACTTCACTTGCTATTAGTCCCATCATCATGTAGTAAGGATACCAGTTTCCTACTGGGGGTGGGGAATCTCCCAGCCCCAGCTCCTGTTGCTTGCTGCTGCTCAGCTAGCTGGTGAGAGAAAATGACAGGGGCGCAATGGGGGGGGCAGGATTGGCATCCCTGGCGTGATGACATTGGACGTCGTCACACGGGCATCTCTTCCGTTACATTTACAGCATATAGTGTCCTACCTGTTATCGGCACAGTAACGTTTCTTTGGGTCACCTAACGGCTCTTCGCGCCACCAGCTGTCCACACCGAAGCACTCTGTTCTGTTCTCTCTAACCGCGCAGAAGCAGCCCCCCCTTTTTTTATTATTCTGGCGTTAAATTCCACTATAACGGAATAACAGCATATAAACATTCCGTTAGAGCAAAACATTACGACCCTTTTGTTTTTCCAACTTTGAAATTATATAAATAGCCCTTTGCCCGCAGAAAACTCCCTGTCTGACGTGATCCCCATCGCTGAAGACTCTGCCATGGCGATTCAGTCATTTTTACTTCAGCAGAAAGTTTGCATTGTGTTATGTCGTTATGGCGTTATAAGGACATAATAAAATAAAAAAAGGGGGAGTCGCAGGAAGAAATGGATTCTGGGATTGAAGGGAGGGCATAGGATGTTGCGAGGCGAAATACATCGATGTGAGGCATTCACACTGAGGCACAAAATAGCGCAACTATCAAGCACAAAGCAGAAGAGAGAAAATCGCTACAGTGTTGGAATAAGGTGGGTGTTTGCCGGGAAATAGTGCCATTTTAGCGCTAAATAAAAGCCCGTGTGACGATGGCCGTTGATTCCAGGGACTGGCAACCATATCAGGTACATATGAAAGTGTGTGTGACTACACAAGGGAAACAAAAAAACACCCACAAACAATGAAAAATAGATGAAAAATCTATTGGTAGAAAACAGACCCAATTATGCACCAGATATACATGAAAATGTAACTGAATCCAATGACTATATGCAAGAAATCATAAATAGCAAAAAATATGTGAAACCTAGTAGGCTTCATTAAAAAAAATAGTTCTACATTACAAAGCATATGAGAAATGCATGAGACCTAGTAAACATCATAGAAAAACAATCAAACATCCAAACATATTACAGCTGCTAACAAAGCATGTTTTGAAATATCTTCTTCCTTGGTATCATTCTGGTTCTGTCAGTCTGTTTTCTTACTACATCAGATTGGTATTGTAATTCCAAAAATGTCTGTAGTAGATCCTGCACATGATAATCTCTGTCAGATAGACTGGAACAGATGTGCTGTAACATAGAACTTGGCTATAGATGAAGAATTGTTTAGTGTGTTTAAGATGGTGACTGGAAGTATGTAGATACGTTTGCTGATCAGATTTCTCATATAAGGTGGTTCTTAAGCTTCCATCATTTGTTTGTGCAGTGGTGTCTAGAAAATGTACTTCCTGTGTGGATTGATTCATGGTCAGGTTGATGGTGGGGTAGAAGCTGCTGAATGCAACTTGCTCTAGTGCTTCTTTCTCATGTGTCCAGCAGATAAAACTGTCATCATTAAATCTCAGATACAGGAGGGGGCTTAGTAGGTAGCAGCTGAGAAAGCAGTGCTCCAAGTTATCCATACAAATACTGGCATATTGTGGCACATGGCTGTGCCATTGATCTGAAGGAATACATCTTCACTAAATCTAAAGTAGTTGCAGGTGAGGACAAACTGGCAGAGTTTGGTAGCAAGATCAGCTGCGGTGAGTGACAACAGAGATGGTGTTCCTAATGGCTTGTAATCCATCTTTTTGAGGGATGTTGGTGTATAGAAACTCAACATCCATGTTAGCCACTGGCCATCTCTATGGTTCCAGTAACCTGCTACAAGACAAGCCCAAACACAACAACAGGGCCGTCGTCACACGGGCTTTTATTCCGTTAAATATGTAGCATGTAGCGTTACAATCGCTGTCGTTACATGACGCATTTTTCTGTCAGATTTCGTCCTCCTTGCGCTTCCAGCTGTTCACACCGTGGCGCTCTGTGCCGGCATATCGAGCAGGCACAGATAAAACTTCTCCTTTTTTTAAAAAAAATTTTTCCGTTTAATTGCGTTATAGCGTTATAGCGAAATAACAATGAAAAACCTTGATGATAGCCCAACCTCTAATGAGCTTGATAGGCGGGCCAAGTTTTCCCGCTCATTGACCAGCCACATCATTGGATGAAAATGTTTATCTGGCGAATTTTGACTTCCATAAAGATCCCATCGTCCAGAGAAAAATCCCTGTCTGACGTGATCCCCCAATGAATCTGTATTTTACCACGTCGCAATAGCGACATAAGGTCAATTTTTTTTAAAAAAAATTACACCGCTGTATGGGAGGGGCAAAATGCCGTGCGTGACGAGATAACCCGTTATGAGGCGGTATGAATCGCTGCTGGGTGATCGCACGGATACTGATTACAGCGCGAAAAATGAGTGAGAAATAGAAATCAGACACTCGCAACAGTGACGGAATAAGGTGGGTTTTTGCAGGGAAAGAGCGCCATTTTAGCGCTAAATAAAAGCCCGTGTGACGACGGCCCAGAACACCTCTGCTGGTCACATATAAAGCTCTCAACTCATACCAGTTCAATGCATCATTAATAACTTTGAACCTAAGCTGGTCAATAATATTCTTCTCTCACAAGCATAGGGAGGCAAACTTTTTCTTGCCCACCAACAGCTCCCTAATTTTAAACAACTCACTTACAATAATGTTCTTCCTAACATGGACATGGACTCTGGGACCAGGGCTGGCAATAAACCAAGATGCCACCGCTGTCCCCATATTCACTCAGACAACACAATCACTTGACCTAACACCACCAGTTATACCATCTTATTCTCTTGTTCATCTTCCAGAGTTATATAAGCCATCAAGTGTCAGCTATGCCCTTCCACTCTCTACATTGGACAAACAGATCAGTCTCCACACTAAAGAATAAATGGACATAAAACTGACATTAAAAATCACAACACTCAAAAATTAGTGGGAGAACATTTTAATCTTCCTGGATATTCCATTGCTGATCTAAATATGGCTGTCCTCAAACAGCAAAACTTCAAGGGGCGATTACAATGTGAGATTGCTGAAATGGAGTTCATTCACAAATATAGAACAATGGACTCCCTACCCCCACCCCCGTGGGCCTGAATAGGACAGAATTCTTATCTTATTACAGATATTAATTTCTGCTCTTACCAGCCTGCATTGCATCTTGACATCCTTCCTGACTCCCTTCTTTGCTTCACCCCTCCTACCTCTTGACTGGGATATAAAGACTCAGGGATCTCCACTCTTCCTTGTATCTGAAGAAGGGAGCTTTGACTCTTGAAAGCTTATATCCTGAAGCTCTTGTTGATCTCTAAGGTGCCACTGGACTCAAATCATGCTCTCTAGCAGCTAATGTTCCTCTAAAACAAACTGCAATGAGCACAAGAGAAAAGGTCAAGATCCCTCAGCAGACAAACACACACTAACATTCCATCTCTTGACCAAAAACAAATGTTTATTACATCTATACTACTGAAGCATGGTTGGGTATTAGTGCATCTCCAGGGGAAGAGAGTTCCTTAATTTTTTGGCAGACATGAAAACACCTCTGCACAAAATCTTGCTAGCTGTGTTTCACCAAATGATTTTAAATTGAAGAGGGTATTTTTCTCCTACTGTAATTTTCTCTTGCAAGAATGCCTCTTTACATTTGGGAAAGGTTCTCTTGGTGGTAGGCACTGTTAAACTAACATAGGACACCAATGGGAGAAACCTACAGGCTTCCAGAGCCAGGCCCAAGACCCATGCAAAGTCCATGAAATTAGAATTATTGGAAATTATTTTTACAGCGAAAACTAACAAACATAGACTAATTAAGTGGTACTCACTCTGCAGCTCACAGAGAGCCACACTCACAACAAACAAAACATGACTACTGTATTCCCAGTGGAACACACACGCACAATTATATAAGATATATTTATTTATTTATTTATTTATTTACATCATTTATAGCCCACCTTTCTCATTTAAACTCAAGGCAGATTACACAGTATGAGATTATTACAATCAGTATCAAGTACACTTCAATACTGTATCAAGGACATTTCCATAAACAATGCCATAGGGTAAATAGATACAAGTTTAAAAGACCGCATTAGCAAGAAACTAATGCAGAGCAGAAAAAAGACTGAAACAGAACATAACCAGTTCTATGACTGACATTAGACAATATGGATCCTAGGTGGTACATAGGAGTACATATTTAAAGCAACAGATAATATGTAAGGCAATATAATGATGAAGTCTATGGTCCCTAACTCATTAGCAAAGCATCTGAGACCCCATCCCTACAATACAGCCCTCCCATTTGAGTAAAAAGCCTTTTTGAATAATTTGGTTTTGCATAGTTTGTGAAAAGCTAGAAGAGTGGGGGGGTCTCTTGACCACCTGAGGCAGGTCATTCCATGGGGTAGGGGCCACCACAGAGAAAGCCCATGTACAGGCTGCTGTTAATTTTGCCTGTTGGCACCTGCAGGAGACCCTGTTCAGATGAGAGAAGCTGCTGTGGAGAAACATAGTGAGGGAGGTGGTCCCATAGGTATGCCAGACCAAAGCCGCAAAAAGCTTTGTATGTAATAACCAATACCTTGAACTAAGCATGGTAACTGATAGGTAGCCAATTGAGTGATTGTAGGATGGGAGTGATGCTCATGCTCCTGCTCACTCCTGATAACAGTCGAGTTGCGGGTATAATGATGACTATTTAATTGTAATACCTCTGCACATGTCTGTCCCCATCACTCTTGAGCCTTAGCCAGCCTTTGTGTATCTGGAGTGAGGACTTCCTCTCTGTTTTCCTACTCTCCCTTCAGCATGTGGCACAGCAGGCCAGGTGAGAGAGTTATCTTGTTGACTGTGTCATCTAACAAATGGAATCTAAAACTAAGAGCGGAACTACAAGTGACAAAAGGCACAGATTGGACACTTGCCAGCTTCCCTCAAGTTTTGATGGGAAATGTAGGCAGCTTGGCGGAATGTTGGACAAGTGACAGTTGAAAAGTCCATTGGACAGCAGTCAGAGAGTCTAGCTGCAAGACCAGGATGCCTACATTTCCCATCAAAACTTGAGGGAAGCTGATTAGTGTCCAACCTGTGTCAGGCATCACTTGTGGTCCCACTCTCAGACAGCCAAGGTGCCTGGAGGAGGGGAATAAAATCATCACCAACACCACCCCACTATGGCCAGCCTGCTCTTTCCTTGGGTGGCTTCCACGGTGGTTTTACACTCTCTTCTCTGCAGCCAGCTTGCTCTCCTCCCAACTGTTCCTCTGGTGAGATGAGAGAGCAGAGGCGTGTGTGTGTGTGTGTGCGTGCGCGCGCGCGCTCGCGCGTGTGCGTGTGTGTTGGAGAGAACAGGTCCTTTACTTCCATTCCTGGAATGAGGCATACAGCTCAAGGTGGCTCATTGCTTACTCATTTTCTAGTCTCTCCAGCAGCAGCTGTTTTAAGGTGTCACCTGCCAAACAAGCCCTACCAGAAAATGACCTTGCTCCTTTCCTGGAACATGGGAAAGGTGCCACTTTGAGGAAGAGCCACAAGTAGCATGCCAAAGAGCCACATGTGGCTTCCAAGAAACTGAGTGGGTGTCAATGCGCTAAATAATTTTTTACAACCTGTTAGAAGGTGGAAAACCACATGTGTAGGAAGGCAAAAATAAATCAAATAAATGAAAAAGCAACGTAGGTCAAAGTGAAGGTATATATTGAATATATTAAGAGTATAGAATTCACATTACCTATACATATACTTACACAACATGGACCATTATAAACCAATAAAAAATTATCTGAAAAATCTTTATGTGATCATTAATTGATGTATTGTTGAAGGCTTTCGCGGCCGGAGAACGATGGTTGTTGTGGGTTTTCCGGGCTGTATTGCCAAGGTCTTGGCATTGTAGTTCCTGACGTTTCGCCAGCAGCTGTGGCTGGCATCTTCAGAGGTGTAGCACCAAAAGACAGAGATCTCTCAGTGCTGTGACCAAGACCACGGCAATACAGCCCGGAAAACCCACAACAACCATTGATCATTAATTATTAACAAGAAAGTTCAACAGGTACAATAAACAACTCATGCTGGGAAGACATCCAACAGGTAAGCTTCCACAGTGTACCACAATCAGAAACAAGGTAGTACTATATTTTTATATCTGTGTGTACATGTCCTTTACAATAAGTTTCTTTTTCCTTTTAAGGTAGTATAGGTGGTGTCAGGACGTCAGAAGATGCTCCCTTGTTGCCCAACTTACAGGGCCAGCAGAATACCTGATGTTTCATTAATGTAACCTCCTCAGGGGCAAAAACTTGATCCACCATACAAACATTACAGGAAAGAAGTCGTACAGCACCATGAGTCAATGAATCAAACACAGCATCCTAGCATTTTAGCAGTAAAAAGACAATTTGCTCAGACAGAAGAGAAGGACAGGGTTCAAGATCTTTAAGCTATTTCTGTCCCCCATCCCAACCTCAGATAGCTGCTTAAAACTCAGGGAGGACAGATTGACTACACAGGGAGGGAGGGAGGGAGGGAGAAAGAGAAATCTACACAATCAAAATGGTAACATATAGAGAAGAGAATGTTGTTGCTGATGATAGACTGGATCCTATTGATAATTTTTATGCATGCAGAGGGTGATTTTCATTCACACACACACACACCCATGCTGAAGACCTCCAGCTTTCCCCTCAAGCCATTTCTGGAGATCCCCTTTCCCCTGCAGCAGCATATGGGGGAGGCATTTGAGTTTGAAGTAGGAGGCAGAGGCGGAGAGGTCATCATGGACTGATGGAAATCCCTGTCGGCTGAGATTTTCAGCTGAATCCAAGATGATGTTTGGGGAATGGGCTCAGTCTTTACATCTAGAATATGGGTGCCATTTTTCTTCAAGGTAGGCATGGTTGAAGATCTTTTTGCTGCTTCTTGTGGCAAGAACCCTTTGCAACATCTGCCTTGATAATGCTGTTTTTTTTCTAAAGTAAATCCATTTTTTTAAAGTCTTAAAAAGCACAAAAACACATGGAATGGCTCTATAGATTTTTTTCTATTTAAGTATAGCCAAACAAAGCTGCAACAGTGGCCATTCCCTTAGTAAATGTGTGATGAAACCCTCTAGAGTATCATATCCTTTTCTAAATGAACTTGCTCTGTATTTTAACAGTGCAGTCCTTAGCAGAGTTACACACTTCTAAATCTACTGAAGTCAATGGGCTTAGAAGGATACTACTATGCTTAGGACTGCATTGTTGATGGATGAGTTGTAGACCTCATTCCCAAGGAATGATGCTTAAAAAGATAGGGATTCTGATTTCCTAAAATGCTGAATTATATCCTGATATAATCTCTGGCTCTTCTTATATTTATTCTGTGCCACTCTTTTTTTGCCTTTAGGATAAATAAGGTGCAGGAACCACTTAATATGAACCCATCTTTGAATGAATGATAGGTGAAGCCATAGAATCACTTTATCCTTGAAAAAGATATGTTATCCATTTTGTAGGGCACAGATTCTGCAGGAACTAAAGAAAATAGACAAGGCTACTTCTGAGTACAAGGACCTTAGAAACTATATGACATCCGGGTGACTAACAGTGTAATCCTAAACAGTTACACCAGTTTAAACCCATTGATTTCAATGGGCGTAGACTGGAGCAGCTCTGCATAAGACTGCACTGTAACAGTGCAATTGTAAATAGAGTTGCACTCTTCTGAGCCCATTGTCTTTAGTGGACTTAGAAGGGTGTAACTATTTAGGATTGCCTCTAATAGTGCAATACTGTAGTGAATTGCGCCTATCTAAAAACAGAATAGCTCTGTATAGGATTGCGCTGTAAATAGAATAATTCCATTTGAGGACCTGTTGTTAGACCTCAGACTAAAAGTGCCTTCCTCTACTGGATTCTCCAGGGGAGAGAGGGATTAGGTAGACATGATCAGCACATTCTATGGTGTTTCAGTTAATGAAGAGCAAGGAGACTAAGCTCTGCTTGTTACTATTTCATCTTCTTTAGGATTCAGTCTTCTAGTTCCAGACTCAGAACATTGATATTAGCTGCTTGTGGACATCTAAGTGCTGTAGCACTGCTGTATAAACCCAAATTATTTTTCCTAACTTGCAAAGCAATCTGCCCTTGAATTGTTAAAGCTCTTGACAACTTGACTGAGCAGGTAGAGATGGAGTATCCTCTTCAGTTTCTTCAGAGTTCATCCACTAAGCCACTTTGTTTTAAGGTTCTGAATCCTGGCTATATGCTTTGTCTCAATGGAGAAAAAATGTCATTCTACCAATGACAGGACTACCTTCCTATGGACACAGATGATCTCATGCCTCATTGGTGATAATATTGGCTTTTGCAAGATGGTGTACATGTGGATGATAATTGAGTGACCCTTAATCATCATCATATGAAATTGAATGCTAGTTGGTAGCTAGTCTTGACTTCCAGTTTATGCTATTTTGACTTCTCATTAGACAATCAAAGTACAGCTTTAGCCTTGCTGTTATAGTCTGTGTTCACCACATATATCTTTTACTCATGCACACATCTCACTATTAAAAGATATGTTAGCAATGCATATGATGTAGCATTTGTTTTGAACTTCATAACTACATACGAAGCTGCCTTATTCTGTCCAGCCATTGAACCATTTAGATTAGAACTGACCACCACGAGTGGCAGCCCTTCTCTGAGATCTCAAGCAGAGAAAGATCTTTTCCAAAAGTAGGGGCCCTTTTAGCAGGTGATATGAAAAACTGAATCTGGGACCTCTTTTATGCAATGTATGTGCTCTATAATGAGCCACAACCCCTCTACTTACATGATTATATCTATTTCAGCTGAGAAAAAGAAACTAGTAAAGTTATTATTTGAATTCAGATCGTCTGCTTCATTTTTGATGGAGTACAACTGATTCTCACTGACTAAGTTAAGAGCCTAAGGATGAAACTGGATCTAGCTTAACCGCTGAAGAAACAAACTAATACAGCTGCACAAAGGCATTCTATCAACTCCACTTAGCTCAGAAGATGGCTCCGGGCATGTGGATCCATGTTATGGTTACCTCTAGTCTAGAATACTGTAATGCATTCTACATGGGTTTGCCTTTAAAGACAACTTGGGATCTCCAGTTGGTAAAGAATGTTGAAGCCCAGCTACTATCAAGTCCTAAGTGGTCTGCATATCACTCCCATTCTACAGACACTCCATTGGTCACCAATCAGTTACTAAGTTCAATTCAAGGTTCTAGCTATTGCCAACAAGGCCCTTAATGGCATCAAACCATGTCCCCACAGGAGCATTTATCCTATGTTCTGCTGTGACATTAGTTAACTTCTATTAAGCTCAGGGGGTGATTTCTATTACGGATAAAAATTTCCAACATTGATTGTCTTTTTGCCTCAGAGAGTTTTCTTGTGCTGTTTTTTTTCCAGTTCTCAATCCCAGATCCCACTGCATTGTTTCATCTTACTAGGAATCTTTGCTGTTAGATTCAAATGTTACCATATTTTGTAATCTGCTTGCTAATTGTCTGGATAGTTTTTATACCTGTAATTCACTTTTAATCCTAGTGAGAAAGGAAGGTTATCAATTAAAATGATGATGATGATGATATTACAGTCCTCTAAACTATTCACATATAGCACAAAGAAGGTCAGTCTAATGTATATTTATCCCAATAAGTCTTCCAGATCCTGCTCTAGCACTATAGCCACTACAACACACTGAATATAAAAATATGCTGCATCTGATGTGATTATTGGAGGAGTTGTGCCATTGCTTGGGGCTCTGTTGTGTGTTCCTGTGTTTGTTTTATTTAATATTTTACTTTGTTGATGAAGTTATGTTGGCTAAGCAAAGAGTAGTTTTGGATGTTCTGTGGACACTGCAGAATAAGAAGCAAAGAGCTTCGTGATTTTTTTCACACTCCTTCTAGGTTTCATTACAAAAGAAGGATGTGTGCTTATTCCTTACAGCAAAATGTGCATGCTCCCTGTGCTTGCGCAGGATTTTCCAAGGTACTAATATGCATCTGCCCTCACCTTTTACATGAAACCTAGGAGTGGAAGGGAGAAGAAGTCTGACTCTCACTTCATCTGCTGCTGCTGCTGCTCTCAAAAAGCACCCAAAGTCTCCCACAGGAGCCCCAGTGCTTATGTGGTAACTATCTTGGCATGACTGTGGGGCCATTTAGCAAAATGGTGTGTGTGTGATGTGAAACCTATTTGAGGAAATGTTTAAAGGGCCTGCAAAAGAACATCATTTTGTTACCACTCTGCTGACTGTGAAGCAGGCAGCAATTAACTAACAACAGCCACTCTTCCGGGAGCTTTGCTGACATCATCACCAATGCCAGAGAACAAATAAAGCTGAGGAGGTTTTTGCAGGATAAAAGAACCATATACATGGAATTTGTTGTTGTTAAACAAAAATAACCAAGCTAATTTCAACTTCATTTAAAAGACATGGGGAATAATGATTGCTTACTGAAAAGGGAAAGAACAAAATCAGTACGGGAAAAATCATTTTCAGCCTCTGAGAGAGTCTGCAAACAATGGAGATATGGAACTATTTTTAAAAGTGCTGCTCAGAACCCTTTCAACTGACACTAATGCCCAACTGGAAGGGGGGGGGAGAAACCAGCTTTCATCTCAAAGATTTGTGGATTTTGTCTCTGGGGTGATGCCTTCTCCCCTTCCTTATATTGATTGATTGATTTCTGTGGTGGTGGGCTGCATTGAGAGTACCTATGTTTTCAAGGTCATGAACTTCTTCTGCAGAATAAGTCTTATTTGACAAAAAACATGGCCAGTGAAAACAGTGTCTCAGAGTCTAGCTCTTTCTCTCTCTCCATAACCTTTAGTGTAACTCTCCCCCACAGATGTGACATCATCATGATGTGAGTTTCCTTGCTTACATGCCACATCACTGAACACCACCAAGGTACTGGAAAACACATATTGGCCATTTCCACATGACATACCTGCCCGCGGAACATCGCACGAAAGACCCGGAAGACAGCATCTTCTCACATGAAATCGTGCCAGGAAGACGCGATTTTGCGCAAAACTCCTGAATAACAGCATCTTCCTGGTGCAATTTTCCGTGAGAAGACGCTGTCTTCCGGGTCTTTCGCATGATGTTCCACAGGCAGGAAAATTGTGTGGAAATGGCCATTATTGGAGAGGGGGGGGTTAGATTTCATTTTGGAACAGTAGCTCAGTCTCTTCTATAACACCTAGATTTGCCCTTAGAAACCACAGTGACTTAATGAAGGTGATTTCTAAAGGCAGCCTTCTTGGTTGTGGCACTAAAATTATGGAACTCCCTCCCCTGATGTTTGTTTGTCCCCTTCTATCGCTATCTTCCACCAGCAAGTGAAGACATTTTTATTTTGTCTGGCATACAGACCATTTATTTTCAGGAGCTAGGTGGCGCATGCATAACACTCCCCTTCTGCAGCCAGTCCATTGGCTACCCATCACAGGGCTCAGTTCAAGGCCACAGCTATTACATTCAAAACCTTTCATGGTGGTGGCCCCTCATATCTGCAAAATTGCCTTTTTTGCAATGTTCCACTGAGGCAGCTTCGCGCATCTGAACAAGACCTTTTTCAGACATCATCTGCGGTTGGGCTAAATCAACAACTACCCATACATACGCTTACTTTGTGGTAGCCCCCACCTTGTGGTATGGCCTGCCTGAGGAGGTCAGAAAAGCTACCACTGTCCTGGCTTTTTGCAAACTATGCAAGACTGGATTATTCAGGAGGACTTTCTTCTCAGATTATAGGGAGGTGTCATAATAAATAGCTCAAAGAGATACCTTGGTAAGAGACAAGGACTGTACACTAGGCTACTGGATACTATCTGCTGATATAGATACACTCCTACTGAGGAGGTCGACATTGCTAAAGATGTCATGTTAATCACTTATGCTTTCATTCAGAAAGTTTCATCTATGTGTTTCAGTTTGATGCTACCTTTCAAATGTATAGCTATCAGACTCAATTCTATCCTGTTTTTCTTTGAATGTCCCAACTGCTGATCATATTGTATTTTTGTTGTGAATGTCCGAGTTATTGAATGTCCCAGTTATTGATTGTATTGTATTCACTTGCAGTTTGTAATCTACCTTGAATCTCAGTGAGAAGAGTGAACTATAAATAGACAACAACAACAGCAACAATAATCTCTCCTTTCTGCCTTGTGTTTTAATTTGCTGCCCTTTTTTATATGTGTGCTTTAGCTCTATTCTAATTGGCTTTATGATGTGTTTTAATTGCTTTTTGGGGATTAGAAATATAGAGCTGTAAGGGTCTCCAAGAGTCATCTAGTCCAGCCCCCTGTGCAATGCAGGAAATTCACAGCTATCACCCCCCCCCCCCCACTGCCCATGACCCCTGCTCTATGCCCAGAGGAATGGGAAAAAACTGCAAGATTCCTGGTCTATCCCTGGCTAGAGGAAAATTCCTTCCATCCTGACCCTTAAGTGGTGATTGGCATTACCCTGGGTATATAAGAAAGGGCCATGAGAGCCAAGCACCAGCTCATCCCTTCATTTACTTCCTCTCTTGATCTGTGTACATTTATATAAAGTCGGAGAATCAACATAGCTGTCAGGTGACCATCTAGCCTCTTCTTAAATACCTCCACCACCTAGGGAAACCCACCACCTCCAAAGGAAACCTGTTCCACTGAGGAACGGCTGTCAGAAGTTCTTCCTAATGTTTAGCTGAAAACTCTTTTGCTTTAACTTTAACCCACTGTTTCTGGTCCAACCCACTGGGGCAAGAGAAAACACCTTTGCTCCATCCTCTATGTGACAGCCCTTCAAATACTTGAAGAGGGCTATCATATCACCTCTCAGTCGCCTCCTCTCCAGGCTAAACATACTCAGCTCCTGCACCATTCTTCATAAGACTAGGTCTTGTATCATCATAGGGTTTTTGAGGTATGGATGTGAAAGTCAGACAATGATGTTGGATGATGAAGAAGGCTGACAGGAAGAAAATTGATTCATTTGAAATGTAGTGCTAGAGGACAGTTTTACAGGTACCATGGATGGCCAAACAGATGAATAAGCTGGTCCTAGATCAAATCAAACCTGGATTCTTACCTTAACCTATTGGGTACTAAACATAAAATGACTAATCTGAGACGATTGTACTTTGTTCACATCATGAGGAGACAAGATTCACTGGAAAAGCTGTCTAAAGAAGGGCACTTTGATTGTCAAAAGCTGAAAATCTTGTTGGTCTCTAAGGTGCCACTGGACTCATATCTTACTGGAAAAGACAATAATGCTAGGAAAAGTTGAAGGCAGTAGGGATTGACTCAATAAAAGAAGCCACAGCCTTCAGTTTGCATGACCTGAGCAAGGCTGTCAATAACAGGACATTGTGGAGGACATTAATTCATAAGGTCACAATAAATCAGAAGTGACTTGATGTCACATAACACACACAATTGTTTGTAATGATGTATTTGAAGTATTTTAATTGATTTTATAATTGATTTAATTATGCTGTTTTAATTGTTAGTGATTTTGGTGGCTCTGATTGGGTAAAGAGGTGGAATATAAATGTAATAAATAAATAAATAAATAACGTGTCCAGTATAGTTTTTGTCAGCTTCTGTGACATTAAGATTATTCGTTGTTGAGGCACCCAGTGCCATGAGGCTGGGTAAGGCGTATGGAGGACATGCTGGTTTCAGCACCAGCAGATGTTCAACTATCAAACTTATGTTCAAAGGTGGACAGATGTGAGCTGATCATTGGTCTGTATGGTTTAGGCTAAGCAGCTGTGAATGCCTTCCAGACTGTGCATGTGCAAAGACAATGCTGATTTAAACCAATATGTAGCCATTACCATCACTAAAGACTACTTAGATGATCAAGGAAAGTTAGGGTTTTATTGAAACACAGCATTTGTTAATTATTCATTTATATGATTTGTAAGTGATCTTATTGTCTACCTAAACAATTGCCTGCTGGGTGGAGCAGTTATGCAGTAAGGATGGGGTGGCAGGAGATCTCTGTTTGTTTGTGTGAGAAGCCTATTGTGCTGTCCTGAATGATTAGTAAGGAATACAGTGAAACAATCTGCCAAAACCCCACAAAGAGATCAATGAGCTATCAAACTGATTGTCAAAATCAGGTCTTTGTTCACAACTGGAGAATAGGTCACAAGCTGAACTGTTGGGTCTTTGAGTATCACTAGTCCCCAGTCATTGGACTGAGAATTGCTGTGAAAATTATGCCTCCTCTCTTCCATTGTCCCAGAAAAAAAACAAGGCAAGTAGAAGCATGAGCTTGGCCACAGCCACTGGCCAGATAAGAAGTCCACTTTCCCCTCCCTGTCCACCAGAACCTGCTCAAAATGCCAGCTGCCCTGACATTGGAGAAGAGAAGTGTTGGGTAATAATTTATGATTTATTATTATGATAATGTTTTAGAATAGTAGAGCTTTGCACAGCAGATAAAGAATCACAGAGACTTGTGTTCAGCTTCTATAATAATGTTTACTACATACTAGTGATACTCAAAGACCCAACAGTTCAGCTTGTGACCTATTCTCCAGTTGTGAGCAATAGGCTTCTCACACAAACAAACAGAGTTCTCCTGCCACCCCACTTGTGGCTCCTCCACCCCATCAAGGCACTTGGACAGTCGGTCACTATGAAGAAAAGTGCCACTGGGGTGGGGCACAAGTTGTCTGTTCAGTCAGACTTGATAAAAGCCCCAGAAGACTTCAATCAAAGGCTGCAATTCTAAAGACACTTTCCTGGGAGTAAGCATTATTGAAAAACATGGGACTTACATTTGAGTAAACCTGTTTAGGATTGCATCCCTCCCATCCTGCAACACAATTGCCTACTTTGCCATTTCAAAAACAATCCTGCCTGCCCAAAGCAAGAGGAAAATTTGTGGCAAACACACAGGTCTGTTTAGGTGGAGAGGGGAATTCAGACAAGGATGCTGCCTGTTTGTCTGCCTGCCTGTATTTGAACAATGGAAATTTGTATCAATGAATGAGAGAACACCCCCTCACCTGGGGATCAAAACTGCAAAGCACAAGGAACCATGGTACCAATAGGCAAAAGCAGGGTGCAAAGTTAATAATGTATTGGCATTATAGAAAAAGAAAAAAATGAACTTAAAGCAGGATTGTTTTTAATGCTGCCACCACCCCCTCTGCTCCTTTGCCTGCCGGTTTACTGCCATAGTGTGCACCCATCAACACTCGCCTTTTTAGGGTCTGTTATTTTGTATGCTTAATGTAGCTGATGAAAGGAGGGAAGATTGAGTTCTGTGAATTTCTGGTGCTGTTCAATGCAAAAATAGCTGCCCCAAAGAGCCTGGAAGCCCTTATTGCAAAGGGTGGGACCAAAAAGCACAATAATGGGGGGAAAGCTAACAGATTAGATCCAAGCCGGCAATGCCCCATACAGAAAAATACAGTAACAGTACATAATTCCTTTGGAAGCCCCAGATCCAAAACAAAAACAGAATTTTTTTTCAGTGCACATTTCTAATATATAGAATAGAATAGAATAGAATAGAATAGAATAGAATAGAATAGAATAGAATAGAATAGAATCATAGAGTTGGAAGGGGCCATACAGACCATCTAGTCCAACCCCCTGCCCAGTGCAGGATCAGCCTAAAGCATCTCTGACAAGTATTCTTGAAAACTGCCAGTGAGGGGGAGCCTCTTCTTGAAAACTGCCAGTGAGGGGGAGCTCACCACCTCCCTAGGCAGCTGATTCCACTTTTGAACTACTCTGACGGTGAAAAAGTTTTTCCTAATATCCAGTCGGTACCTTTGTGCATGTAGTTTTAGCCCATTGCTTCGCATCCTACCCTCTGCTGCCAACTGGAACAGCTCCCTGCTCTCCTCCAAATGACAGCCTTTCAAATATTTAAAGAGAGCAATCATGTCCCCCCTCAACCTCCTCTTCTCCAAACTAAACATTCCCAAGGCCCTCAGCCTTTCCTCGTAGGGCTCAGTCTCTAGACCCCTGATCATCCTCGTCGCTCTCCTCTGCACCCTCTCGATTTTGTCCACATCCTTTTTGAAGTGAGGCCTCCAGAACTGCACACAGTACTCCAGGTGTGGCCTGACCAAGGCAGTATAGAGAGGGGCTATGACCTCCTGCGATTTCGATGCTATGGCCCCTTTGATACAACCCAGGATTGAATTTGCCTTTTTTGCCACCGCATCACACTGACTGCTCATATTCAGTTTACAGTCCACTCTTACCCCAAGATCCCTTTCACATATACTACTGCCCAGAAGTGTATCCCCCATCCAGTATTTGTGCTTCTCATTTTTGTGACCCAGATGTAATACTGTGCACTTGTCTTTGTTGAATTGCATCCTATTCACAGCTGCCCACTTCTCCAGAGTATTCAGGTCTTGTTGAATTTTAATTCTATCTTCTTGGGTGTTTGCTACCGCTCCCAATTTGGTATCATCAACAAATTTAATGAGCAGCCCTGCCACTCCTTCATCTAGATCATTGATAAAAATATTGAAAAGTACCGGGCCCAAAACCGAGCCCTGCGGCACCCCACTGGACACCTCCCTCCAATCTGATGAAACGCCGTTGACCACCACTCTTTGAGTGCGGTCCTCCAACCAGTTCCCTATCCACCGAACTGTCCTATAGTCCACTCCACAGTCTTCCAGTTTGCCCATCAGAATGTCATGGGGGACCTTATCAAAAGCTTTACTGACATCCAGATAAATCACATCAACAGAGTTCCCCCAATCCAGCAAGCTGGTCACTTGATCAAAGAAGGAAATCAGGTTGGTCTGGCAGGATCTGTTAGGAACAAAACCATGCTGACTTCCCCGGATCACTGAGCGGTCCTTCAGATGCTTAGAGATTGATCCCTTTAAAATCTGTTCTAATATCTTCCCAGCAACAGAAGTCAGACTGACCGGCCTGTAGTTTCCCGGGTCATCCTTCCTCCCTTTCTTAAAGATTGGGATAACATTCGCTCTTCTCCATATATTACACCTTCAGTACACAACTTGAACTCTAACTACCGGCACTGCTCTTTGGACCCTTCTGTGCTAAGCATTTCACAATCAATACTTACGAATACTTATTGGGTCAACTGTAGACTGGGAACAGAGAAAATAAAAAATATGTCCCAACAGTACAGGGATCCTGCATCATCATTTGCAGAAAGGCACTGCAGTATTATTCTTTGCCAAATTATTCTTTTTCTGAGGTTAAGATACTCATTTACACTGATGTAAATAAGTAGCATCACCAGAATAATAGTCACTTCCCTATACTACTATGCTCTCTTCTGAACTGTTTGCAGCCCCGAGCCCATTCCTTCCCTCCTGAGTTTTAAACTGGTGTGCTTATGGAACCTCCATCTATGTGGATCCCATGGAGCTAGATTAGGAACAAAATTTGCAAAGACAAAGTAAGTTAATGCATTTCTTTATGTTACTCAAAACTTCCAATATTCAGAGCAATTCAACAAGATTTGTGTAACTAAATACACAGGGGTAACAGAAAACGGAAACTTGCAGTAGTTAATGTCTTTGAATTCAATTAAGCTTAACATAATTTTGTGGCGAGTAAAATCCAACTTTTCTGTTCTACCAAGTGCCAAAAATCTTTCAGGGCAATTCTCTTGATTAAAGCAACAAGCTGAAAATCAGGCTTCTGTCCTCAACTTGAAAAATACAGCCCTTATTCAAGTGATAAAAGCACAGAAAATTTTAACAAGATCCCCAGCAACCAGCCTCTTCCTCAGCTGCTCAGCTCCAGACACGGACTCCTCCCTACTGGGCTACACCAACTAGCTCCTGGGGGTTACCCTTACTCATTTTGTTTTAAAATCACCTGCTGTGCTAACAAATTGGGTAATCAAAACTGCCATTTCCCCCTGTCATAGGGATATAGAAATGAGGAGAGCTGAACTTTTTCAGTATCCTCTTAGTATAGCACAGTCAATAGCACAAAGCTGTTGTAAATTACCATAAGAAACTCGAAAATGACATTTTTTTTCTTTTATAAGAAGTGGCAAATCTACTTCCATCCTTTCCATTTACTGTCCTAAAGAGTGAGCACTGCTTGTGCTCACTCTTCCAGCTGCCATCCATCTGTCTTCCTGAGCCATTCTACTGAGTAATGTTGTGCTGGGAACTGGATAAGATCAGATGATCTCCAAAAGGCTTCCAACCTTATAATTCTATGTAATAACTAGCAACAAAGCCCGTTGTGGGAAAAATACAACTGGTTAAGGCTGAGGGTGGGCATTGCCACCTGCTCTGCTCCTAATACCAGCTGGGTTTAGGCTGGGCGGATGGGCATTGCCACCTGCTCCACTCTTAATACCAGCTGCATGAAGGTGGGGGGTGGGCATTGCCACCTGCTCCACTCTTAATACCATACAATATAACAAGGCAATACAGAAGAAAGACTACACAATGAAAAATGGAGTTCCCTGCATGGTTTGGACTATGAGATAAGGATATTCTTAGAGATAATTAGAGTATATGAATGCACTGTTTGCACTTTGTATGATTGTCCTTTTGTTAGTGTTGTTGTCCTGTTGTAGTGATTGTCCTTTTGTTAAATAATAACAACTGAATATTTTTCTAAATACCCGGGTGATTTTTCATTGTGTAGTCCCACTCCTAATACCAGCTGTATTAAGCTTGGGGG
Organism: Eublepharis macularius; assembly: GCF_028583425.1. Lineage (NCBI taxonomy): Eukaryota > Metazoa > Chordata > Lepidosauria > Squamata > Eublepharidae > Eublepharis > Eublepharis macularius. The sequence continues at coordinate 98,716,839 of NC_072793.1, read as the reverse complement.
GGCGGGATTGCCACCTCCTCCGCTCCTGATCCCATCTAGCTGAAGGAGGGGTGGCCATTACCACCTGCTCCACTCTTAATACCAGCTGAGTTAAGGCAGGGGTGGGCATTGCCACCTGCTCTGCTCCTAATACCAGCTGGATTAAGGTGGGGGGTGGGATTGCCACCTGCTCTGTTCCTGATCCCAGCTAGCTGAAGGAGGGGCAGGCATTGCCACCTGCTCCACTCTTAATACCAGCTGAGTTAAGGCAGGGGGTGGGCATTGCCACCTGCTCCACTCCTAATACCAAAGCAACAGGACAATGGCTGTTCCCGCAAACACTGGCAAGAAAAATAGGGAAATCCCGCAGGAAACAAAAACAATGCGTACTCACTTTCCCAACTTATATATTAAAGTGCAAGTGCTAATTAATTTATCAGTACATGAAACATCAATAATGTAGAGTTCATAATAATCATTTCATATTAACATTGCACAATATCTCCTATACAGTGATAGCAGCAGTCCAATAAAGTGCAAGGAGCAAAATACAACTTATACACATCCTATGAACATCCGGGTATAATAAAGAGTCCTTCTATTCAATCTTAATGGTCATGGTTCCTTTCCTTTAAGTCGTACTTCCTTGGTCCCTTCGAAGTGTGGATGAGTCGTAGAGATGAGGCTGATGGAAAAACCTCCTCACACTCAATCTGGGGCCGGCTATAGTCCACAGATTTCGTTGTTCCTTCTTCAGGAGCGAGCTCTCTAACATAAATATACACTCATTAACTCTTCTGATCTCAAGAATTACTCTCCAAGTTACAAATTACAAACATTCAGAATATACTTACATATCACACATGAGGAAAGATCATAGAGTAAACATCCCGGAGCAGGTGGCGGTATTTTCTAATGCGTGCCCCATGCTCATTAACGCTTTCTTCAAATATCCAACCTAATTACTGAGTGACCTACCTCTTAAAGGAGACATCCCCCCGAGTGGAAACAAATGTAAGCCCTCTCACAAGTAACAGCTCAAAGTTAGCTCACTATTCAAACCTTTTGGTTTCACTGTATCCAATTTGAAAATCCAGAATGCCTCCCGACCAAGGAGACGCGTTTGTGAAGGTTCATTGATGTTTTTTACCACCTCCAAAATAATCACTGTAAAGGCGTTCTCTGGATGTCCTTTCTCCCTATAGTGTGATGTAAGAGGTGCATCCTGAATATTATTTCGGATCCTTGAAATATGTTCAAGGACCCTGACCTTGACCGGTCTCAAGGTGCAACCAACATACAATAATTTGCATGGACATTCCAATGCGTAAATAACGCCTCTGGTCTGACAGTTAGCAAAGTGACCGAAGGTGTATTTCATGTCCTTGAGAATAATTTCCCTGCCCTCCCATAGATTTCTACAAATCTGACAATGGCTGCACTTGAAATTTCCATTCGGCAAATGTTGATGACTCTCCCTAACTTGGATATCAGCACGTACCAACTGGTCTTTTACATTCCTTGTTCTACGGAACCCGAACACTGGCTGATGTTCACACCACTTTATGTCTGATACTAATGTCCAATGTTTAGAAACAATCAATAGGATTGCACTGTAAGGAACCTTCTTCGAACGTAACTGGCTATTATGTTAGAGGAAGAGTCACTTAATTGGAAGGAAGGCTTCAAATTTGCTCAGTGAAGTGGTAGGATACATGTCATTATATCAGCACATCTGAGTCAAGCCTGACTATCATTTTTTAATCTTCCAGCCAAGTTTTTTTTTAAATTTGGCCTTCATGTTAGTCAATAGGCAGTCTTAAGCTACCATATATTACATAGATCTAGGCAATATCATATGCAAAGAAGCAACACCTTTCTCTCTATTGTTGTCTGAGAAATGTAGCAACATTCACCTAAAAATAAGAATCTGTGTCCACTATAATCCCTTGTATCCACATTTATGTTGCTTTTACCATTGCATGCTATCCACTGGGGAAGCTCTTTGCTAAAAGCCACGTTGAAAAGAACAGAATCTGCATAACAGTACTACTGTGCATAAAAACTTAAATTTCTTTAGAGTTTTTTGCTAAAACCACTGGACAGGTCCCTACATAAGAACAATCTCAAATTAACTGCCCCTGTGCCCACAAGAAAAATAGTTTTTTGGAATCGTTTGAGTAATATGGTAGCTGCCCAACATGGTAGCTGCCCACAGTCCAAGAGATCTTATAAGCATTTGGCTGAGTAGGCAAATTGTAACTTGAGTATTTTGCCTACCTACTGAAACTCTCCCAGTTGGTTTTCTGAATGATTAAGCTTATTCCTCTGTGATACCCAGAACCATTATGTGATGTTAAACAACTGTCATCACCTCGGAAACAGTTGCATGCCCCTAGATGGGACAAAAGAGTCTCGTTATGGAAGCAAGATTAATCCTGAGAGTTAGGAGGCATGCAGAGAACAGACATTCACTGCCTCCTCTGTAGAAGTAAAGGGAGAAAGAGGAATGCCACATCGCTGATGACATATTCATTTGCATATTAATCACTTTCTTCTGTGCAGATACAGGAAAGCTTTGAAGCTAGTGTGATCCAAAATTTCAGCTTTCTTTGTAGAAATGCATTACTGCATTTTTAAAATATTAGGCACTCTACATGCGCATATGAATGTTGGAAAGACAGATTAGACATTCTAGTTTTAAGAGCTCATTTGGGGAATTTCTGGAATCTCCAGCTAAAACATTCCCAGGTAACAGGGCTGGGAAAGAGTCTAGAGAGCCTCTGTCAGGCTGACAAATTAGTACTGACTATTTGGACCTATAGTTTATGTACATATGTTCAAGCCTAACATCTGAGCCACTCATTTTTTCTTCAAACCCTTGATTTCAAACCAAGGGGGATTCCCATGTACTGTATCTTTCATACCAAGTGAGATCAAGCTTCAGGACAAAGGTGGCCTACAGGACGAGTGTTCCTGTGGACACCAAAGTTGCATTGGAGCTGGCTGGTATTCACAGACGCAGCTGTGTATGAGGAGGACATGCACTTGGGTTGGAGAAGCCAGGAGGGTGTTGGCAGAGCTTAGGGTGGGGTCCGTGAACAGAAAGGGCCTTAGAAGCTATATGGTGGTGCAGTTCTGTGTGGCAGGGAATGCCTGCAGACAAATAAAGCCAAAAAGCCAGGCAGTGAAGAAACTAACCCGGTTTCTGTAACCAGAGAGAGAGAGAGAGAGAGAGAGAGAGAGAGAGCATTGGACAGACTTGCTGCCTGGTCTGTGAGTTGAAGGGAAGAGGATGGATGGACAACCTCTTCCCAGCCTGTTGTGAACCTGACCCTGGTGGCACTGCAGAAGCCTACATTGCCACACAAACATTTGAAATTCTGGAGACCAATTTAAAGGGGACAGGGTGGTGGCTGCCCTTCCCTGTGATTCAGAGGACATGTGATTATTCCTGTGATGCACCTATAACCCTGCTCAATTCAGTAGTTCTACATACATTCTTATGAACAATTAAATTTGCTTATTATTAAGTGTGTATGTCAAACATGCAGATTTGATTCAAAATAGCTGAGGTCACTAGAATAAAATTTAACCCCCACTACAAAGAATGATCTCATTTCATGGGATAAGTAGAGAATGGTTGTTATTAAACATTGTGGAGAATATCTAAGCATTGAATTTGGGGCCTTGTTGCAGTGAGGGTAAAACATGCCATCTTTCCCAGGCACTCAATAGGCCAATCCATCTTGCCAGAATAAGGAGGCGACTTGCCAGTGCTCCTTGCAATATACAACACACACACACACACAAACTGCCCATCATAATGATGAGCATTTTGCATTGCGGTAATGGAGGGTAGAAGCATCCAGTGTGCATGTCACACCCAAAAAACAAGTGAGAATTAGGCCATTTCCACACGCCCTTATACGGATAGCTCACTCATGGAACACTGGTGACATCTCCATTTGCAAAACAATTGTGGGCTGTTTGGCTTCCATTTTTTTGGCACCTTCTCTGGGACTGCAAAAAAATGCGTTCCCTGAAAAGGTGCTGAAAAAACAGAAGCCAAACAACTTGCAACCGTTTTGCAAATGGAGGAGTCTGGATTCCTGAGGGAAAGCTACCAACATTCCATGAGTGGGCCATCCCTATCAGTGCATGTGGAAATGGCCTTAGAAAAATTTGGTGGGGTATGCAACCAAGAGGAGGGCTTACTGGATACAGTAAGATAATAAAAATGCAATTATCTCGGTAGTCTGAAGATCCCATATGACTCCATAATTTAGGACCAAACTAGACGTTTCGCTTTTTAAAGAGTTAGGTCTCGGGAGCCTTCAAAGTTTCCCTGCAGCCACACAGCAACTAGTTGTGGTGAGAGCTAGCATGGTATAGTTGTCAGACTAGGATCTGTTAATGTATGTTTTGTTCTGCCTGTCTTTGACCATAATAAATGATTGATTGGCTGCCTAGGATCTGGGAGACCCAGGTTCAAATCCTCACTCTGCCATGGAGGGTTGTTGGGTGACTTTGGGCCAGTCACGCACTCTCAGCCTAACTTTCCTGACAGGGGTTTCTGTAAAGATGAAATGGAGGCGAGAACAATGTAAGCAGCTTTGGGTTTCCATTGGGGTGAAAGGTAGGGTGCATATGTGGTAAATAAATAAATAAACCACAGGAAATGTTTAGAAATCAGCTCAGAAATGTGCATAGGATGAGAAGAGACCCCCCAGGTGAAATGGCCCAGGAGTCAGTATCTTTGGAGCTGCAAAAAGGAGGTAGGAACTTCCACCATGGCCATTTCAGCATGGGAAAATGGCACAAAGGGAAGGAAGGAGCCCCCCACCCAACCTCCACTGCTCTGAGTTGAGTCAGGCTCCCCCTGATTTTCAAAGTGACATTACCAACAGCTGCTGTGTGGCTGTGGGGAAACTGAAGCTGACTCTCCAAAAAGCGTAACATCTAGTTTGACCCACAGAAGAAAGTTTTTTAAAAAGCTATGTAAACAGAATTTTGATTTGTAGTCCAAATCTTTTTTTAACTACAGCTTAATTTAGACTGGCAAAGAAAGCGACGGTTTTTGCTTGCTCATTCCATATATAGTAGCCTATATATAACATTAAATACCTTTGTTGTACCCCATCATTCTACACATACCCTGCATACTCCCACTAGAAATGCCCCTTGAGTTTTCTTCTTGTCCCAACTACACCTACCCTCTCATTCTCCATATCGTTATTTCATTCATCTCTTGTATACAGTTTATCCTAGCATCCTTTGCTAATGACATGCTCATGTATTGTTGTCTTCAGTCGTGTCACACCCCAGGCCCTCTGACTCTAGGGGAGAAGTAGTTAAGCAGGTCAAGCACCTCCAAATGTGGAGTAAAAGGGAGTGGCAGGGGCACAACCCTAAGGAAGGTAGTAGTCCAGTTACAGAGCAAAGGGGAAAATGGCACAGATGATCTGCAGGAGCAATGGAGGAGAAGACAAGAGGAAAGACAAACAGTACTAACTCTCTGTGGAGTAAAGGTCTTCTCTGGGGTCAAGTTCTTCTTGGGAGAAAAGGGCTACTCAGAAGTAAGAAAGAGGAGACAGGAATGGGAATGGCCAAGCGAAGGGGGATAAAAAGTGTCCAACTGGAAGTCTCCAGTCTGTAGAGATCCAAGGCTCTTATGGACCTGAAAAGTGACATTCCTGGTCAAAAAGAGTATAAAGTAGCACCTCTTCCAGTCCTTGGAATGATGTTATTTCAGAACTTAACCCTGTGGGCTTGTGTGGGGGGGGGGGGTGATGGTGGTGGTGGAGGGGATGATTGGGGAACCGGCCTTCCTGAAGAGTGATTGGTAACCTCTCCAACTGGCTTGTTGTTAACCATTTGAACAATTAAAGTGAAACTTCTACATTCCTTGGGTGTTGGCTTGTCCTTGACAATTCTGGTTGAAGATGAGATAGCCCTCATTTGGGGAGGGGCTTGGCCTTGGGGGCCAGACACAGAAGATATTTTCTTCATGTGTCAGTTTCATCTTGATCCATATGTCTCTTACACAGACAATCTGTAGTCTCAGGGTCTCATAGATATGGAGGACCCTGGAAAGAATCCCCCACAAATGAAAGACTTCCTCCCATTTGGATGTTATGATTATAGCCGCTCCTGCAATTGCTCCTATATGTCAGGGAATGTCTACAAAAACCTGCTCACATGGGACAGGGGACATCTAAACAATGTTCGCCTGTTAGATTTGTTTTGTGAATAATAGCTCAGAATTCCCAAAGTTCCCCTTCCAGCAATTTAGAAAAGCTGGAGAAATTTCTTATCTCTAATTATCTCATTCATCCTACCAGGAAAAATCACCGGAGTGAGATAACTTGAGATTACAGAAGGGGGAAGCCTTCTGGCTTCCTTATCTCTTGATGCATGACTTCAAGGCAAGTCCCTCCAGGTCTTCTAGATGGTTAGGATGGGTCTGTCAGTTCTGAAAAATCAGAATGTGCCTGGTTTTATGCAGTGGGTGTAAACTATAGCCAAGGTCTAAGCTTCAATACCCACATTTCACATAAGCCTCACTTACTTTATATGACTTGAGTTAGAATGAATGTCTTATTTTCAGAAAGATCCCTGCTGCCAGACATATTACTCAGCAATGTCTTCCATTTTGGAAATTTTAATTTAATGTACAGAACCTTAACAGTAAGCTGCAAGGGCCCCTGACAGTAAATTTCCATTTACCTCATAGAAAACCATTAATGGGCTGGCAAATGCCACAAAAGGCCCTATATTTGGAAATAGGACAAGACCCAAAGGAAAGTATGTCTAGGCAGCAAACTCCATGTAGAGAAGGAAGCAAATTAAATTGTAAAACCTTATTAAAATATTGTTTCTAATCTCATTTGCATCAAATAAATCTGGAAGTAACCAGTATGAACAAAAGAAAAATTGAACCCATTGACAATATAGCTCATAATTCAAGCATGACGTTTTAGATCTCTGTCCTAATTCTTAACAGCTTTTTAGGACACTTTAAAATTCCTGCAGAAATGATATAACAGATCTCATGCCTAACTGATGACTTATATGTTATTTTAAAACTTACTTGATTACACATCTTTTTTTCAGAAATGCCTAAATGGTTTTATGCTCATACATGATGTACACATTGCTCATCCATCCCATTGTTGCTGGAGTAGGGATTTAACTTTATGCCCCATCTTCTGTTCACCATGGTCTAGTTAATGCAGTATTCTAATCTCACAGTCCTTTTGAATAAAGCAAGACATAACTTGAGCCCTTGATCCATATAACATGTCCTTTTCCACATATCATCATCTTTTTGCTAGGCAAAGGGTCAGTCCTTTGGAGAGCAGCCTCAGTTCCATTTAAACCAGGGTTTGCCTAGGTAATTTAAGAAATCTAAGGTGCTGTCCAGAATTTAATGCATTTCTCTACTCCTCTTTATGAGCTGTTTGGAGGTTTTTTGAAAAAGAGGTGCATTTGCCCCACCCATGGCATATAATAAAGCAGGAACATCAAGAGGGCTGAGAAGAGGATGTTGTACAACAAAGTCTCTCTGGTGGCTCAAACAGCCATGGCTGGTTATTGCACAAACATCATAAGATGCTGCTTGGGGCAACATGTTGATGCGGGTTGGCACTTTTGCCCCAGTGGCTTGCTCATCTTGGCCTTTCCCAGCTTAACAGCCTCCTTCCATAGGTATATCAGAATGAACTGTCTCCAATAGTTTTGGCAACAACTGGGAGCATGAAGAGGCACTTGCTAGAGACAGCAAAATCCCTGAAATTATGGCTGTGGGAATCTTTCATTTCAGTTAGAATGCTTCAATATGTAATGGCTTCTTATTTTAGTTGCTTCTTTCTGGAATACGTTTGGGATATTTCCCAGGTTTTCCCAGTCTTCCAGTAACAATGTTGGAAAGATGTTGTCCCTGGAACTTGCTGATGATGTAGATGTTGCTGCTACACTCTGGAACACAAGGGTATTAGTAGTTTTCAAAGGTGGGAGTTCTCACCGCAGTTTTTGAAAGAGGTGGGGGCTGATTGGGAGATTTTGATTTGGACCAGGGCTGTTACTTCATTGAGCCCAACCAGAGGGTAAGAGCTGATGGAGCCTTTATATATATAGTAACTCCACTTCCTTGATGCAAGTGTTGGCTGTGAGTTGACCATTCCATCCCATCCAGAATGAATAATGTTGCATTACCTCGCCACGTGTTGAGACAAAGCAGGATTTTCGGGGTTTTCTTCAAATTGGCCCGAAAAGAGGCTTTTGCATTGATCAACATTGTTCTTAGGAGAAAGGCGCTTCAGTGTTCAGGTCTGGTCTTAGTGACTGGTTAGGCCATAACTAGACATGGGCACGAACGGGGGAAAAAACCCCGAACACCCTGTTTGTCGTTCGTTGCCATCCACGAACAATGAACATGGACAAATATGAACTGTTCTCAGACATGTTTGTTGTTCATTGTTCATGGGGGCCAGAACCACCCCCACCCCACCCACCCCCACTTAGCCCCCCTCCCCTGAAACCTACTTACCTGGCCCTTTAAAGATCCCTTTAAACTATCAGCTGGAAGGTGGCAGGGGGGATTCCCCCCTGCCGTCTGCCAGCTGATAGTTTAAAGGGTCCTTTCCTGGCAAAAGCAGCAGTGTCTGCTGGCAGCTAGTTTGAGGGGTTACAAAAATGACCTTCCCAATGTCCAATACCCACCACATTTGCAGGAGACATAGTCCTCACTGTCCTCTGAAGACCCCCCAAGTTTCAGAGAGATTGCACCCCAGTGTCAGGTTCAGAATGCTGTATTGTACTGCTTCGCTTAACCGACTCCATCTTTAATCCTTTCAGTGTTTAAGTGCTCTCTCACAGGTGCCAAGGTTCCCAGGCAGCTATCTCACAGAAGAGGATTGTTTTGGCTACCGACGTTCCACCAAGAACCGGCCTTGGGAACTTTTGCTATCCTGACTTCAAAGGGGTTGTTTTGAGAACTATGGGGGGAGGTTGGGCCTTCTGTGATCTGTTACTTTGTACCTCATGCTTTGCTAGTCATTGGTAACAATGCATATGTACCATCCTGAATATTGCATTCAGGCTAGTGGACTATAATGAACTATTTTTCCAGTAAAAGCCTTTTGGAAACAATGGACTGTTGTCTGATTGCAGAAGGTAGTCTGGAGTAAGGACATTATCTAGCCACAGTTCTGACACCCAGGAAAGGCATGATCAACAGATCTCCCCCTTTGCTGTCATTTTCTCTTCACAGCGGCAAAAATGGGACTCTCTGCTGGAAGTACTTTGAAGGGTTAAAGCCAGAAGGAAAGCTAGAAGAAGTTCAGACAGAGTTCAGTTCCTCCCTGCCTCCGGTTGCCAAGAGGATTGATTGCATGTGCCAGACTTGATGAACTTGATGAACGGCTGCCGAATGCAATGAACGAGACTTGCAACGACCACCTGTTCATTTAGGATGGGGCCTCACAAACAGCTTGTTCGAGAGCAGCAGGTTAGGCTGTTTGTGGTTTTTTTCTGTTCATAATGCTGTTCATACCCATGTCTAGCCATAACTAGGGCTGGCTGGAAGAGTACATGCTGTTACAGCATAGGCAAGCACCCTGAGAGGCTTGAGTGGGTTGGGGGACAGCTCCACTTAATGCTGAACAGCATTTACCAATGTCTTAATTGCTTGAGCAGCACATGGATGGGTGGGGAGGATGATTAATACTGCTCAGAACAATTTGATGTGCAGGTAGCAGTAATGTAGTCCAGGTCTGGAGCCAGAGTAGATTTGCCCACTGATGGCTCAAGCTTAGCATTAACACATACTTTAAAATGTTAAGGAACTTTAAATGAAGATCAACCATAAATAAATTCCTAGTCATAAAATCCCAAATATTCAGTGATGCAGGAAAGAAGGCAGAACACAACTTTCATAGGAGGAGGCAAGTTTCATAACAAAACTCAAAGGCCTTTTTTTGGAAATATTTAAGATGAAATTGCAACCAGTAAGCATATTTTAAGAGAATTTGTTAAGACCTTTTTTTTAAGAATTTTTATTGGATGGGTCATTATATCAATTCACACATACAACACATTATTTTATCTCCCCCATATAATAATATCCCCCACCCTTTCCCCACCCTTTTCCGTTGACTTCCGACAGTTTTCCATTCCCTTCATCTAATTAACTTTACTACCTCTTAATATATAATCCTTAACCATCCTAAACCCTATATAACATAGTTATCCAATAACATATAATATATTCTAACAATATGTATCATATATTTAATACTATATAATATCCAGTATATTCTAGCAATGAATCATATATTCTATTACTCAGCATATACACTCTCTATAATAACATACTCTATAATAGTATAACCTATAATATTCCATATCCAAAATAAAATATATCTACTATACCATATCTATAACATTCAAATTTATTGTTATTTTCAGTATTACTTTAAGGTATATTGTCTCATTTTTTCCTCTTATAACTTAAATTAAGCGTTTAATATAGTGTCCTACAATATACCATAATCTGGTGTATACCCTATAAATCTTGTCTTATTATGACCTAATGTATTATAGCAAAATACATCACTATAGCCTGGTATATTATCACAAACTATATTATCCTTTTCCAATATAATGTTAAAATTTCTATCTCTATATTCAGTTAAAGTAACAGATCACTATCCTCCCCTTAAAAAGTATCCAAAGACCACACTTTCCCTTTAATGTCCCACTTTTTTTCCATATAATTCTTAAATTTCTCCCAGCTTCTTATATATTCTTCTGCAACTTCTTCTTGTAGTTTCCTTGTAAGTTTGTCCATTTCTGCCAGATTCAATGTTTTCAAGATCCAATCTTCCACTGATGGTATCCCCTTTGTCTTCCACAACTGAGCATATAGTATCCTAGCCGCTATAATCATATAAAACACCATTATCCTGTCCATTTTATCAAATTCTTCAAGGTTCATACATAACAATAACAATTCTGGGTTTTTAACAACATTTTTCTGTAATATATCTGACATAGCGTCTACTATTTCCCCTCAGAACTGTTTAGCTTTTTCACACGTCCACCACATATGGTAAAAAGAACCTTCATGTTTCCCACATTTCCAACATTTATCTGACATCTGACTGTTTCCCTTAGCTAACTTTTTTGGCATAAGATACCATCTATAAATCATTTTATAAACATTTTCTCTTATCGTGGTACATGTTGATATCTTTATAGTATTCTTCCACAATTTCTCCCAAGCTTCCATCAATATATCCTTATTACAATTTATTGCCCATTTTACCATTTGAACCTTTACTATCTCATCTTCTGTAAATCATTTCAACAAAATTTTATACACTTTAGATATCAATTCCCCCCTCCCTTTGAAGTAAACACTGTTCCAGCTCTGAATTTTCTGTCCTAAAACCTGCTTTCCTCCGATCAGAATCATACATATCTTTTATCTGCATATATTGGAACCAACCATATCGAAATGGCAATTCTTCATTGTTTTTAATACTATATAAATTCTGATCCACTCTAAGGATATTTTGATATGTCGTCCACTTCTCTCCTTCGTGTTCAGTCCTTGGATTGACAACCTCCGCTGGTACAATCCACTTTGGTGTTTTTTCATTCAGATATCTCTTATATTTAGCCCATACAGCAAATAGACTTCGCCTTACAAAATGATGCAAAAACATCATATCAGCCTTAGTCTTTTCATACCATAGATATGCATGCCATCCAAAGGTTTTATTGTACCCTTCCAATAATACTTTTTATATGTCATAGTAACTAGAGATAAGGTGGCCCTAGAATCTTCCTCAAGAAACTGCTGTCCTCCTGCTCTCCCCAAATGGTACCCCAGAGAATTGGGGTGCATGTTTGGAACTAATGGACTTTGTACAGCTCCTCAGGCAACTAAGATAACACAACTACAATTATTTATAGGACATTTCTGGCCAATTGGGTAGAAAAATACAAATATCCATCAAAGTAATTTTGTCCTAAATGTTCTAGTTTCCAAGTCTGTGGTACATAGATAAACCTAGTTCAGATGACATTTTCTTGTTCTTTGCATACGTATTATTAGGGTTGCCAAGTCCCTATATCCTCCTGGCAGGAAGTGACGCTATTGCGCCAGCGGCGGGCATGCTTCTACACTTTGCAAGGGAACAATTCAACCTGTCTGGGGCCAAAATTGGCCCCTGTAAAGCGAAGAAGCACTTATGTGGCTGGCACGACAACATAACTGAAGGAAATGACGTTATCGTGCCCTACCAGGAGCATGCCGGCTGCATGCTTGCCCAGGATGCCTGCCAGTGGCAGATGATCATTGGGTGGTTTTGCCACCTCCAGCTGATCACCAGTGATAGGCAAGTGGCAGAGCAAATTGCTGGGAGATTGCCCACCAATGGCAGGCAACAGGAAACCCTACCTAAAAGGCCTATATTTGGAACTGTACTTTATCAAAACTATTTGTAGATACCTTTTCACCAACATGCCCCTATTAATTACTCAGCATCTAATGAAGTATTCTTCAGGCCCAATTCTTTGTAAGTAGAGAGAAAGCTATTATTCTATGAAAGAACACAGGATTTTGCATATGGTCAAACCATACGGACCTGGTGGGGACCTGGAGGTGGGGAAGTGCTGCACTTTCTTGATGAAAAGAGAGTCCAGGGGGCTCTTGAACTTAAACTGCAAACCTCTTACCATGATACCAATTAATTATTATCATCTTAGAAATAAAGTAGACATTCCTCTTTCAAAACTCATGAGATTGGGAAGCCGCTGAGTCCACAGCATCAGAGCCATTACCAAGAAGGCCCTTTTTTATGACTTTGCTAATGATCAATCTGATAATCAAGGCTCTGAGAAGGACTTTCTCCAACAGTCATAACAGATGTGAAGATTGATATAGGAAAGTTGTTTTCTGATTATACAAGTACTGTTACCCAAATAGGAGGTCTCCTTAATTGGTTGGGGGAATTAGCATTAAGGAGGCAAGTGAGAGGGGGTAACTAGGAATCTTCTCCAATGTTCACAGGGATTATTACCTTAGCGAACTCTCAAATAAATCAGGCAGATGTTCAACCAGAAAAACTTTTTTTATTAAAGAGAAATAAAAGGCAAACATACAGAAAACCACACACCACACATACAAGGCTAACTAAGAAAATCAGGGAGGAAAATGGGAGAAAGAAGTTTCAGGGAGGGTGATAGTTACCAGCCTTGAAGAACAGAGGTCCACAGAGGCAGAAAAATGACCAGCATTTCACAAAGAAAAGAGACTCAAATGGATTTGGGGGTGTGTGGATGGATCCAGAATGCACACACACAGCATATGGCTGGAGAGCCCAGTTACAGAGTGAAATGCTCTCTAGGGCAAGCTGACATCTTTACCCCTAGAACAATGGCTTAGTGAACAATGGAGTTGGGAGAGGTTTCTTAAATTGGACCATAGGTGTTTGATTACTCTTTTAGCACTGTGTGGGAAATGTTGCCAGTTTTGCTGAATAACTTGGGTGTTCGATGTATTGTCGAAGGCTTTCACGGCCGGAGAACGATGGTTGTTGTGGGTTTTCCAGGCTGTATTGCCGTGGTCTTGGCATTGTAGTTCCTGACGTTTCGCCAGCAGCGGTGACACTGAGAGATCTCTGTCTTTTGGTGCTACACCTCTGAAGATGCCAGCCACAGCTGCTGGCGAAACGTCAGGAACTACAATGCCAAGACCACGGCAATACAGCCCGGAAAACCCACAACAACCAACTTGGGTGTTGCTTGATTAGGGTGGATAGGTGAGCAGAAGAAAGGTTGGATGTTGGGTGTTGATGGGATGATTCAGGAGCTTCCTGGGAGCCTCATTGTCTTACGTTATGTATCTCCGGGGTGTGGAGGGGGCCGTTGGTCAGCCAGCCATTCTGACTCACCTCCTGGTAATTTTCCAGGCTCCTGTCCAGTTGGCATCCATTCTGCCTTGGGCCAGGCAGTCCCTTGTACTTATGGAATATGAGGAAGGGGATATAGATATTTCATCTATAAACCACCCTCTCAGTGTGAGGAGGGGTCTGACTGCTAACAGTGCCAGCTGCTAATTGAACCTCCAGGTACAGGTTGCTAAAAACAAGGTCCTGAAGGGTCATCTCCAGTATCTTTTCTCCAGCAGTGTTCTGCACCTTACAAGAGCTGTGTGGTATGCCACATAGGTCAATTTTATTTTAAACTATTCACACAGTAAGGATTGGGTACTGGTAGTCTATGTTCTTTTCTCTGTCATTCTCTTTATGAACATGAACAAATCACTTCACCTTTCTGCACCTTGCTTTTCTTATCTGTCAAAGTAGGTACATTATTACTTGTTTGCCTATCAGCAAGGGTATGAGTTTTAATTTATCCCAGTTTGTAAAGTGCATACAGATCCTCAGGTGATGGGAATGATTGGCATGTACGTGACTCATGAATATTATTTTCTCAGTAGAGCAGCTGTTAAGCAAATGGTGAGGCTTGGTTTTTCCAGCTTAGGAAAATCAGTGTCATTTAAAACTCTTGATCCAATTTAATATTATTGCTGTTGTTGTTTCAATATAGATCCCTCTTTTTAGTCTTGAATTTGAATGCTAAAGGTTTCTTTCACACAGGAAATATTCCTTGAAACTTCTGGGAAAGTGAGAACTCGTGCATACAAGGACTCACCAGGGCAGAAGCTATACTGTAATACGTGCTGCCTTTCATATGTATCCTTAGGCATGTGAGGATACTGTAATTCAGGTTTGGATTACTCACCCAAAGCTGTAACCAGTTTGGGAGGATTAAGCTTATTTTAGGGAAATATAGGGGTACAGGACTGGAAAGGTACACATAAGAACAGTGGAACTGTGGTGTTCAGAAGACTGCATATATGAAGAGTTAAATTAGTAGAGAGAAAGAGAAAATTAAAGAAAACCAAGCTGTCAGCTGAGCAAGAATTCTGCACTTAAGAATTGCCACAAGGAGGAGTGGGAGAATGAGGGATTTAAAGAAGGGAGGAGAGTTGTAAGAGAAAAAAGAAAAAAATGGCTCCTGGAAATGCATGATGACGTCACTCCTGGAAGTGACTCCGCTCCCCAGAACCCAGCATAATGCATTACGATGAGATAGATGTTAATAAGCTTAGAAAATTACACTATTATGAGAAAGGGTTTGTTTCCTTTCTGTATCCTCTACAAAAAGTGAAATCTTCCATTCCCTTTCCCAAACATTTCATTTCTTTAGAATAATATTTATAATATGCAAGAAGGAGGGGGCCTCTAAAAATCCAAAACTGTCTCACAAATCTAAATTCTAACAGATTCCTTCTGCCAGCATAGAAAAAAAAATCCAAAATTTGTTCTCAAAATTCCACAGAGTCTGAAATTCCTAATCTAATGAATATTGAATTTTCACATTTTCAGGGAGGGTTTTGCTTTACTGGAGCAATTCAAAATTAGATACTCAACTTTAGCTGCATTTATACTTAGTTTAAAATGGCTTTTTTTGTTGCCTGCCAACTCTACCTTACCAATGGCTAAGCTGTTGTGACATTGTGAAATGCTCATAAATATTCCAATGTCCCAGACAAACAATATTCATAAAAACATCCTTAACACCCATATGTCCACTGCAATTTCAGTGATGTTAATCAGCTGAGGGTGGGGAGAACCATTTGAGTTACAGCTATTAAGACATAAGAACACCTATATGCTGATGAATATATTGATGAAAGCCTTCTGTGACTGGGACATAGCTATCCATTCCTAGCACAAAACTGGAATAACCGTAACTGATATTTTAACTAATACAAATAACCATAACTGATATATTTAACACAGAACCAATCTGCATTCAAAAGCTGTGGGAACCATAACAATGACAACTTCAGTCAGCAAAAGAATAAAAGCAACATACAC
This sequence comes from Eublepharis macularius, assembly GCF_028583425.1. Classification (NCBI taxonomy): domain Eukaryota; kingdom Metazoa; phylum Chordata; class Lepidosauria; order Squamata; family Eublepharidae; genus Eublepharis; species Eublepharis macularius. Next base: position 98,700,901 of record NC_072793.1, on the reverse strand, counting down.
ACGCGCACAGCCTCACCCACCCCCATGAAAAGAAATCAGAATGAACTCAAAGCAGCACACACATACACAGAAACCCCTGAATGACATGAAAACAGAATGAACTCAAAACAGCTTAACCTTCTCTGGGGACCCAGCCCCAGCAGCTCTGCTTGTATTCTCTCTCTCTCTCTCTCTCTCTCTCTCATATAGAAGAATGAAAAGAAAGCAGAATGAACTCAAAGCAGCACTCATACACACACAGCCCCACCTGTCAGAACCTGTTTAACCTGAGTAACACCATGTTTAATCCTGTAGTGTTTAGTCTTCTTTCCCTTTAGGCACCACCACCTGCAAAGGACTGATTCCATGGGAAAGGATACTGTCTTATCTGTCGTCTCGATCTCAGCCAGCTCTGAGAAGTTTGCTGTGTGAACTCGGGGGAGAGGCTGGGCTCAGGGAGTGTGAGATGTAACAACTTTCATTCTATGATTCATTCCTAACAACGCTTTGCTCGGCCAGGACCTCTAATCCTGGAATATGTACATCTGGGCTTGAATGCTGTCTTTCACAATAAACCTTTTGAACACATAATACCTTGTCTTCTTGCAGAAGGGAGTGAGACAGACTATCAGGTCTGGAATGCCATAGTCTGACACCACCCACCCAGTCCCCAATGAAAATAAAACAGAATGAACTCAAAGCAGCTTACCCTCCTCTGCAGAGCCCATGCGGGGCCCCAGCTCACTCATTCTCACTCACAGAGGAATGAAAAAAAGCAGAGTGAACTCAAAGCAGCTATACCTCCTCTGCAGAGACCACGCTGGGCCCCAGCTCACTTGCTCTCACTCACAGAGGAATGGAAAAAAAGCAGAATGAACTCAAAGCAGCTAAACCACCTCTGCAGAGTCTGTGCTGGGCCTGAGCAGCATCTGCTTGTGCTCTCTCTCTCTCTCTCTTACTCAAGAAAGCACAATGAACTCAAAGCAGCTAAACCTCCTCTGCAGAGCCCGTAGGGCCAAAGGGGGAAGGAATCATGTGGGCAGATTCTAAAGCTGCCAGAACACTGTTCTGGAGCGTTTCCCCTCAAAAAAAGCCCTGGGTAAATGGGAGAGGAAAGGTGGAGGAAAGTGTTGATGAGATTAGGCAGGGAGGTGTCTCACGAAGCCTCATTATCTCTGCTGCTCTCCAGGGCATGGAGGGCTATCAGTCAGTCATTCCTCCCCCTATGACTCATGGCTTGGTAACTTTCCAGTTTCCCAGCTGGCTAGCATCCTCTCTACCTTGGTTCAGGCAGGACTCATTGCAAGGAGTTTATGATATTTCATATCTATACATTGTCCTTGCAGTGTGAGGAGCAGGTCTGACTGCTAACAGTAGGAGATATTCAAGCAATGCCAGTAAAATTAATTAAGCCCACCCTGAGGTGTCATAGTAATTAGATTTTGCAATTAAGAGAACTTTCATTTGTGGATGAAAATACCTTGCTAGACCAAGGTGGATGCTCAACTTTGAGCCTTTGTGATGATGGGTAAACTTGCAGATGTCCCACTGCTGGGTCAGTTTCCCTTCTAAGTTCTTGGCCACTTGCTAGCATAGCTTGACTAAGAAGAGCTATTACCTTACCTTCTCCAAAGTGAGACATTGTTAGCCATAAGGCATGAGTTTAGCCACCAAGGCATGAGCTTAGCCAAGGCAGTCAGGGCTAACAGCACACATCTAGCAAGTGGACATTGGTAGCAGGTACAGTCACTTCAGGTTGTGCTAAGAAAGCCCACTTTTGCAATATTATAGATATTAGTTTTATAGTTAATTTCAGATATGCACAAATTCTAATATGGCATCCACATAAAATGGCAGTTCCAAAGGGTCAGCCATATTTGAGTATTGTAGCAAAACAAAATAGAAGTCCAGTGGCACCTTACTAACAACATTTATTCCAATATGAACCTTGTGTTTTTTACATTTAAACCTTTCTGTATTAAATATGAGAATGTGCATGGTATTATTTCTGATTTTTAGGTCAATTATTCCATTAATGAACATGTTATATTTGAATTATGACTATTTTTGCATGCTTTTTATGTTTGCTTTGTTGATGTGCTGGTTGATAATTCTCTAAAATTAAAGGAAATAATGTTAAAAACATTAAAATGCTTTAAACTAGTCAATGAATCACCTCCAGGGGATGATAGTGGGAAGCAACTTAGATATATAGAATTGCACATTCTATCATGATCCAAATGATAGCACTAAACTCTGCCCTTTAAATAACACTGATGATATTATTATTAATAATAATATTTGATTTATATACCTTCCTTCAGGACAACTTAACACCCACTCAGAGTGGTTTACAAAGTATGTTATTATTATCCTCACGACAATCACCCTGTGAGGTGGACGGGCCTGAGAGAGCTCTGAGAAGCTGTGACTAGCTCAAGGTCACCCAGTTGGCTTCAAGTAGAGGAGTGGGAAATCAAACCTGGTTCTTCAGATTATAGTCCTGCTGCTCTAAACCAATACACCAAACTGGCTCAGGTTGTGTTACCTTGGCAAACTATCTCCGAGAATTCAAAAGTGTTGATATGCTCCTTACAAATCTTGATCTGCACAAATTTTACAAAGGGCATATTGGAATGTAAAAAAAAAATCTTCCAAGAAAATTTAAAAAGCACATAAATGTATATTTGCCATATAACTCTACTAAGCTGGAAAAAATAAGGAAAAATGGCAGAAGAAAAGGTTAACAAAAAGCAACTAACAAGTAATCTCAAAAATCAATCGAATCTTCCCCCCCAACACATACACAATAAAAGACATATGTTTTTATGCAAAAGCTCTGTTTCACTTCGTAATTCATGTTTAAAAAATTTGAAGGAGGACTAGCATTATGCAACAAAATGGCAAATAGACTTTCAAAATGGTTGGTAACTTTTTTGTTCAAAAGACCACTTCACATAATTTTGGAAAAAGCACATAAAATAGTATCACACCACAAAGCAATCAATGGTGCAGTAGTGGAGCTGAAAAAAATCTTCAGCACTGAAACATTGTATGGTTGATAGTAGATGTATGTGAACTAACTGAGGAATATGATGGTGACATTAAATCAGTAGCAGAGAAAGAATCCCATCATCACCATGAACTACACAAATAATTCCAAGTGAGGCTCATGCAAAAAGTGTGTGCATTGGAGGATAGCTTCAGAGAATTCGTGGTAACTAGTAAGGGTGTGCATAAAGATAATCCCAAGCTATAAAAATCATGGAAAAAATTATTTCTGAGCCTTACCTGTGAGTCTCTGGAATGGAGATGCTAGTGTGGGCTGCTTGGCACTCACAGAAACTTGTCTTCTAAACACTCCATTATATTTTTCAAGTGCTTTTGAGTCTCAACTTCTTCACAGCAGTGCCCAGGCGCTTCTTGGTTATCGTGGTTGTTGTTTTTTTCACATTACTTTCCCCAGGCAACCAACCGGCAGACCCACCCATCAATGATTGTGGCTGGTGGACCCTTTCTGTGCGCCTCTATATTGCTTCTTTATATTTTTCTGTGCGCCAGGAGGCACCAGCAAGGTTAGGGAGGGAGGGGGTCTCTCCTCCCAGCAAAATAGCAAAGGACTGTGCTATGCTAATGAGGGTGAAATTTGGAAATAAATGACTGGTTTTAAAATAAAGAGAGCCAAAGTGATGGCTGAGGCATTGGACTAAGTGGTCTTCTGCAGGTGTGCTCTCTTATTTTCAGTTGCCAACTCTGGCTGTAGAAGTCCTACAAAAGTAAAGTGGAGGAACATTGAGAGGAGTAAAGACTGGTCATTTTGCATTTTCTCTCTGACTGGCAACGCAAACCCTGAACTGAATTCTGAAAATTGTCTCCATATTCTCAGATGGTTCTCTCATCAGATCAGTTTTCCATGTGGACGACTGATCTGGTTGCAGTGAATGAGCACTGAGACTGTCTCTAAGATTGGTCCGACACCACCTCTTTTTCGTTTAATCTTTGTTGCTTTTTTTTTCTATCAGAAAGTAAAGCTAGGCCTGCTGATCTCCCAACTTTATTGGTCCAGAATAGAAAAAAAGGTGGAAAATAATCCATCAACCTTCCCCAAAGCTTTCCTAGACTCTTGCACAAACATTTTTTATCTTCTGCAAACAATGTGGGGGGAAGCATTTTGCATATTTCTGGCTGACACAGGCACAAAACATTTTGGCCCTAGTTGGTGCATGCATGATTGATGATAATCAGGTGCTAAGCATCATGGTATGCAAATTAGGAGAAAATTTGGCCAAAATAAATCATTAAAAAATTTTTAAGGACCCTCCGGCAATCACAGGCAATGCCAATCTGTACATGGCAGTTTTGGACAGGCTGGCGAGTCTGTGACTGAGTGGCAAATGGTGGGAATGAGAGAAAAGATGTCCCCTGTTGATATAGAATGTTGAGCATCAAATGTTATTGGATATTGTGCTTAATCACATGCAAGAACAGCACTCAGGAACTTTTCTGCCCTCTTAAAGGCAGAACAACAACAAAATAAACAACAACAAAATAAAAAGCAGACTGTCTTTTTCAAATGTGGCTGGCACAAACTGGTGGTATTGCTGTCCTGTTTCGGCACCAACCCGCTATTAATGGTTTGCTTGTAGTTTCCCGCCATAGGAATCAGTGAAACTACCAGTATGCACTGCCAACAGTCGCCTACTTTGGAGTCCATTAACACTGATTCCCTTGTTTGTGTGTACTAGAAATTTGGTGAGTCGATGCTTGTGAGGGAGGACTTTGGTGCCATTGAGTGAAAAAACATTGAAAAGAATGGCCATGAAAATCATTAAAACAACTGAAAATGAATTTTGACTCCAATCTGGCAATGCCTCACCCAAAAGCTACCCAATCACAATAAGCATTTCACTCAACAGCCATGAATTCAGAAACATGAAAATTTTCAAAATACCCCTAGTAACTAGTCAATATCTTGTAATTATCGATTTCAGGGTCATAGCAGACAAATAAGTTTTTGAAACAATAGCTTCTGTCTAGAGGAGTGGTAAAATCTTTATAATTCCTTTGTTGAAGAATAAACTGTTTTTCATTTTTTTTAAAGAAATTTTATTTAAAAGAAAAAAGATAATAGATAGTGCATAAACTGTTATTCAGAACTGTACCTCAACCACAGATACAAAGTTCGAATTTGTTCAGTTCAGTTCAACAGCCAAAAAGAATTGTACTAAAAATGCTACCTGAAGACAGATGTGCCCCCTGGGAGGGCAGTACGTGGCCTCCACAATGATGTCACTTCCCAGAAGTGACATCATCATGTGGGCTGGGAGCACGTGCACGAGGGCAGGATGAAAGTAAGTTCCAGGTTGCTTACATCCCACCCGGAGGGTAAGGGGACCCTCAACGGAGCATATGCTTGGAATTCTACTCTCCCCCCCTCCCCCCCGAGTATTTTGGAATGCAGAAAGATACATGGGCCTAATTGGCCTGGGCAGCATGGTGGGCCCTGGAGTGCTCCTGTTCTCTACAGCAGCCCAATTCAGCCCAAATTAGGCTGGATTCATGCCCAATTGGGCCAGACTCGGGCCAAATCAGGCTGCTGCAGAGTGTGGGAGTGTGCCGCACTGCCTGAGAGTGTGCCCTGGGAGTCACATTCCCCCAGCTTTCCCCCCTGCTGGCCAGGTAAGTGAGGGCAGGGGGTGGGGAGTAGAAGCAGGGGGTCCCCCACCCTCAGCGGGGGACTGGGAACCCTAGCTGAGGCTGTGGTGGAAGCCTGGAATGTGAAGCTCCTTGAAACTATTGACAAGATTGTTCCTTCCTGACCTCTCTAACTCTTGTGGTGGAAACCAGCCTCATGGTTCTGCACAGAGCTGGGTAATCTAAAGAGAACTGGAAGATGTCTAGAAAGACACTGGAGGAAAACTTGTGCTGAATATGATAAAATGTGATACAGAGCCAATTGGAAGACCTATGAAGCATTGGTGATGCCAGTAAAGAAACATTATTTCTCTTCAACCATTGCATCACCTGATTCATGCCCATCCCAGTTGTTTAAGGTATCTTGACATCTTTTGACTCCTAAATCTCAAGAAAAGACAATTATCTGTGACATCTTGGCAAAGATTTTTGCTGATAAAATAGCATGAATATCTCTGAACTGGATGCAAGCTGTAATATCAGTGAGGCAGAAATAATGTTTTACACACTTTCTGATCTATTTATGGACCTTTGGACTCAGTTACAGTGATGGATATTGACAGTGTCTTGAGATTTATAAATACCAGTACTTATGCACTGGATCCTTGCCCATCTTGGCAGCTAAAATCTTGTAAAGATCACATAAATGGGCCCTTGATGTCTATCGTAAATTATCACTAACTCAGAGCACTTTCCTTCAGCCACTCAAAGAGGCAGTCATCCATCCACTAACCAAAAAAACCATCCCTAGACAAAAATGATGTTGCCAATTATCGCTCAGAGAGAGAGAGCAGTAGCAGTAGCTGACCAACTCCAGGGCTTCTTAGACAACTTTTATGTTCTGGACCCTTTTCAATCTGGTTTTAGGCCAGGCTATGGGACAAAGATGGCTTGCTGACTTTAGTTGATGACCGCCATCTGAATATAGACAAAAGCCATACATTTTTGTTACTCCTCCTGGATCAATCAGTAGCTTTCAATACAGAAGATCAGTCCATCTTGTTGAGGCTTTGGGGGGCAGAAATAGGTATCAGGGGATATGTCTTGGATTGGTTTAAATTGTTCCTCATGGGGTGGAGTCAAAGGGTTACTATTGGAGACCTGGGGCAAATCCACACGCCCTTGGCACATCCCAGTGTTGTGCTAAATGATTGCTAAACACCCAGAAGTATAGTGTCTTTCTAGTGCGATTTCAGAAACACCCAGATTTCAGAAATCATGCTAGAAAGATGCTATACTTCTGGGTGTTTTGCGAACATTTAGCAAAATGCCGGGACGCTCCGAGGGCATGTGGATTTCCTCCAACTATCCTCAGTGTAGGAATTATTTTGTGGGGTTCCACAAGGCTCAATTGTATCCCCCATGTTATTCAACCTCTATCTAAAGCCTTCAATATGCTGATGATAGTCAGCTCTATATTTTGTTATTCGAATCCCCTGGTGATGCTAGAGAAACACTGCTTGACAGCAGTCGTCAATTGACTGAAAGCAAACAAATTAAAACTGAACCCAAAGAAGATGGAAGTGATGCTGATTGGTAAATCAGAGATTTTGAAGGACATTGTGTTTTCCACTTTCAACAGGGTTCAGCTGATCCTGGCTGGCTTGATTAAGAGCCTATGGGTCATATTGGATTGAGCACTGTTGCTAGAGAGGCAAGTAAATGCAGATGCAAAAAAGCCTTCTCCCAATTCAGAGTAACCTGTAGGATGGCCCCCTACTTTGATATGGCCAATCTAGCCACCTGGATTCATGCCGAGGTTGTCAAGAAACTGGCCTTCCCTTGTCTGCTTCTTAACTTTTCAGATCTTTGGTTCAGATTTCTGGGCCTGTTTAGACCACAAAAGGCCTATCTCTGGAAATGTAGTCATCATGACTTTCAGTTTTTAAAGATAATATATGAGATGGAACAGAGGCATGCAGGTACAGATGAAATCATAGGATTAGAGCCTCAAGTCCAAAGACCAGAAGGGAGTTTTCATTAGTAAATTACACTTACCCTGGGTAAGAGTAATTTACTTTGATTATGAATACACTTCAGTTGTGGAGGAAAGCGGTCATATATGTCATAGTAATAGTCATATGTCAATTGGTCAATCAGGATCAGGCCATGCTGCAGGCAGCCTGGCATAAAGGAAGAATCTGTTTCATTCTGTTTCTTTGAGTGTTGCTGGTGGAACTGCCGCTTGCATGCCATTCTGTGCTTTTGGACTGTGACAATGGTAACATCAAGACTTGACTACTGTAACACACTCTACATAGATCTCTCTTCAAAGAGGCTCCAGCTGGTGCAGAATGTCGTGGCTCATTTGACTATCAGGATTTGGCGGAATATGCATATTACTTCCATTCTGCAGTCACTCCACTGGCTACCCATCAGTTATTAGGCTCAATTCACAGTTTTGACTACCATGTACAAAGCCCTTCATGGCCTTGGTCCCTCATATCTGCCTCTCCCCCTATGCTTCCCTATGGCATCTTTGCTCATCTGAACAGGGCCTTCTGCAGATTCCACCATGCAGTTGTTCAACATCTACAGCTTCCCATATATGCACTTTCTCTGTGGCGAGCTCCACCTTGGCCAATTCCAGACGGCCCTCCCCATGCCGAAATGTCACGCGTCGTCGCGTGTTGTCGCGAGGAAAACGTGATATTTCGCGTTTTCCACGTGACGACGCGCGACGTTTCGGCATGGGGAGGGCCATCTGGAATCGGCCCTTATGGAATGGTCTGCCTGAGAAGATCAGGAAAGATCCCACTATCATGGCTTTCTGCAAATTAATCATTTTACTCAGGTGATAGGTCTATGCTGTAAGAAATGGCTTAGTAGGATGTCTTGGTATAGGGACAGGGACTATAAGCTCTTTTACTGGGTATTGCCTGTTGCTACACATTTCTGTGTTGTTAAAGATGACATGATTAATTATTTATGCTTTGTTTTAGCAATATTTTCATCTATGCTTCATCTCTGTGTTTGAGTTTATAATTGTTTTCAGACTTATGTAATCCATATATTTTGTATTTTTTCATTGGATGTCCTAGTTGTTGATCATATTGATTTACACTTGTAATCTGCCTTGGGTCTCAACAAACAAACAAAGTTTCTTATCGATGTATTGTCGAAGGCTTTCACGGCCGGAGAACGATGGTTGTTGGGGGTTTTCCGGGCTGTATTGCCGTGGTCTTGGCATTGTAGTTCCTGACGTTTCGCCAGCAGCTGTGGCTGGCAACTTCAGAGGTGTAGCACCAAAAGACAGAGATCTCTCAGTGAAGATCTCTGTCTTTTGGTGCTACACCTCTGAAGATGCCAGCCACAGCTGCTGGCGAAACGTCAGGAACTACAATGCCAAGACCACGGCAATACAGCCCGGAAAACCCCCAACAACCAAAGTTTCTTATCCACTATTCCACAGGGCACTCAGGGCCAAGCTACACATGACGAATGACACTTGAACGGCAAGTGGATTGAGTGGAGGGCAAGTGAACAGGGAGAAATACACTTGCTGTTCAAGTGTCATTCGTCATGTGTAGCTTGGCCCTCAATTTACTGGATTCCAAGTATGTATGGCAGACTGCATCCTCTTATTAGAAGAACTACAGGACCAGGCAACAAAGTTCACATTCCTACTACAGATGTATAAGAAAAAAATTTTCAGCTGGTCATTTTCTTACCCCTAAATGATGACTTGACATGCTAAATATTTCCTCTTTTATATGGCTGTTAACAATACAGCCATATATGGCTGTTAAAAAAAATACAGAAGTCCCGTCCTGCATAGCGTCTGACCACTCTTTTGTATAAACTGCAAGTTTTATTTACCATTTTGAACACTGTTCTCTTGTCACATCTTCTAACTCTAGTATAAATGGTCCAGTAACACATGAGTCTATCACCCACAATATATCGATAAATTATTTCCATATTGAACATATAAGTTATGGGAGAGGTTCTATAATAAAGTATCATAAAAAGAACATACATGTTTTTATTATATATAAGGGGCATCTTTTGATTATCTACATTTTTTTCAGTCTCTGAAAGTTATCAAATAAAAGCAAAACATCACCTTAAGCCCAGTGTAATCAACCACAAATTCCTCCCATCCCTTCAACTCCACTTTGGCTCAGTCCAAAGTTCATAGGAAGTCAATGATCGCAAAATAAAAACCCAATGTTCACAATGCAGAGAACAGCAGATCTTCAAGACAGCAAAATCAGTTTTTAAACCATGGAGATAATGTTCCAAATCTAATCAATTTAACATTCAGTAAATCCCCACAAAAGAGAAATATATATGTGATATAGGTCCAATGACTGTATAACCACATTAATTCAGGACTGTATTTCCCCCATAAAGTCCAGATCATATGAAATGTTTGTCTTTACTTTTACTGTTCAGTTATTTCTTTCCCCAGACATTTTCTGATGACAAACTTAGAAAGTGCCTTGAAAATTGGTAGTCCAGTCCGGCCCAGAACTGGGTGAATCACACTGTTCCTAGCCCTTGGGGGCCGGGTACCACTTGGGAAAAGGGCTAAGAACCCCCTCACCTGCCAGACAATGCTTGTGCTAGGAAAACAAATTCACATCTGATGTCACTTTTAAGCCAATGCCCTTGCCTCTCTGTTGCCACACAAGTTGTTTTAAGTGTGTTACTTTCTTTCTCCCCCTTAATGTTTTATAAATAAATGTATTTAATGTACAAACCATTCAGGAATTATCTATATCAGTTCCAAAGATGTTAACTCAGGCTGTATTCAAATTGCGTTAGTGCCAAATAATCAAAAATACAGAGCAGTGACACTCATTGTGGCATACATTTTTTGTCTAGTGGAGGTATTGCTTTGATTCTGTGAGAAATTCTTTGATTAAAGGAACTGCAAAGGAGGACTTCTTATATGCAAAAAAGTGTATAGAAGGGGGCTGAAATAGTTCAATACTATTTGAATATATATGCTGTCTGCTTAAATTGGTCCTGGATACTTTGAGATAAAAATGACATTTAATTCACAAAGAGGGTCTTATTATTAGTTAATTTTTCCTTTGTTCACTAATGCTATTAATTCTGCTTATTAATAATATACTATGTGTAAGTCATAAAAAAACTCAGTAAGGACTTTGGATCACTCTTGAAATAAAGATTTGCATGTAACATAATCTATGTTGGCATTTGAAATCTCAGGGGCTTCTATTAAAGATGATTTCCCAGTGATTTCAAACATGTGTCTCAGAGGAAATCTGAATATAAAAGAAATGCTTAAAGAGATAGAGGTTTGTATTCACAAGGTCGCTGCTGACTCCCATGATTTTATCACAAGCTGAAGCCCTGAAAATTATTAGACGTGGTATGATCTTGAAGTTGAAATTCTCTTTTGCTTTAGGAAAGTATTTTTACCTTCTTCAGAGGTGGTCAAAAATGTATGCTGCAAATTTCATTACTAGAAGATTAAAAGTATTTTCATTGTATTAAAAATCAGTAGCTAACAACCCTTGTATTCACAATGCCTTTGTGTAGGATAACTAGAAGAAATGGACTTCTGTAGCAGTTCCTATCAAATGACAACTAAAGGAAATATGATGACCTAAAAAGCAGGGCATCATCATCACCCACTTTTATTTAGTACCTAAATTTGGGGGGCACTGTGCAATAATAAAGCATTCCAAAGACAATTCCCTGCTTGCAAGGTCACTACTTAAACATTGCTGCCATTTCCCGCCCCCCTGTGGGAGCTATTGGACCTACATGGAATGAAGAAATGTAGCAGATGAAGCTTTTTTATTACTTTTATTTCTATGCTAGGAAAAGTTTCCTCCACTTATAGTGCCATCTTAAACAGAGTTACGCCCTTCTATGTCCATTGGAACCAATGAATAGGCTTAAATGAATATAACTCTTAGGATGGCACTGTAAGTTTTGTCCTTACCTTGCCACTGTTAAAATCAAAGGAAACATGATTTTTAAAAAGCAGCAACTGTACTAGAAAAGAGATGCTAATTGCAGGAGTGCCCATAATGATTGCTGTGCCCACATCTAAGCCATTGCCAGACTATCTCCTACTGGCAGTCAGTAGCCAGGTGTTGTTCTTTAGTGCAGTTTGAAGAGAAACAACCTGGTGCGCAGGCTCAACGGTAGTAGCTGATTAATAACAAGCAGAGTGATAGGATTGGGAAGTCACTAGAGTAATTAATAAGATAAGTTCAGGTTGCTTCGTGCCTCACATTCATTGCTAACAAAGGCTTTCTCCCTGTAGGGCATCTGTGATAAATAAGGGGGAAATAATAATAGCACAAGCTGACTCTAATAGTAGGTATGCAGTGTTCTTTTACAGGGAAGAGAGATCAACTGGCCTGATTTGAGAAGGCAATGCTGATGGCATCTGACTTTCTGTCATGAAACAAAGTGAAAAACTGAAATCAGAGAGAGGAGATGGAAGCAAGCAAGGCAAGGAGATGGGAAAGAGGTCGCAAATGCCTGCCAACTCTGTTTCTTACATTCTCTTACCATTTTTGTGCTCATATGTTCACTTTTTAAAGGGGCCCTGTGAGCGTGATTGGGCTGTACATTGATAGGTAGGACATAGCAGCAATTTAAGATCCTGCTTGTATCCCAGTGGTAAAGCTATCCATTGACCATAATAACACACACACACACACACACAGAGTACAAAATATGGTATAAATAGGGCTATTTGAAAGCATCCTTGATTTTTTAAGGAGAGAATAATTGAGAATTATAGTCTTTCCCCCTTGCATTTGAAGCAGGCTTCTGGAGGCAATCTGACTGTACAAGAACGCTAAAAATGTGGCAGTCTTACAAACTTGAGACAATAAAACAGGACCTATAAATATATGTTGTTTGATTACTTGAAGCCCCTGGCAACATGGACAATTGATTAAGTTATTTGCATTGGCTACTTTGTCTATCCCTCTGTTGTTTCTCTAGCAAGTCTAGAAATTTCATAGTTTAGCAGTCTGACAGCAACAGTCACACTGAGTTTGGTACCACAACTGATAATTATGACTGAAAATCTAATTCATTGGCAGCTCCAGCTCAGCAGTATTGTCTTATGAGTGGCTCTGTCAATACATATAGTTTTAGGACTGTTCTTTGAAAGCCACTCTTGTGTATTTTCTGTAGAGTTGTGCAAAATGAAATAAATGAGCCAGAAATATACCCAGAATTTCTGGTTCAGTTTATTAATGTGGCATCCAGAACAGTGAAACAAGGAACGAAGCTGTAATGACTCCCCTCACATCAAAATTTTGTGTGTTTCAGTTCAGTTCTTACTGTGCAGCATCAGCACAGGCAGGTACAGGGCCAGCAGTAGCAGGCGGCATCTGTATCTCTTTGCCTTGATGCCAACCAACCAATTGAATTCCAAGGGGAAAGACTGAACCCTAGCATAGTATAACTCTGATGGCAGGAAGGGGAATGTGTGCATTGTACATGAATGCATTTTTTCCTTCAATGCTTCCCAGGCAATGGCAATGGCACTGAGTGACTCTGATTCATAAAAGGGTTGCTTTGCACCAGGGAAAGGAGCAGCAAACAGCATAGCAAACAGCATAGCGCCATTGACATCACCTCACCAATTCCTTTTTGTGCCCTTTCCCACACAATACAAGGGAGAAAGAGTCTTCATCCACTGGCCCACCAGCCCCTCTCAACTCCTTGCCTGGTCTACCAGTGCTGGAAACAGTGGCAGTAGCCCCATCCCTGGCCTCAACAGTAGCCCTAACATGTAGTGTTATAGGTTTGGAGGAAAGACTCCACATCATTTACTTTTGAAGTCAGTGAACTTTAAACTAGACAGTCAGGTGCCAAAGTAATAAAGATGTAGAAATATTACTGAATAGTAATGATTTTTAATTTTAAATCATTTTCATTATAACTATGACATTAATGAAAGGGTCTCTTTTCGTGAGGTATTTGTTTTGCAATATCAAAATGCATATGTTTAAAAGCTAACTTGCCATATGTATCACATTACTTGACCTGCAAGTTAAACATGATTCCTTTTTGTTATGTTTTTGAGAGTTCTAACCTAAAGAAATAGTCTCTTGAAAAATATAAATACCTCCGGACTTCTGGTTTGGGATTCATGGAGGTCTAACGCAGCTCAGGGAGCTGGGCTGTCCGTGCTGCTGTTTGTGGAGGCTGGAGGGGCACAAACTGCCCGCAGCCCCCTGTTCTCAGGCAGAGAACAGGCAAGCATGCTTAAGAACCTGAGGGCACGTTGATCTCGGGTGTGAGGGGGGTTCTACACAACGAGCCTCCGTCCACTCTTGAGGTCCCACCCGAAGAAAGGTTGCTAAAATCTCTGCAGCGGCTTTGGAGTCATTTTCTGGCATAAGACCTACATGCCCAAGCTTCAGTAAACCAAGAAGGGAATATGAAGCAATTGGACAATTGAAGCAGTGATTACAACCCAAGAGAAATGTCTAAGAAGGTAAAGATTGCTATCTCTCAATATGGGACAGATTAAAAAAAGCAAGAAAGTGATAAAGAGAATTTAAAAACTGCAAGTGACTTGTTATACAAAGGAGGAAATTCCGGCAAATTAAACGTTAAAAAGTGACATTGTAAAGAGAAGTTAGCGCGGAAAATTGATTATTGTTTATTGCCATATTGTTTATAGCGCGGAAAATTGATTATTGCCATACCTGCGGCTAGGAAGAGATATTGGACTGTGAGAAAGTTTTAATATCGCGAGAACTGCTGTGAAAAGAAGAGGAACAGGAAGTGCGTCAGAACCATAAAGAGACTGGCGAGAAGCGGTTTGTTAACAATGGAAGTAGAAGGTCGCCATTTTAAAACAGGGCAAAGCTGTGACTTCAAAGAAAACGGAAGTAGGCCATCTTTGATGAAGGTAAGGGCGATTGCTTCAATATAAAACCATAGAGAAAAGACGCCCGACATTTTGGACTGTGCAAACACTAATTGTTAAAAAATAAACTGAATCTGGACTTTTAAAAATAACAGAAAGTAATAAATCAATGCCACGGAGTTGAGGAAAAGAGCGGACTCGTGGGAGCGAAGTAGAGCTAGCCCCACAATGTCGAAGAAGGAGTGGCAAACCGCGCTGGAAAATTTGGACAAAAAAGTTTCAGAAGGAAACAAAGAACTTAAAGAAATGATGCAAGAGAATTTTAAAGACTTTAAAGAGGCACTAAAATCGGAGATGGCAGAACTTACAAAAAAAATGGATCAAGTACAGAATGATTTGCAAGCTACACAGCAGAGAGTTAATGTAGTAGAGAATATGGTTGACACCTTAGCAGACGTGCAGAGAACGGAGATGCGAGGAATGAAGGGAAGAATGGCCGTAGCCGAATGTAAACGAATGGAAAAGCAACTCAGATTTCGTGGGATCCCGGAGATTGTGGAAAAATCAGCCCAAGAGCAGATTACAGAAATTTTGGCGGGCTACCTGGGGAAAGAAGAAGAGGAGGTTGCAGCTCTCCTGGACGTGGCATACAGAATTAACTCAAAATTTGCAGCTCAGAAGAAGTTACCAAGGGACATGATTGTGCAATTCACGACTAGAAATACAAGAGAGTCAATTGTGAGTAAACAATTCCAGGAACCATTAGAAGTCAATGGGAAGGTGGTGAGAATTATGAAAGAACTGCCCAGAGCGGTGTTGTCCGAGTGGAAAAAATACAGAGAGCTGGTCCAGATGTTAAAGGATTTGAAAATTAGATACAGATGGGAAATACCAGAAGGACTGGCATTTGAATTTGGTGTAGTAAGGAGGAACATCAGGTCTGGTCAGGAGATGGAAAATTTTATTAGGGACAATGAAAAGGACTTACCAAAAAGTACAAGAATGTGATCATGGAGTGCAAAATTATATCTTGGAATGTAAATGGACTAAACTCACCTTGTAAGTGTAAGGCTATTTTCCACTGGCTTTTAAAACAAAAATGTAACATAGTGTGTCTCCAAGAGACACATATTAGAAAGCAGGATTTAAAGTATTTGAAACTTGTAAAGCTTGGAAATGAATTTGCAGCTGCTTCTAAAAAGAAGAAGAGAGGAGTTGTATTGTATATAAAGGAGGAGCTGCAGCCAAAATTAGTTTTAAGTGATGTAGAAGCCAGATATTTAGCAGTGGAAATAATTTGGAACTCGAAGAAGACCTTGGTGATTGGAATCTATGCACGTAATGGTGCAAAAGAAAACTTTTTCAAAGATCTACAAAAACAATTAGACGAGCTGACCTATGATCAAATAATTTTGGCAGGCGACTTCAATGGAGTTACAAACTTGGAAGAAGATAAGAAATCTAAAATTGCACAAAAAAAAGAGGACTTTTGCCAAAGTCGTTTTTTGTGATCAAGGAACAGGAAAGTCTGGAAGATGTATGGAGGAGACAAAACCCAAAAAACAGACAATATACTTTTTACTCTGCAAGGCATGCTACATTATCGAGAATTGATATGATCTGGGCCTCCAAAGAACTGATGTTGTGGACTAGAGATGTGGAGATAATGCCTAAGGTAGGCTCAGATCATAACCCAATCATGTGGAGATTCAGAAAAAATACTAAAAGAAGAGGATGGAGAATAAACGAGGACTTGCTGCAGATAGAAGATAATATGGCGTTGCTACAAAAGGAGACCAAGTTCTTTATCCAATATAACATAAACAAGGATGTGTCATCTTATAAGGTATGGAACACTTACAAAGCTGTAATAAGAGGAATATTGATGGACTTGAATGCAAGAGATAGAAGGAAAAAAGAAGAAAAGAGAAAGGAAATAACTGAAAAAAGTAAAGCCAAAGAGATGCAACTTAAGAAAAGACCAGGGAAGAAGCGAATATATCAGGACATAAAAATATTGCAGGAGCAATTGACGGCAATGAATAACAAAGAATTGGAGTGGAACCTGAAAAAAATGAATCAAAAATTATTTGAAGGTGCAAATAAACCTGGCAAATATTTAGCTTGGCAATTAAAAAAGAAAAAAAAGAGAAGAAAACTATAGTTAAGATTCGAGAAGAAGACAGAATATTATTGGATCAATCAGCTATTAGTAAAGTTTTTTATAAATTCTACGCAAAATTGTACCAGAAAAAAGAAGTGAATAGAGATTCAATAGCAGAGTATTTGGAGAGAATGAAACTTCCAACGATGTTAGAGGAATGGAAAGAAAAATTAAATAGGGAAGTGACAGAGGAAGAAATAAAAGAGGCCATCCAATCAACGAAATTAGGGAAAGCACCGGGACCGGATGGACTGACGGCAAAGTTCTACAAAATGATGGCTAACGAATTGGCACCTTTTTTGAGAGAGGTAATGAATGAAGTTATGCAAGGCCGAAAGATTCCTGATTCATGGAACGAAGCTAATATATCACTGATTCCGAAAGACAGACAGGACTTGACCAATGTCAAAAATTATCGGCCAATTTCGTTGTTGAATAATGACTATAAAATATTTGCAAAAGTTTTGGCGGAAAGGATAAAGGATGGCTGTTGGAATTTATTGCAGAAGAACAGGCTGGATTTTTGCCCAATAGACAAATCAAAGACAATTTAAGGACAGTAATAAACGCTATTGAATACTATGATAAGCATTGTGATAGGGAATTTGGTTTCTTTTTCGTGGACGCAGAAAAAGCATTTGACAATCTGAACTGGGACTTTATGTTTGCCACTATGGAAAAGCTGCAAATGGGAGAAAAGTTCATACAAGCGGTTAAAGAAATTTACAGAGACCAATGTGCAGCGATTGTAGTGAATGATGACTTAACCAAAAAATTGAAAATAAGTAAAGGTACAAGACAGGGCTGCCCTCTGTCTCCATTGTTGTTCATTTTGATACTGGAAATATTGATGATTCAAATACTAGAGGATGACACAATCCGAGGTATAAAAATAAAAGAATTTTCCTACAAGGTCAGAGCATTTGCGGATGACATAATGTTAATAGTAGAAGATCCAATTGAGAACATGCCCAAAATAATAGACAAAATAACGGAGTTCGGAGATTTGGCTGGATTTTATGTGAACAAAAAGAAGTCGAAGATATTATGTAAGAATATGACTAAGCAGAAGCAGCAAGAACTAATGGAGATAACGGACTGTGAGGTAACTAACAAAGTAAAATATCTTGGTATTGAACTGACTGCGAAAAACATAGATTTATTTAAAAACAACTATGAGAAATTGTGGATACAAATAGAGAGAGATTTGATAAAATGGAATAAACTGAATTTATCATGGTTGGGAAGAATAGCAGCAGTAAAGATGAATGTTTTACCGCGTGTGATGTTCTTGTTGCAAACAATTCCAATTATTCGAGACTCTAAACAATTTGACAAATGGCAAAGGAAAATTTCAGACTTTGTGTGGGCAGGCAAGAAACCACGTGTGAAAATGAAAGTATTACAGGATGCGAAGGAAAGAGGTGGTTTGCAACTGCCCAATATAAGACTATACTATGAAGCAATATGTCTGGCATGGTTAAAAGATTGGATAACGTTAAAAAAACGTAAGTTGCTGGCTTTGGAGGGACATAAAAAAATATTTGGATGACATGCATATTTGTGGTATGATAAAGTAAAAGCGGACTCTATGTTTTTGCATCATTACATTCGAAGAAGCCTCTTCACAATCTGGAAGAAGTATAAGGTTTACATGGAAGATGGAATTCCTTCATGGGTGGTTCCGTATGAAGTAATAGATCCGAGAACTGTCGACAATGAACAGCAACGTCTAACTTACAAGGAGATAACACAATGCGGCACTTACCCGGCTCGCTGCATGCAGCGTTAGCCGGGTGCCGTTAATTGCCGCACTGGAAGGAGGGAGGCTGCACCAACACCTCCCCTCCCTTCCTTATCTGGGTTGGCTGGGCGGGGCGGGGCAAGAGCCTTAGAGGCTGCGCCGCCCGTGCCCAGCCTCAGTTGCAACAGTTGCTCGGCCCGCCCTCCGCTCCCTATATTGGTGTAGGATTAGCTGGCTGCTGTTACAGAGCCAGGTAGGAATTTTTTCCCCTCTTCCGTAATTGGCCAATGGGAGGAGGGGTTTTTCGCCTACCTTGCACCGATGTATGAGAGTGGTGATTGGCTTAGGGTGAGGCCTCTTAGTTTTGTCCTGGCAGGTTTGGGGTCAGTTAAGTGCGGGACGGTGAGCACCCTTG